>NC_064287.1:23824586-23979970 GCF_019186545.1 Solanum stenotomum
TAAAAAAATGACCTGGAGGGTCATTACATATGAGTTGCCTACAGGGCTATATTAATGCCTAAGAAGGCTATGAGCTTCCTACAGTGTCCTGGTGTTGCCTAAGAGGGCTATGAGTTGTCTATAAGCTATGTCGATGCCTAAGAGAGTTGTGTGTTGCCTATGGGTCTATATTAATGCCTAAGTGGGATATGTGACTACCGACGGGGCTAGGGGACTACCGATAGGGGTATATAGGCTGATTGACACCTTCCGGGATTTTGGGGGACTGAATAGGTGGTCTTGTGTGTTGTTTGTACCTACCAAGCTTATGGGGTCTTGGTTAGGTTGTTGTTTTATTGATAAGTTTAGATTTAGGATCAGGTCCGTACACTTATCTTATCCTTGATTTATTTATCAGATTATTCCAGTAGATCAGGATACCTCCTCATAGTCTATTGCCTTTCATACTCTGTACATTATTTTGTACTGACGCCCCATTGCCTTCGGGGTGCTGCATTCATGCATGCATGTCCTAACAGACGACCGAGTAGACCTCCTCAGCAGCAGGATTGACTTTTATCCGGTTGGCTAGCCACTTTCCTCCGGAGCTGCCAGAGTTGGGAGGTTTGTTACCTTTTGTTGTGTATATCTCTATGGGTAGGCTGGGGCCTTGTCCTGCTAATCTCTACTACTCTTAGAGGCTTGCAGACTAGTGTGTGGGGTGTATAGCTACGTTATGGCCATACTGGCCTATGTTGTTGGTTTGCTGAAGCTTGTGAGCTGTTTGATGTATTGTATTGATATATACATGCTTTTTGTTTTGGTATAGATATCATGGTGTCCTCGACGGCCCAATCAGGACTTCTGTGCTAGTTGGCTATTTATTTATATGATCTCCTGGGAGTAGCTATTTCTTTTATAGATCAGTTGACAAAGGCCTTGCCGGCTGAGGGCTTACTTTTAAGCCGAGATATACTTGTTTGTTTTCTTGATTGTGTGTGGCTACCATGCGCTAGTAGCAAATGGTTTAGCAGGGTAGGCTCGGGCCTGAATTTTGGCATTAGGAGTCAGTTGCACCCCTCAAATTTTGGGCGTGACAAACTTGGTAGTAGAGCAACGTCACATCCTAGGAAGTCTGCAAGCCATGTCTAGTAGAGTTTTGTTTATAAATGTGTTGTGCACCACATCCGATAAGCTAGAAGCTACCGAGCTTGTTAGAATGGCTATCCTTCTTTTGCTCACCTCGTGTTATAGAGCGGCGTCTTAAGGGTTGAGGGTTTTGGCTTATAATTGATGTTTGTATGCAAATAGAGATGACTGACACTAGACAGACCACAACTAGCCAGGGGCAAGATACAACTGCAAATGAGGGTACCGACAAGGTACCATAGGTGAAGGTAACCCATTGTGAGACCCAGGGGGAGACATCTTCTTAGCCCCTTATAGCTTCTCTACTGCTTCAGCCTCTTCCGAGGGCTACCAGACTTCCGGCTCCACCAGCAGTACCACCTCTAGTTCCTCCTATTCCATCTGATCAGGATTTCAAGAGTGCAGTATGTATGTTAGCACAGTTAGTAGCTGCACAGTACCAACCAGTTACGCCAGATGTTGCCGGACCTTCTGAAAGGCCCGGAAGTTCAAGAGTTCATGAATTTCTTACCTTGAATCCTCCACAGTTTACAGGGACAGATAGCAGAGAAGACCCTAAATACTTTATTGATCAGCTTCATAGGATCTTTAGAGTCATGCATGCCTCAGTGACTGAGTCAGTTGAGTTAGCAACATTTCTATTGTGTGATGTTGCAGTATTGTGGTACGAGAGTTGGGAGAGATCTTGGGGAAAAGATGCATCCCTACCCACTTGGGATAGCTTTACAGAAGCTTTCATATATCACTATTTACCTCGAGAGATTAGGGATGGCCGGATGGACCAGTTTCTGAACCTCTGACAAGGCAACATGAGTGTCCGAGAGTACGGGTTGAGATTTGATTCATTGGGTAGATATGCACCAGCATTTGTTGATATGACACATTATAGGGTGCGTAGATTTGTGGAAGGGATCAACTCAGACTATATTGATGCTTGTTCTACCGCTACACTAAATGATAATGTGGATATCTCGCGAATTCAGGCATTTGCACAAGGCATAGAGGATCACCGACATTTACAGTATATGAGTGAGAGGGTCGAGAGAGAGACAAAAGAGGGCTAGGCCCGTTGGTTCGCAGTGAGATATTCAGGGTGGCCCCAGACCCTGATATTCTATTAGGCCACCTAGACCTCCACCACAACAGTTCCAAGGTAGTAGATTTGATCGTCAGGAATAGTCAGGCCCAGGTGAGGGTTCACAAACATCAGGCTCGCAGCAGCAGAGGGGTTCAGGCCAGGCTAGGACAGCCCCGCCGCGTTTTGCTACCTGCGGTAGGATGCATTTCGAGAGGTGCAGACAAGGTTCCACAGGTTGTTATTATTGTGGAAAAGAGGGGCATAGGTAGAGAAACTGCCCTACCATAGGTCAGGATGGTATAGGTCAGTCGACCAGGTCAGCAGTAGGTTCCTCCTCATCAGCACAATGTATAGGGCGTGGACCCTAGACTTTTAGCTCGTAGAGGTAGAGGCGGAGGCAGAGAGGGAGCATCTAGTTCTGGTAGTGGACAGAACCGTACATATTCATTAACCGGCAGACAGGACTCAGAGTCATCACCAGATGTTGTGACAGTACATTGATTGTTTGCTCCCGTTGTGTTTATGCTTTGATAGATCCTGGATCTACTCTGTCTTATGTTACTCCATTTATTGCGGGGAAGTTATGTATAGTAGCAGAGTCATTAGATCGACCCTTTATTGTATCTACACCAGTTGGTGAG
Source organism: Solanum stenotomum (assembly GCF_019186545.1). Classification (NCBI taxonomy): domain Eukaryota; kingdom Viridiplantae; phylum Streptophyta; class Magnoliopsida; order Solanales; family Solanaceae; genus Solanum; species Solanum stenotomum. Next base: position 23,827,434 of record NC_064287.1, read on the forward strand.
TCTATTTTGCCAGGAGAGTCTATCGAGGTTGCACGGTAGAAATTATCGACTGTCAGTTCTCTGTAGATCTCATTGAGTTAGATATGTTCGATTTTGACGTCATTATGGGTATGAACTGGTTAGCGTCTTGTTATGCTAATGTTGAGTGCCAGACAAAGATTGTTAGATTCCACTTTCCAGGAGAGATATTTCGGGAATGGAAAGGTGATACAGCAATGCCAAAAGGTAGGTTTATTTCCTATCTTAAGGCGAGGAGGATGATTACCAAGGGTTGTATTTATCATCTTGTTCATGTTCATGGTATAGATGCAGAACCACCGACTCTTCATTCTATTTCGATAGTTAATGAGTTTCTAGATGTATTTCCAGACGAGCTGCTTGGTATCCCTCCAGAACAGGAAATTGATTTCGCTATCGATATGATACCAAGTACACAACCCATATCTATCCCTCCTTATAGAATGGCTCCTGCTGAGCTAAAGGAGTTGAAGGATCAGCTAAAAGACTTGTTGGATAAAGGCTTTATTAGGCCTAGTGCTTCACCATGGGTGCACTAGTGTTGTTCGTAAGGAAGAAAGATGGCTCACTAAGAATGTGTATCGATTATCGATAGCTGAATAAGGGAACTATAAAGAATAAGTATCCCCTTCCGAGGATAGGTGACTTGTTTGATCAGTTACAAGGTGCTAAGTGTTTCTCAAAGATTGATATAAGATCAGGGTTCCACCAGATACGAGTTCGGGAGAAAGACGTTCCAAAGACAGCTTTTAGAACTAGATATGGACTCTTTGAGTTCTTGGTAATGTCTTTTGGATTAACTAATGCCCCAACAGTGTTCATGGAGCTGATGAATAGTATATTTGATATACTCAAATTACACCTCCATAAAGAAGCATAAGCGATCGTTATCAAGTAAAGAACCCAACTTGTAGGTTGGGGTCGATCCCACGAGGAAATTGGTTTAGACTTAACTTTAACTTACACTTATATTCGTTTAGTCAAAGTACTTATAGAAACAAGTAATAAAAAGGGGGGATTTGTGAAACAAATTGTAAGAATTCAGTAAGTAATCAGTAAACAAAAGTCAATTTTTGTTGTTATCAAGATGAGAAAATTAACTAGAGTATACGTGTTCACCACAAGCTCATAACTTAGTAATCCTAGTAATAGCAATCCTTTCCTAGTGTATTACATGCAAAGTGATAAGTTAGGTATCTCTAAATCCTTGGTCCGGCATCTAGAGAATTTCACCCCGCACCTTGGTCCGGCTACGTGTGTATAAATTACTAACCCTTACCTTTAGCTCATAATAGACATTGTAATCGATGTTTAGCTTAGTTATTACTTCACATCAATCGACACTAGCCTATTAGATAGTATCATACTAAATTTATGTTGATAATTCTTTTCATGTTGAATACCTCCTTGGTCCGGCAAGTAGCAACAAGGCGAGTTCTAACGCGTGCACTCGTTAAAAAAACTTTTGAATGAAAGAATTATCAATGCATGCAAAACACTATTCAAGAATTGCTTATTTACTATTCATACTTTGTNTAGCTTAGTTATTACTTCACACCAATCGACACTAGCCTATTAGATAGTATCACACTAAATTTATGTTGATAATTCTTTTCATGTTGAATACCTCCTTTGTCCGGCAAGTAGCAACAAGGCGAGTTCTAACGCGTGCACTCGTTAAAAAGACTTTTGAATGAAAGAATTATCAATGCATGCAAAACACTATTCAAGAATTGCTTATTTACTATTCATACTTTGTTAATCGCTCATGGATCCCATAGCCCTAGTTGTGGAGTTTAGTTACCCATAATCATATGAACACAATTCATTGTTTTAGATGAAAGAATTATGAACTTACGTAGTTGAGAAAAATAAACCCAGAAATTCAACTCGAATTTCAAACCAAATCTTCAAAACTAACCTTTGGAAATCAAGAATTGCTTAGGTAGCAAAATTAATTCCCTCGTCATAAAGTGAAACAAAAGTAATAATATCTAACCCCTAAAAGCGAGGTTTACATGCCCTATTTATAGAAAACAAGTCCTAAATTAAAAGAGAAACAAATTAAGGAAAGTGTGTTCAGGCACGCGTCTTCATTCCACGAGACTGACGGACCGTCAATGAATCTACGGTCCGTGAGTCCCTTCCGTCAGCCAGGACTTAGAAAATATTTCAGCCTCCAAAAATCAGCTTCTCTGAAGCAAACGACAGACTTGCAGTACGGACTGTAGATCGATCTACGGTTCGTTAATCCCCTTCCGTAGCTCCACACTTGGAATCTTCAAAAATCAGTACTGGAACCCTCGTAGTATCAATCTACGGATCAACAGTATGGTCCGTAGATCAATCTACGGACCGTCAATGGCCACCGTGGTTCCACACTCGATCAGATTTCCCTGATTTGTCTTTCATGCCTTGCCTGCTTATCTACGGCCATCACCTACGGAGCGTCATTGGACCTACGGTCCGTAGATCACCTCCGTAGATGCCTTTTCTGCAGTTCTTTCAGCTGTCCTTTTACTTCCGCACCTGAACATCTTTCCTGCAAAATATGATAAAAACACATAAAAATCAATCCAAAAAGGCCCTAGACACACATAACTTGTAAGTGAAGTGTATTAGAAATACCGTAAACGCACGGTATATCAACACCCTCAACTTAAATTCGTTGTTTGTCCTCAAGCGACACACTAAGACACTAAACGATACTTGTATAGAAGCGAGCATTTCAAGCACAAGCAATCATATGGCTCTCTACCCCACTCTCTTTTTGGGTACACAATTTATTCTCCTAGATTCAACAAGCTAATTCATGCAGATCAAACCATGACAACGATCGACCAACCAACACACAACATACACTGTTTCACTATCACCAAGGTACCAGCTTTCCGACAACGTAACTAGTGCCCTTACTTCAAACGAAATCCCTTTTCTTTCACACAATGCCTTATGAATTTGAGTACAAGGATTCATTCAACACTCACACTCAGAAATAACTTCAAGTACAGTGAGTGCTCAGTACCATAGGCTTGCCCTTATTTTCGCTGCCTAGACTCTCCAAACTAGACTCTAGGATCACTATAGGACTTTCTTGGCTTGTAACGTAGGCTTAGGGTCAGGTGTGGCATATTTGGGTACTTGTTAGTGACTTTCTGCCCTCCTTGACATTACATTAGGCTTTCAACCTCTTTTTGCCCTATTATTGCCATCCTACCGTTGTACCTTCTTTCCCTTGATTTTCTCTTCAACCATGGATGTGACTTTAGACTTTTTTATTTTTTTATTTTTTATTTTTTTTATTTTTATTAGCTTTCAACAAGTCACATCCTTTCTTCTCTTCTTCAACATCAAACTCTTTTTATACCCATTTTTCTTTCGATTTTCTCTTTCATAGCCACCCTCAACTTTATGGATTTCCTATTGGTTGAGGTGCACAATACCTGATATCGGGTTAGGGCCAAGATTGAAGTGACTTTTTTTTACATTAGCCACCCTCAACTTAGGCTTTTGGCCTAAGTCGAGGTGCGCATGTCCAAGGAGCGACTGGGGCCAACATAGTCGATTATGGGGAAGGTGAGTTCGGGTTTAGAAAGAAATGGTTTAATTTTAGGCTCAAAGCATTTAGATCAAGGGGAGCATTTATTTCATTTGGTTGGATCCTTCTTTTAGTCAATTTGTGGACTTATCAGAACAAGGGCCTATGATCACTTCCTAACCTCTGGATTGAATTGTCTTAGCAGGACTAACCGGGCAAGTTCTAGTTTTGTACAAAAATTGTTTGAACAATCAACTATTCTCACACACTCTTGGCGCATCGTTTCATTATCAGATTACCAAATTACCCAGTTCAAGTTTCAGCTTAAGTCATGCCATCAAGTTGATTCATTATCATGTCATACTCAGAGCCAACACATTTAACTAGTCTTAGCCTACCAATTCTAGCACACATCACAAAATTTGGATGGGTATATTTTTCATAAGACATCATGCTTTATTCTTTTTTATGCTTCTATATATACAATCCTAACACATGCTGGTTCAATAGAAATTAAACAACCTCTTAGGGAAAAAGAACATAGGCAAGAAAACCCCAAGAGAGGATTTATGAGTTGGGTTACTCAGACTTTACCCTATCACTCACAATCCATTTATCCCACCCCAAACAAAAATAGATGCGATTGTCCCTAATGCATACAAAAACAGTAAAAGATAATGGATTGGGTGAAGCAAACCTGTGGCGCATAGCGCCGAAGAATCATGAACGAGCGGGTGTGTCCGGTTTACCGAAGCCCGCTGAACAATAGCTGTGTCACCCTCAGTAGTACCCACATCACCCATCATAGCACCATCAGTGGTGCTCACAACGTCCCTCACAACAGGTGGGACCTTTACAACTGGGGCAGAACTCGATGCCCCTGTAATACTCTCAAACACCCTCTGCTGGCGCAACTCTTCATCTAAAATCGAAGCCTTCCTAGCCTCATTCTCCTGCCTACGCTGTCTCTTTTGAGATTTTTCCTCCTCAGTGCGACTAGAACGGTGCCTCCTACCTTTGGTATGTGTAGGCGCAGGCTCTTCCTCGGCGGTCCCACTAAAAAAAGCATCCAGCAGCATATCATTAGCCAGTACAGTACGTGTAGCCTGAGGCTCAACTGTAGGGGTGACAAGAATGGCATCAATGTTGGCCTGGAGACTGGCTAACTCAGCCTGAAAAGAGGATAGATCTATAGTCGGGGCTGGTCGCTCGAGGACTCGCATTTCAAAAGAATCAAGACGCTTGTTAACGGCCTGGACCTTCTGGTCCATCATTCCCTCCATCTTTCGCTCCATTCTGGCCTCAGACTCGGCTATAGACTTTTGCATCCAAGGCTGGATGTGATGCAAAAATATGGCCATCTGAGCCTCTAATTTCTGTACTCTGGCCAACGGGACAATAGTAGCTTTTAACTGTGGTGTGGACCGGGATGAACTAGCAGCCATACAAGCAGCCTAGGAAGAGGAGGTCGGGACTGTATCAGAGTGATCTGGTATAATGGGGTCACCGCCTTGTGCCTACCTTACCGTGTCTGTAAGATCGGCGCCCAAGAGAGGTACCTCAACTTGGGGCTCTTTGCGAGGTGTTGCCACATTTGTCTCATCTCAGATGAGGCCTATATCCAAAGCCCCGGTAGGGTGGATCAACCTAACACAATGCCAGATCGGTACCCCGGAGTCCCTGCACAATTGGAAAATCAAACATGGAAAGGGATAAGTAGTGGAGGTCTTGAATGCCCTCTCGTGAATCTCTTCCAACAGCATGCAGCCAAAGTCAATCTCCAGTCCTGCTACTAATGATGCAACCATGACCGCTCTGTCCCAAGTGAATTGGTTGTCAGCTTTTGTAGGCGACACCCTGTTACGCACCAACAACCAGAAGAACTTGGCTGCAAAATTTAATGTGGCCTTTCAGATACCCAACCGTGGTGTGGCGACCCACTCCGCACGCTCGCCATCCGCATCAATGTACCTAGCCAACCATAGTATAATTGCCTCTCGCTGCTCAGCATTCCTTTGGAAAACACCGCTCCACACGATGTCCCATCTGTAATCAAACTCCGCTGTGTTTAGTGACCAAGAGTGACCTGTGGTAGGCCCATAGAGAAAGCGGCTGATGGTGGCATGTGATATGTCCACCGGACATCCTCGGACCATAGTGGAAGTGAAAGGATCCTGGGCTATGGGATTTGACCGCTTGGAGATCGAGCCACGGAGAGTGGTGGCATAGGAGGCGTAGAACTCCCATACCATCTCCTCACTATAAGTACCTGGTTCTCGAGCCATCCATTCACACTTGTGAAGGTTAAAAAGTTAGTGGATGTCGGGGACAGTGTACAAGCTCCTTGTGAGGACTCTGCGCTCCTCTATAACAATTCGGGCCATCTTCTCTTTATCATTAATCATCTTGGCATGCCGATAGATTTGCCATTTGCCCTCAACACACCATCTGTTTGGCTCACCAGCCACTGGAGTAGGGTTCTCATTCCTTGGTATGGGTATTGACTCTGAGCTAGTGGCCTCATCAGATGAGGCTGCTTGTTCGTTCTGGCTGGACCATGTGGCTGACTTGGCATTGGACCCCGAAGCATGGGCAGACTTGGACCCTGAAGCATAGATGGACTCAGAGCCCGAAGCATGGGTAGACTCGAAGCCAAACGTAGACCTAGTAGAGGAACTGGAAATAGCCCCAGTTGGTGACCCGATCAGTGTGTGCTCCTCATCAGACTAAGAGACAGTGACTACATCGGGAATCACCTTTCGGGGGGTGCCTCTGGTGGCTCGGGGTGCAGTGGGAGAAGTCCTTGTGTTGGGAGGAACGTATACTGGATCTCTTTCCGTGTCTGTGTCCTCATCGATTAACCTGAAGCTAGGAGCAACAGATTTTGACTTGCCCTGTTTTGAGTAGGTGACTAGCTTCTTGGGTGCCATCGTACCTGTGGAAGCGATATTAGTGCCAAAACTAACCATAAACAAACTAATTTTTTTTTAAGAACTATAAACGAACAGTAACAAAGTCCCATGAAAATTTTAGATAGAGGCTACAGTGGTCATCCACGGAGGAGACCTACGGTCCATAGACTGATCTACGGTCTGTGGAACCATTCCGTGGATCAGAAGACCAACAATCTTGGTCCCAGATGGAAACCACGGATGTACAGAACGGTCCGTAGATTTATCCACAGACCATAGTCCACATCCGTGGTTTCACACTTGGTGAAATTTTCAAGAGCATCAATCCACGAAACCAATCTATGATGCGTAGACGGGGTATCGTGGATGGGATCTGTGCCAGGTTTTAGCCATTCTCAATTATCAAGTCCACATCTTAGACCATTTTCAACAATATCCTATTCTAACCATGCATTTCAACATTGAATCATGCTAGTTTGTCATTCTCAGGATTCCGATTAATCATTTTAACAATTATTTAAGACACACTTTGGAACCCTAAGTCAAAACTTACATGTAGACTTATAATCACATACAACAAGGCAACACAATCACTATTGATCGTTCCAAGGGTATTGTAACTTCCAATTTTATCATGCGATTTCATCTAACAATTACCCAAGGTCAAGACCCGACTCCCAACTTTCTATATTCAATCTATGAATCGAAATTCAAAGTGAGGGGAAAGTCTATTACCTTACAAGCAATGTGGAGTGGGGTGATTTCGTGAAGACACTAAGTTTTGCAAGACCAAAGAATCACCTTTTCGTTACTAACCTAACACCGGACCCTTTTTGTGGAATATGGAATGAGTTGTATTCGGAATGTGAAGGAGTTGTGGGACTGATGGGGGAATGGAAGGGGTGATTTTATGAGGGAGTTATGGCGTGATTTAGGGGAGTTGAGGGTGTTTAAAGCGATAAGTTGAGGGTGTTTGAAACGGTTGGAGAGTGAATGGAGGGAAGTGGAAATGATTTTGAATTTAGGGGAGTTTTAAATAAGGGGGTCCGAGTAGGGTCAGATAGATTTAGGGTTTTGGACCCACGAGACCCGTCTACAGTCCGTGGGTTGATCTACGGTCCGTAGGTTGGGACCATAGATCACTCTTACACTTGGAAAAATTTAGGGGCTTACTTGGGATCTACGGACACCATCCACGGTCCGTGGATAGAACGACGGACCGTCGATGGGGTCGTAGACCTCTGCACCAGACCATTTTCTACAGATTTTTCATAGTGTACATGCACATGTAGCAACCATTAGGCTATCCTTTTTACATTTTATGGACACTTTTTAGACACGGACCCTATGCTAATTCTAGCCAACACTAAAAAAAATAAAACACCTATCTAAATTGATACAGGGACGCAATTAAACAAAGAAAACTACTAAATAGGAAACCAAAACCTATCGTTGGATAGATTGTACATCTTGGGTTGCCTCCCAAGCAGCGCTTGATTTAACGTCGCTGCACGACGCAAGTGTCTTGACTACTCAGACTTCATCAAGATTGGAGGCCTCAATCACTTCTTGCACACTTTCAGCATTTCCCAGATAGATCTTGATCCTTTGCCCGTTTACCATGAACATTGTTCCTTCACTATTCTCAATCTCAACCGCTCCATGGAGGAGCACTTTTGTGAGCAAAAATGGCCCAGTCCATTTGGACTTGAGTTTGCCTGGAAATAAGCTCAACCTAGAGTTGAATAGCAGCACAAGATCACCAACCACAAATTCTCGCTTTCCAATTCTCTGATCATGACACCGCTTCATCTTCTCTTTGTACAACGCTAAACTTTCATAAGCTTTCAGGCGAAACTCATCAAGCATATTCAAGTCATTATTCTTTGATTCCATGCGGCGCCCCAATCCAAATTTAGCTTCTTTATTGCCCACATCGCCTTATGCTTTAGCTCTACCGATAAATGACAAGACTTCCCATATACAAGTTGGTATGGAAACATACCTATGGGGGTCTTGTATGCAGTGCGATAGGCCCATAGAGCTTCATCAAGCTTCCTTGACCAATTCGTTCTATTAGCATTCACAGTCTTCGCTGAAATCTGTTTGATTTCTCTATTGGACACTTCAACTTGCCCACTAGTCTGTGGATGGTAAGGAGTGGCTACATTGTGGCGGACACCATATTTCTCATGTAGTGCCTTGAACAACTTATTACAAAAGTGAGAACCTCCGTAGCTGATAATGGCCCTCGGTGTACCGAATCTGGAGAAGATATTCTTTTTCAAGAATGCAATGACACTTTAACCTTCATTGTTGGGGAGCGCAACTGCTTCCACCCACTTCGATACATAATCAACCGCAACAAGAATATACTTTATCCCATATGAACTCACAAATGGCCATAAAATGAATACCCCATACATCAAACAACTCTATCACTAATATCGGACTCATAAGGAGCTCTTGCCTCTTTGAAATCCCTCCTTCTCTTTGGCAACGATCACAAGACTTGGTGAAATCATGAGCATCTTGGTGGATGGTAGGCCAGTAGTGCCCACACCGAAAAATCTTATGCGCAGTCCGAATACCAATATGATGCCTACCAACAGGCGATGAATGACATACTTCAAGTACACTCAGCATCTCAACCTTGGGCACACAACGACGAATAATCCCATCAGCACAACTACGATACAAGTAAGGTTCATCCCAAAAGAATTTCTTCACATCATGCATAAACTCTCTCCTTTGGTGAAAGGACAAGTCCGGGGGCACCAAATCGCTTGCCAAATAATTAGCAAAGTCTGCGAACCATGGAATCAAATCATGAGAAGCAGCNATAAACTCTCTCCTTTGGTGAAAGGACAAGTTCGGGGGCACCAAATCGCTTGCCAAATAATTAGCAAAGTCTGCGAACCATGGAATCAAATCATGAGAAGCAGCCAATACCTGTTCATCTGGAAAAACATCATTAATTTTAGACCTATCTCCAAGCTTTAGCATAGCCTCTTCCTCTAATCTGGACATGTGATCGGCAACTTGATTTTCGGCCCCCTATTTATCTTTTACCACAAAATCAAACTCTTGCAGCAACAATACCCATCTAATCAATCTTGGTTTTGCATATTTTTTTGCCATCAAATACCTCAATGCAGAATGGTCAGTATGCACTATGACCTAGTACCAAGCAAGTAGGATCAAAATTTCTCGAATGCAAAAACCACCACAAGAAGTTCTTGTTCGGTCACAGTATAATTTTTCTGGGCCACATTTAAAGCTTTGCTAGCATAGTAAATAGGGTGAAGAATTTTCTCTTTCCTCTGTCCTAGTACCACACCAAGCGCCACTCCACTTGCATCACACATTACCTCAAACGGTTGTCCCCAATCAGGTGAAATAATGATAGGTGCAGTGACCAACTTCTCCTTCAACTCTCCAAATGCTCTCAGACAAGCCTCATCAAAGTCAAACTTATACTCCTTTTCGAGTAGTTTGCACAATGGGTGTGCAATTTTTGAAAAGTCTTTTATGAATCTCCTATAGAACCCAGCAAGCCCAAGAAAACTTCTAACACCTTTTACAGAAATAGGTGGCGGAAGCTTTTCTATTACCTCAACTTTAGCTCTATCAACCTCAATACCTTTCTCTGAAATTCGATGACCCAATACTATACCTTTTTTAACCATGAAATGACATTTCTCCCAATTCAGCACCAAATTGCAGTCTTCACACCTTTTAAGCACCTCGGTCAAATGATCCAGACAACGATCAAAAGAATCACCTACAACTGAAAAATCATCCATGAACACTTCAATAGCATCCTCCACCATATCAGAAAATATCGACATCATACAGCGCTGGAAAGTTGCTGGAGCATTGCACAACCCAAATGGCATCCGTTTGAAAGCAAAAGTCCTATACGGGCAAGTGAAGGTGGTCTTCTCTTGGTCTTCTGGAGCTATAGAAATTTGATTGTAGCCCGAATACCCATTGAGAAAACAATACCAACCCTTTCCTACAAGTCTGTCCAACATCTGGTCCATGAATGGCATAGGAAAGTGGTCCTTTTTTGTCCACACATTCAACTTTCAGTAATCCATACAAACTCTCCATCCAGTCACAGGCCTCATTGGAACAAGCTCATTTCTTTCATTTGGAACCACAGTAATGCCACTTTTTTTAAGCACACACTGCACAGGACATACCCAACTACTATCTGCAATGGGATAAATAACTCCCGCATCCAGCCACTTGATGATCTCCTTTTTAACTACCTCTTGCATAAGTGGATTTAATCTTCTCTGGTGCTCGATACTGGGCTTATGATCTAGCATGAGTTGGATTTTTTGAGAGCAAATACCGGGAGGAATCCCAATAATATCCGCAATAGTCCACCCAATAGCTCGCTTGAACCTCTTTAACACAGTCACCAAGCACTCTACTTGTCTCGCATTCAAATCTGCCGCAATGACGACCGACAAAGTATTCTCTCTGCCCAAGTATACATACCTCAAATGCGGTGGTAGAGCCTTAAGCTCCAATTTCGGTGCTTCCACAATAGATGGTCTTGCGGGTGGGGACTCACGATTCTTCATGTCTAACTCATACTTCTTTGGTTTAGACCGATATTCACACCTATCGAGTGCAGCTACCAACTCCTTATACTCTTCAATACCATCACTATTGAAATTCATCATAACTGCTGCTAGTGCCTCAACACTTAGTCACTCTTCAATTTGTATTTCTATCCCACTCTCCACTCTGCAAGTTATAGCAGATACTGTTTGGAGCTCACCACTCTGCTTCATGGACCTACAAATATTGAAAGTTGCTTCTTTATTGTTTAGTCTGAACTTCATCTGTCCCTTTTCCATATCAACCAATGCACGCCCTGTGGCAAGAAATGGTCTCCCAAGGATGATGGGAACCTTAAAATCAACCTCACAGTTAAGAATAACAAAATCTGCCAGAAAAATGAAAGATTCTACTTTTACTAGCACATCATGGAGTACATCAATGGGCCTTTTCACAGTCCGATCGGCTATCAGTAACCACATTGTAGTGGGCTTTGGGTCCCCTAGACCCAACTTCTTGTAAATAGACAATGGCATGAGGTTGATTCTAGCACCAAGATCACATAATGCCTTAGCAAAGTGTAACAATTCGATAGTACATGGAATCGTGAAGGCACCAGGATCCTCCTTCTTTTGCACAAAAGACCTTGTGGAAATAGCGCTACAATGCCGCAATCTATCATCATCTTCAAAACTCACAGACCTCTTCTTTGTTATCATATCTTTCATAAACTTTGCATACCTAGGCATTTGTTCCAAAGCTTCTATCAATGGAATGTTGATGGAAAGCTACTTCAACATAGTAATAAACCTGCGATATTTACCATCTTCAGTCTTCTTCACTAATATATGTGGAAAAGTGGTGGAGGTCTAGGTATGGGGACCACTTTCTGTGATATCTCCACTTCTTTCTCTGTCGCATTCTCAGACTTTTCTCTAACCTCTATCACATTATCTTCTTTTCTAATCTCAACTTCCACCACAGCTGGCATAGGTGGATCAATGGTTTGCTTACCTCCTCGAGTAGTAACTGAATCTCAACTTCCACCACAGCTGGCATAGGTGGATCAATGGTTTGCTTACCTCCTCGAGTAGTAACTGCCATGCAATGGCCGTCATTCTTTGGATTCTGGATAGTGTTGCTAGGAAGAGTACTAGGTTGACGTGGGTTCACTATAGTAGACAACTGGGTCATCTGCTGCTCTAGATGATTTATTGACACTGCATGGGCATCAAACTTTTGACCAATATGAGACAAGTCGTTTCTCATCTCCGTCACATTCTCATCAACTGCATCAAATCTTCTTATTATCTTCTGCATCATATCTTCAATACGCGCCATACTTCCTCCAGCTTCCCTAGTACCAGATTCCCAATTTTGAGGGGGAACATAAGGTCCAACTCGATCGTTCCTATTGCCATAGCTGTTTCGATTGTAGTTGTTATCGCGATTGAAGTTCCCATCCCGGACATATTGACCCTCTTGGTTGTAATTCCCATAGTTCTGACCTTGGTTTCCTTGACTTTGGCGCCAATTTTCCGTGTTGGATCCTTGGGCATTTGGTTGGAAACTCAGCATCTGATCATTCACAGCATAAGCACCCTCTTCATAGTAACACTCTTCCACTGGTGGTGGAGTTCTAGTCAAGTAGTTCACAACATTTACCTTTTTTGCACCTCCGCTCATATGCTTCAATACCAAACCCAACTCGGTCCTCATCTGAGCCATCTCTTCACGAATCTCATCAGCAGACTGGCTATTTGTAGCATGAATGGCAAATGTGTTTCTCCCAGTATCCGACCTCCTAGTGCTCCATGCTTTATTGTTGCGAGAGATCTTCTCCAGCTTTTCTGCGATCTGTGCATATGTGCACTCACCATATAAACCTCCAGCAATAGTATCCAGCACTGCTTTATTGTTATCATCCTGACCTCGATAGAAATATTCCTTCAGCGACTCATCATCAATATGGTGATCCGGAACACCTCTTATGAATGAAGTGAATCTGTCCCATGAACTACTTATAGACTCTCCAGGTAATGCCACAAAATTATTGACCCTATTTTTGTGATTTAGCTTCTTGGACACTGGATAATACCTTGCTAAGAACACATCCCTCAATTGGTTCCATGTATAGATTGAGTTATAAGGAAGCTTAGTGAACCATATAGCAGCATCGACTGTTAGTGATATAGGGAACACTCTCAATCCGATGACATCCATATCAAAGTGTGATCGACCTACACAACTCTTGCAGACTACCCTTATCTTGGCTATGTGAGAATATGGGTCCTCCGATGGCAGCCCTGAGAACAAGCCCCTTGCTGTAAGCATCTGCATCAAGCTACTGGTTACCACAAATGTGTGCCCCGGAGGCAGAAGAGGTAAGACTAGAGGTCCATCAGAGTCAATAATATTGGTGTTGCCCCTGTAGTTGGCATGTAGTTGTGGGTCTAGTGGACCGTGTACCCTCATTGCATTTCCCAATTGATTTTCAGCTAGACCCCGATTTTCCCCACTAGCTACTCTCGGTCTGTTGTAACTCAACTGTATCATCAAGATTTACTCCGATAGGATTAATTGGAATTCCTTGATTGTTCATTCTTCGCAAAGTTCTGTTTAACTCTGGATCGTGAGGAGTAAGTGGTTCACCTTGGCTCCGTGTCCTTGGCATACACTAGAGTCAGAACCTAAGAGAGACAAGAACAAAAAGAAAAAAGTAAAATTAGGAAATATTTGACTAAAGTTCAATAATGTAGTTAAAATTAATCTAAAAGCTAAGGATTCCCCGGCAGCGGCGCCAAAATTTGATACGCTCAAATTACACCTCCATAAAGAAGCATAAGCGATCGTTATCAAGTAAAGAACCCAACTTGTTGGTTGGGGTCGATCCCACGAGGAAACTAGTTTAGACTTAACTTTAACTTGCACTTATATTCGTTTAGTCAAAGTACTTCCAGAAACAAGTAATAAAAAAAGGGGATTTGTGACACAAATTGTAAGAATTCAGTAACTAATCAGTAAACAGTAAACAAAAGTCAATTTTTGTTGTTATCAAGATGAGAAAATTAACTAGGGTATACGTGTTCACCACAAGCTCATAACTCAGTAATCCTAGTAATAGCAATCGTTTTCTAGTGTATTACATGCAAAGTGATAAGTTAGGTATCTCTAAATTCTTGGTCCGACATCTAGAGAATTTCACCCCCCACCTTGATCCGGCTATGTGTGTATAAATTACTAACCCTTACCTTTACCTCATATTAGACATCGTAATCGATGTTTGGCTTAGTTATTACTTCGCACCAATCGACACTAGCCTATTAGATAGTATCACACTAAATCTATGATGATAATTCTTTTCTTGGTGAGTACCTCCTTGGTCCGACAAGTAGCAACAAGGCGAGTTCTAATGCGTGCACTCGATAAAAAGACTTTTGAAAGAAAGAATTATCAATGCATGCAAAACACTATTCAAGAATTGCTTATTTACTTTTCATACTTTGTTAATCGCTCATGGATCCCACAACTCTAGTTGTGGAGTTTAGTTACCCATAATCATATGAACACAATTCATTGATTTAGATGAAAGAATTATGAACTTATGTAGTCGAGAAAAATAAACCCAGAAATTCAACTCGAATTTCAAACCAAATATTCAAAACTAACCTTTGGAAATCAAGAATTGCTTGGGTAGCAAAATTAATTCCCTCGTCACAAAGTAGAACAAAAGTAATAATATATAACCCTTAAAAATGAGGTTTACATGCCCTATTTATAGAAAACAAGTCCTAAATTAATAGGGAAACAAATTAAAGAAAGTGTGTTCAGGCACGCGTCTTCATTCCACGAGACTGACTGATGGACCGTCAATGGATCTACGGTCTGTGAGTCCCTTCCGTCAGCCAGGACATAGAAATATTTCAGCCTCCAAAAATCAGCTTCTTTGAAGCAAACGACGTACTTGCAATACGGACCGTAGATCAATCTACGTCCGTCAATCCCCTTCCGTAGCTCCACACTTGGAATCTTCAAAAATCAAGTACTGAAACCCTCGCAGTATCAATATACGGATCAACAGTACTGTCTGTAGATCAATCTACGGACCGTCAATGGCACCGTGGTTCCACACTCGATCTGATTTCCCTGATTTGCCTTCCATGCCTTGCCTGCTGATCTACGACCATTACCTACGGAGTGTCACTAGACCTAAGGTCCGTAGATCACCTCCGTAGATGCCCTTTCTGCAATTCTTTCAGTTGTCCCTTTACTTCTGCACCTGAACATCTATCCTGCAAAATATGATAAAAACACATAAAAACCAATCCAAAAAGGCCCTAGACACACACAACTTGCAAGTGAAATGTATTAGAAATACCGTAAAATCAGGGTATATCAACATTCAGGCTGTATCTAGACTTGTTTGTAATTGTATTTATTGATGATATTTTTGTGTATTCACGTTCACAAGATGAGCATGCAAATCATCTGGGAGCAATCCTTTAGGTTCTTCGAGACCAAAACTTTATGCAAAGTTTTCTAAGTGAGAGTTCTGGTTAGACTCTGTAGCTTTCTTAGGCCATATTGTATCAGATGCAGGCATTGCGGTTGATACACAAAAGATTGAGGTCGTAAAGACTTGTCCCAGACCCATGACTCTGACTGAGGTTCGTAGTTTCTTAGGGTTAGATAGGTACTACAGAAGGTTTGTAGAGGGTTTTCTTCAATTCCAGCCCCATTAACGAAGCTGACTCAAAAAGCAGCTAAGTTCTAATGGACTGAGGCTTGCGAGCATAGTTTCCAGGAGCTGAAGGACAGGTTGACATCATCACCAGTTCTTGCATTGCCAGACGGTTCAGAAGGCTATGCGGTGTATTGTGATGCTTTTGGTGTTGGGTTGGGATGTGTTCTAATGCAACATTCGCATATGCTTCAAGGCAGTTGAGAAGGCATGAGAAGAACTATCCGACTCACGATTTAGAGTTGGCTGCAGTTGTGCATGCGCTAAAGATCTAGAGACACTATTTGTATGGCGTTCATGTTGACTTTTTTCACAGATCATAAAAACCTTCAATATATCTTTAGACAAAAATAGTTAAATCTGTGACAACATTGATGGCTTGAGTTACTGAAAGACTACGACGTGGACATTTTATATCATCTAGGAAAGGTGAATGTGGTAGTTGATGCCCTCAGTCGAAGATCTATGGGTAGTTTATCATATTTAGGTGTTGAAAAGCATGAGCTAGCGCTAGAGCTTCATCAGTTAGCTAGCTTGGGAGTAGGATTGTTAGAGGCAGAAGATAGTGGGGTAACAATTCAGGACACAGTCGTATCATCTCTAGTTGTAGAAGTAAAATCACGGCAACAAGAGGATCCTAGCTTAGAGCAGCTTAGAGCCAAGATTCAGAATCAACAGACTTTAGCATTTGATATAGCAGGAGATGGAGTCCTTAGATATAGTGGTTGATTGTGTGTTCCAAATATTGCAGGGCTTCCGCATCGTATTATGGAAGAGGCACATTATTCATGTTATTTTATTCACCCTGGTTCGACGAAGATGTACTATGATATTAAGGAGATCTATTGGTGGCACGGGATGAAGAAGGACGTTACTGAGTTTGTGGCACAGTGTCCTAATTGCCAATAGGTGAAGGTTGAGCACCAAAAGCTCCCTGTGCTAGTTTAGGAGATAGGCATTCCTTTGTGGAAGTGGGAAGCAATTAATATGGATTTTATTACAGGGTTACCTCGATCGTGTCGCAAGTTTGACTCTATTTGGGTAATTCTTGATAGACTATCAAAATCAGCCCACTTCTTACAAGTCAGGGCTACTTTTACGGCTGAAACTATGCAGGGCTCTATATTAGGGAGATTGTTAGGCTACACGGTGTCCCATTATCTATTATCTCTGATAGAGGAGCACAATTCACCGCCAACTTCTGGAAGTCCTTCCAGAAGAACTGGGGACACAGGTTAATCTTAGTACAACCTTTCACCCTCACACAGATGGCCAGGCTGGGTGCACAATTTTGACACTCTAGGATATGCTACGGATGTGTGCGCTAGACTTCAAGGGGAGTTGGGATGACCACTTACCTCTTATAGAGTTCGCATACAATAATAGTTATCATTCCAGCATCGGGACGGCACCTTATGAGGCTTTGTATGGGCGAAAATGTAGATCCCCCATTGGATGGTTCGAGGTAGGTGAGTCAGGGTTGATTGGACCCGAATTAGTACAACAGACAGTGGAGCAAGTCAAGCTCATACGGGAGAGGTTTCTAACAGCTCAAAGCTGACAGAAGTCATACTCGGATGTGTGACGAAGGGACTTAGAGTTTTGCGTCGATGATTGGGTATTCTTAAAAGTCTCGCCTATGAAAGGGGTTATGAGATTTGGAAAAAAAGGCAAGCTTAAGTCCAAGATTCATTGGGCCATACCGGATCCTTCAGAGGATAGGACGAGTGGCTTGTGAGTTAGAATGGCCTTCGGTGCTAGAATTTGTTCATCCCATTTTCCATGTATCTATGCTACGGAAGTGCGTAGGAGACCCTTCTCGGGTTGTCCCAGTTGAGGATGTTCAGATCACAGAGGAGTTGTCCTACGAGAAAACTCTAGTTGCCCTATTAGATCGGTAGGTCCGTAAATTGAGGACCAAAGAGGTGGCTTTGGTTAATTATTGTGGAGAAACAAGAGTAGAGATGAGGTGACCTGGGAAGCTGAGAATGGCATGAGGTCAAAATATCCTCACTTGTTTCATATCCCAGGGTGATGGCATATTAGGTTATATTGGTGCAGTGAGGTAAGATACTTATCTGATTTTTTTATATTGTTGCTTATTATTATTATTATTATTATTGTTGTTGTTGTATATTTGCTCGTACTGTTATTGCGGAGCTATAGTGCTTAGCAATTTATGTCATCATGTGAGACGCCTAGGTTAGACTTTTAGCATTTTAGGTTCCTAGATAGTGACAAAATTGGTATCATTCGAGGACGAAAGTTTCTATGGGGGGAAGGATGTAACACCCTAACTTTTCAAAACGTTTAAATTAACTCGTATCTTCGTGGAAAGACAAGGAGGGTGAGTAATAAATTAAAAATAATATGGCATGTCATATTTTAGTGTTCAAGGGTTGTATCTCAAGTTTTGAAGTTAAGTAAGTGGCAAAATAAAAGTTGGCAAAAGTTATCGTAAGTTCCTTTTTAAAAATTTCTCAAAAATTTGGGTCAAATGTCTTGGATGTTTTATCCCAATATATAAAGAGTTAGAAGGCCTATCACCCATTAGATCGAATGCTTACAAGTCTAGTTTGTAACGCAAAAACCCCATATCAAACCGACATCAAAGTAAAAAGCTATGAGGGTTTTACTAGGGACTGCTGGAGTAGAATTCGGGTCGGGTCAAAAATATGGTATGTCAGCTTATTTAACGTTTTAAGCCATGAAAACATTTCATTTCAGTTCCCAACCAGAGAGAAAGCTTAAGAGAGGGTTCCTATGGAGTTCTAGCATGATGAAGGTTATTTTTTGATGATTTCTACCATTAAACAATGCCCCTGTGCCTAGAAACGTAATCCCTACACGTGGCAATCATTTTTCTCTTCTATTAGCTACGTTTGGAGCTAGTTTTTGAAGATATAAATTTGTAGTTATTGGTGTTTCTTCAAGGTTTACACTTGGTTAACTAAGGTAATCATCTCGGGACCCTTTTATGGTTGTTTTTATGAATTTCTACGAACGTTTCGACAAGTTGGGGCAATATGGCAAAATCTGCCGATTTAAGATTAATTATGAACTGTTTATAGGTGCATACCACCTGTGTATATATAGTGTTTGTGAAGCTGAGGACATAAGGAACAACTTTGGTGAATGAACTACGGTCTTTCGAGTGTTCATTGGAAATGTATGTTAAGGCTATTCCTTTCTTACAACATGTTTCCTTAAAGCTTAGGAACAATGTAATTGGGTTGTTATCCTTGTTACACTTGTAGCCATTATTGTTGATTGTTGGCTGCTCGAGTTGATATAATCCTCCCTTGTTGGGATTTTTATTCAGTTAGTAGCATCCCTATGTTGGACACGACTTAGAGGCTATTTGTATAGGTTGCTTATAACTAAATTGCTCGTTTTTAGCGATTGGATTGTTATTGTTGCCCTTGGAGATATTATGGTTAGCTGCAGGAATGTGATCTATGCCTAGAAGGGCTATGTTCTGCCTGCATGGCTATATGGATGCCTAAAAGAGCTATGAGTTTCTTACAGGGCTATATTGACGCCTAAGAAGGTTATGTGCTTCCTATAGGGCCATGTTATTGCCTAAGAGGGCTATGAGTCATCTATAAGCTATGTTGATCTAAGAGAGCTATGTGCTGCCTACGGGGCTATATTAATGCCTAAGAGAGCTATGTGCTGCCTACGGGGCTATATTAATGCCTAAGAGGGCTATGTGACTGCCTACGGGGCTAGGGGACTACCAATAGGGGTATATAGGCTGATTGGCACCTTCCGGGCTTATAGGGGCCTAAGTAGGTGGTCTTGTGTGCTGTTTGTACCTTTCGAGCTTATGGGGGCTTGGTTAGGTTATTGTTTTATTATGTTTGATAAGTTTAGATTTAGGAGCAGGTCAGTACACTTATCTTATCCTTGATTTATTTATCAGATTATTCCAATATATCAGGATACCTCCTCATAGTCTATTGCCTTTCATATTCCTCAGCAACAGGATTGACTTTTATCCGATTGGGTAGCCCCTTTCCTCCGGAGCTGCTAGAGTTGGGAGGTTTGTTACCTTTTGTTGTATATATCTTTATGGGTAGACTAGGGCCTGTCCCGCTAATCTTTTCTTCTCTTAGAAGCTTGCAGACTAGTGTGTGGGGTGTATAGCTATGTTATGGCCATACTGGCCTATGTTGTTGGTTTGCTGAAGCTTGTGAGTTGTTTGATGTATTGTATTGATATATACCTGCTTTTAGTTTTGGTATAGATATCATGGTGGCCTCGACGGCCCAATCAGGACTTCTGTGCTAGTTGGCTATTTATTTATATGATCTCCTGGGAGTAGCTGTTTCTATTATAGATCAGTTGGCAAGGGCATTGCCGGCCTAGGCTTATATTTAAGCCTAGATATACTTATTTGTTTTCTTGATTGCTTGTGGCTGTCATGCGTTAGTAGCAAATGGTTTAGCAGGATCGGCTTGGGTCTGAGTTTTGGCATTAGGAGTCAGTTGCGCCCCTCGAGTTTGGGGCATGACAATATAAGGCAATGGTTACTAATGCTTTGACACCACGAGCTAAGGCTTTGGGTCAACCACCCCTACTGACCACCATGGTGCGGGACCTCCCAGTTGACAATTCTGAGTTTTCCATCCGCTATTTTATTTACGGCCCGTCACATGCTCAAACTATCAATACGGCTGAGTACGATTATCGGATAGGGATCCTTTAGGGCAGAGCATTTCAAGACTTTGAGTAGAGGTAGTCACTACTACGATGGATGGCGCGACACATAGCTAATCAGGGAGAGAGCATCGAATGGGTGCAGAACATACAGTTGCGTATTAGAAAGGTAACCTTGAGTTTTGGGGCCAAATTTTGGTGGTCCATCATCTGGAGCAGATTGTCCCCTACAAATGCTGCCAATATTGTCACTCGGGATCAAGCGTTGATGCTTGTTGCACTATTGGCTGGGCTGGAGATTGATTTTGCCCGGATTATTCTTTCAGAGATTCATGAGAGGGCCTTCCAGAGGACTACTACTTTGCCCTTTCCATGCATGATCTTTCGCTTGTGCAGAGAGTCTATTGTGCCTATATAGCACTGTAATAGGTTATTCTAGGTGAGTAGCACCATTGATGTTGGGCTGATAAATGATGACACTAATCCCACTACCCTGCGTAGGAATACACCAGTTACAGTCCCTCATCTAGGTGTTGATTTAGTTTGAGATGTTGAACAGGGTTCGGTGGCACAGACTGAGGACATAACTACACCCGCCACTGTGGACAGGGCACATGTTTCTCCTTCAACCACACTAGTCAGGGTGCGAGCTCTTCATGATCCACTCCTCCTTCAGGGACCATTCTAGTACCTCTAGTCATGGCGACACTACTGCAGCATATGTGACCATGGATGTAGTTGTCCATGGAGGAGTCAGAGGCGCGCATGGAGACGATGATGGATGCAAAAATTCAGGTGGTCCACAAGAGGTTAGATGCATTCGATATAAGGGTGTTGGAGAGGCCTGAGCCCACTGTGGATATCACTACTTTCCACACATAGTTGGCGAGGCTCCACTCTGATATTGATGCTCTTCTATCCCCTACTGAGGTTGTCCCTGAGCCCACACATGAGGTTGAGGCAGATGATGTGTTGATGACGACACTATTTAGTGATGCTATGCCACCACCTGACCTCTCATCTGCAGCTGGGAAGCTCACCTGTTCCTCAGACAAGACTTATGATGTTGTTAAGGCCCGATGAGCAAAGAAGAGAGAGCAACAGCAGGTGGAGGCAGCCAAGATATAGTCTTTTTTTATGAGGAGCTGCAGCCGCGTAGGGATGTGAGATAGGTGTCGGTCCTTCTGGCTCGAGGGTCACTACTGATGGTGATCACGTTATTGATGAGGGTGCTACTGAGGGCATCACTATTGGTGATCCAGCGGGCTCTGCGAAACAAGACCCACTCACTTCTTGATGGGTCTCCAGCGCTTAAGGGCCACGAGTTTGCTTTACCCTTTGTTCTTCATATTTTTGTGCATTGAGGGAAATTTCACCATTTTTTGTGGGGGTGGGGTAAATGGATTGTGAATGGTAGGGTCAAGTCTGAGTAACCCAACTCATAATCCTCCCTTGGGATTTCTTGCCTATGTTCTTTTCCCCTAAGGGAATATTTTACATTTTTGTGGAACTTGCATATTTAAGATCGAATATGTGTAGAAGTAGACTAAATAAATGAAACATGATGGCAAAAGAGCATGAAAAATGATACATGTCCGAAACTTTGAATGGTGCTATATATGTAGGATTGATATATTGAATGTGTTGGATCTGTTTGTGACAAGATAGGAACCAATATGATAGCATGAGTTAAGCTAGAGCTTGATCTAGATGCTTCAATGATTCGATAATGAAATTATGTGCCAAGTGTGTGTGAGGTGATTTTGTATATTAATAAAGTGTGTGCCAATGTAGAACTTGCCCTGTTGGTCCTGCTAAGATAATTTAGGCTAGGAATTGGGAAATGATCATAGGCCCTTGTTGATAATAAATCCACCTTATCTTAAAAGAATCTAACCAAAAGAAATAAATACTCCCTTCGATCCAAATGTTTTAGCCTAACAAATACCACTTTTTTCAATACACCTAACTCACCTTCCCTAAAATCTGTTTTTGCCCTGGTCCCTCCTTGGACATTGTTCACCTTAGCTTAGGCCAAAAGCCTAAGTTAAGGATGGCTGATTCAGAAGTTACCTTAATCTCGGACCTTGTCCAACCTTAGACATTGTGCACTTCAACTCATGCAAATACATAAGTTGAGGGTGGCTATGAAGAAGGAAACTGAAATAAAAGGCTAAGAAAGAGTTGTTTGTAGAAAAAGGAAAAGATAGTAAAAAAAGTGGTGTGACTGAATCCAAAAGAAACAAAAGAGTGAAAATAAAGTTGAATAATAGAAAAAGAAGAATGAAAAAGTTCAAGTCACATATGAGCTGAAATTAGTTAAGGAAAAGAGTAGAAAACAGAATGATGTCAGAGTTGGTTGTGAAAATAGGTAAATAACCAGTGTAATTTCAAGTAGGACAGACAAGTCACTAAAATACCCAAATGTACCATACCTGACCCTTAGCTTACGTTACAAGCTAAGAAAACCCTATAGTGACCCTAGGGACCAGTCTATAAAGTCTATCCAGCGAAAATAGGGGCAAGAATATGGTCACTACAACATTTTAGGCCTTCAACCACCCCAAAAATGTGTGGCCTAAACTATTAAAAAGTCTGGCCTTTGATCAAAGGCCACACTTTTTGACTTTAGGCAACACTTTTAACGGGGTGGCCAAAAGAAGCGTAACCTTTGATCTAAGGCAACACTTTTCAAGCGTCACCTTACTACCACGCTTAAAAAGTGTGGCCTATTATATAACAAATACTACACTTTTCACACACCCTTTAGCAACACTTTCCTATCCTAAAGCTACACGTATAAAGTGTGGTTTTTGTTCATTTAAGCCACACTTTTTAAACATGGCTTCTAAATTTTTGAAAGGTAGCCTTTGCTTATTATATTCTAATTTTCTGGGTAAAATATCACATTTTTGATATATCATGTAATCGTTATTTCAAACATAAGAAACTGTAATATATTTTGATGATATCAAAAACTAAATTAGCTAATAAATATTAAAAAATAATCAAATTTGTATATTCTTGCAATGGACTTCACTCAGCCATGTACTAAGTATGAAAATTGTTTGTAATGTACTGTCTGGGTTATATCTGTATGAAAAAATAAAGAAGAGTGTGTTGTTATTATAATGATTTTTAAGGATGAAATTTGTAGTGTCTTTGGAACGAAAAGTTAATATTATTTAACATATTTCTAATTGCTTTAAGTCATCAAAGAAAATAATCTCATTCGATGTCTTCCAATTGAGAATACACGGTGTGACCATTGCAACACGGATAGCAATTTTGTTGTCAAACGGATGACAACACTCATAAAACCATATCTGCAACGCTAGGTGGAATTGACTAAATTTGAATGATGTAGGATTCCTTTTCAACCTATGGCTGCAAGCTTTGAGTGTCAATTTGAAACATTCATTACCCCATGGGTAGCTCGTAAATTGACCGGACTCAACCAAATCAAAATAGAATTTGGGAATTGAAGTTTTTGAGACCTCAGAAGCAGTCAAAAATGTACTAATAAAGTACAAAACACCGATCTTAAAGCGGTCTTCATCCTCAAAAGAGTTTGGCTCTTTAAACTTATTCAAGAAGAGTAATTTGGGGACTTTGGTCATTGCACCAAAATATTTTGTGACAAGTCTATTTGGAATAGACGGATCTGACACAAATTCTGAAAGTAGTCCACATTTAAGACCGGTAACTGCTGCGAATTCCTTTAACCCAAATTGTAGTTCTGTGTTGTTTATTTTAACAATAAACATGTCATCTCTGACATTTTCAGCTTCAAGAACTAATAAATGTTGCAGTAATTGACATTGAATCTTTAAGTTGTTTATCTCATAGAACACACCAAATGGTGTTTGTTCCAAGAATTTTTGGAACCTCTCTTGCCCGAGGAAAGTAACGAGATCACTGAACACATTCATGTTTGTACATGAAGACCAAAGTAACGAGATCACTGAACACATTCATGTTTGTACATGAAGACCAATGTGTGTTTACCTTCCTTTCCTATAAAATAACATTGTTTATACAAAACTAAAAGAAACTTTACACAAATCTTATTCAAGTTTCATTTCAACACTATATAGCGATTATACCACACATGATTCATCTAAAAGTTTCATATAAACATTCATAATTCATCTAATCAAATAATGCATACCATTATATATATATATATATAAATATTTATACCACAATTCATACAAATCTATCAATAAAAACATTGAAGTCAATGGTCATAAGATTACTAATCAGAATTCATACAGATTTCATCCACACACAACAAGTGTTAAAACAAATTTCATACCATTTCTATACACCTATTATATCACAATTCACACAAATCAAACAATCAACCTTATTTAATAACAGTCATACATATATTAATCATAATTCATACATGTTTCATTCCAAGAAGTGTGTTTATACTAAAAAACAACCATAATGTGATTTTTTTAGCAAAAATCACTAGTTTTAATCAGAATTCATACAGTTTTTATCCAAATTCACACAAAAAATGTTAAAACAGAATTCATACCATTTGTATACACCTATTATATCACAATTCACACAAATCAAACAATCAACCTTATTTATTCACATTCATACATATATTAATCATAATTCATACATGTTTCATCCAAATTCGCACAAAAAGTGTTAAAACAGAATTTATACCATTGGTATATACCTATTATATCACAATTCGCACAAATCAAACAATCAACCTTATTTAATCACATTCATACATATATTAATCATAATTCATACATGTTTCATTTCAAGAAGTGTGTTTATACTAAAAAGACAACCATAATGTGATTTATTTTTAGCAAAAATCACTAGTTTTATATTTCATACAAATTTAATACTTTATATCATAAACAAAGGTTAATATACAATCACTCAAAACATTTCATACCATTATCACTATTATATCACATTAACATATATCAAACAATCAATCATTAAAGTGAAAGAACATACACATATAAATCATATTTCATACACGTTTCATATAACAAATGTTTTCAAGAGACATATAGTCAAAAATCAGTAGTTTGAATAATGTGCTTAACCTAACAATTTTTTTGGCTTTTTTTTTATGTTCTTCTTGTTGATGACTTTGAAGATTCATCAACTTCTACATTGATTGATTTTTTTTTTTGATTCACTAATAAAATCCGAATCAGAATCGGAAGGGGTTTCACTAATTTTCCCCTTCCTCTTGTTTTCCTTTTGATTTACCGGACTCTTCCTTTTCTTTGATTCTTTTTTTTTCTCTTTTTTGTTTGAACCACCCTTATCCGGATTTTCAACAATTATTGACGCTGGTATTTAAGTTAAAATGTTGAAAGATGGGGCATGAACTTCATCTGTAGAAGTTCCTTCGACCAATCTTGGGCTCTTTCGAGGAGTTACAACCATGATTTTGTTGGAAACCAAATTAAAAGGAGGCATTTTCATAGTTGGTTGGTGAGAACGATTTGAGAGAGATGGAATTTGGGAGAGATGGAATTGAGAAACAATGGTGATAGTGGGATTGTAGGTGGTAGCGTGTGCGAGTGAATAATCGTGGGTTAGGGAGGTGGGATTGACGAATATTGGAGGGGTTGGGAATGGCATCTGAAATCAAGGAAACGTGTAGAAGTAAATCCCTATAATTGGGTAACGGATAATTTCAATTTTTAAAGAAGAAAGTGAAATCAAATTAAATACTTATTATTAATTAATAATGAAAACTATAAATAGATTAATACTTCATTAAATAAATATAATTAGATTTTTAAATTAAATTAAATTTAATTGATATGTTATAACCCGTAAATAATCTGTTATAAGCAAGAATATTTTAAAAGTATATTTAAAACTCATAAAATCGTCTCTTAAATGTGTATATGGGGTGATTATTCCTAACATATGTATCAAAAGGCCCACTAACAATCAACTTTACAAATTAAAGTGAATGTATTCATATGGTATCATTAATAATAGACATCCTAATTATCTTAATTCTTCGGCATGCTCATCTATTGATCAAATTTCCTTTCTGCCACCATTGTCAATTACATCACTATTCACCTGTATTCTCCTACACATAAAAAGACATTAATTTAATAATTAGATAGAAACCAAACAATGATCACTCGTAAAAGTGCAGTAAAAGAATGCTTATATCACGTAAAAATTAACTGATCTCAAAGGGAATGGTGATAACCAATAAGTAGAACCAAAAAACCCCTAAGGTACTAGCATAATGACTAATTCCAAAATGAAATAGATTTCACAAAGGTACAGCCATAGTGACTTATCTTCTAGTTTATCCCGGACACAAAGTCTAACAAAAACTTTGATTTATTTGTTCTTAAGGAATGTGTGTACCAAATATATACACTCTTATTTGGAAACCGTGGAATGAAACTTGCCATTTTCTTGAAATCCTAGATAACCCTTTTTATGTAGGAGCTGATTGATTCTTGAATGCCTTATTAGTAACTGTTATTCAATCTGCATTCAAAAGAACAACAAACCAGTAACCAAAAATAAATAATCATGAATATGATAAAAATCGAGCCCACTGTTTAATAATTCAAAGTTTCTTATTTCATGTTGTGGACATATATATACAATAGGTCTACAGTTACTGTTTGATAAAAGAGAATTTGATTAATCTGCATATTTTGGTAAATAGATGTTATATTAGTACTAAATATTGGGTAAATTCAAAGTATTTGGAGTTGGAAAATTGGAAACTAGTTGTGTTCCCTTATGGTTGTATGGTCTAATTACTATCTAGTTGTAGTTCATTGAGGCTCTTTTCTCTTCTTCTTTTTAAGGTCAGTTTAGACTGGGGTTGGGATGTATTGGATCTTATTTAAATTATCTAAATGAATCCCTGGATCTGTCTCAATTCCCAAATAAGTAGCAGCTGGCTATACGAATCTCCAACTAGTGTGACAAAATGGTAGAATGATTTTCTGATTCCCACTTGAAATAATTTGGACTAGGGTACTTTTCAATGGAAAAAAACTATGAATTGGTAGAACTTTCAATCGTGTTCCTTGAGAATAATTTTATTTTTTCCCAATTTAACAATTCCCCTTCTTAAGTAACTTAAACCGGGATTATGTCATCAACTTCTTCAACATTTTCTTATTTCTTCCTCACAAACCTGTAATGCATTTAGGTTAGACCCTACAGAACCAATGAAGTCTCTGAGAAGGTAAACCAAATTTTACCTTAACTACCTACCTTCCATATTATACGTTCTCTCTTCCATCTCTTCACTTCAGAAGATAATAATTGAGGTGCGGTCACAGCAGAACTGCAAACTTCCTCTCACCAATGCTTGTTTTATATATTTTAATAACCGCAGTGTTCGGGCTAGTCTATACTAACCTCGACTAATAGGTATCGAACTTTATCAGATCATATATATCTCACTCTCACCAACATCTCAATACAAAATTTGTAGATGTCAGCTATATGAATCAATGTACTTATAACTCTATTCGTCAAAAGTTCAGAACATTGGTATTGGTCGTAAACCTACTGTAATTTTTATATACGTAAATCTTCTTGTTATTGAACACAGTTGATGTTACATTTCACCAAGTCAAACCAAACCAAACACCAGAACTAGTCGACGTCGACTGCTAACTAACATGAGCCACTAACTACAAACACCATAACAACCTTCCAAAATTGGAAGTTGATTACAATTAATACATCATTAATATCTAAAGTATTTGTTATGATCCAAAAAAACAAAACATTTATGCCACATCACATTCTCCTTTTAGAATTTTGTTGAATTAAACCTCAAACACTAGTAAAGCTAACAACAACAACATACCCAATATAATAGATGTACGCAAACCTTACTCCTATCTCGATTAAGCTAAGCAAACAAAATAAATGCATGTATGAACAAAACAAAAAAATAATTACACCTGAATACTATTAGGTGAGCCACGAGCTCTGAGAACTCGGACGTGAAACTCAGTCTCTTTAATCGTTTTAGGCTTGAAAAACTGAGCAGATGACTAAACCAGAAGCTGATTTATCTGTAGGTTAATCATCTTACAACTACTTCTTTTACTAATGCAGATAGATGCTTAGATATTATGATATTTGAATCAAACAGATATGAGTAAGTTGTTGGCAGATCACCCATTTGTGTCATCAATCCTTGCCTCAGAAAGTCTTCTGTACGAAAAAATCTATTATATCAGAAAATATATGTTTTTCCTAAGAATCACACTGTATATCTTCTCTGACTTTCACTTGACTTTGCATTTGAATAACATTTTCTAGGTTAGTCAATTTTGACTTTAACCTCTGAGGAAAGCGTGAGAGATTAGATTGCTAGGATTCTAAAGAACCTACTGCCTTTATGCACCATCAATTTCTTTCATTTTGTATCTTCATAATCTAAGATACTCTGTGTGGACTACAAGAAAATTCTCACTAGTGGAAGACTCAACATATCATCACCTTTAGCTCATTTAATACCTACATCCATGGCAAACAATTCAACGGTATTTGTAAGGTTTAAAGGTCTACCAATCAAAACTTAAATAACCCACCATGATAACATTCAGACAAGTAACTTAAGCCATACTCTCACCAGGTTAGTGAATCGACAAAATCTTTAAACAAGATATAGTCTGGTTACATGAGTCAACAGGAAAAAAAAGTTAAGGGAAGCTTGATAAGAGTTACCTGAGGACAACCACATCACCAAGGGAGACCTTGTATTTCTAGGCCAAGTTTCTCTACTACAACAAAGCCACCTACATCATAATGAATAGTTGATACATTCATCTTTGTATACAACAGGAACTTGTATTAGCTTTAAACATAGGAAAATAGAGTAGTTACGATTCAAGGATCTCATGAAACTGCCATCATGAGAATTATATGTATGAGACATTGAAATGCCACCAATAGGAACAATACTAGTACTAGCATAACAATCAGAGACATGAACAAATATATTTTGTAGTCAGTGATAACATGTAAAGCAATTTTTTCAAGATTTTAGAAATAACTACATGACAAAATTTACCATGGTAAAGCAGCTTGGATGTTGTCAGTTAACAATATGAAATGGTGCAACAAGTTCTAAGAATGTAGAGGAAGTATTTCTGACAGAGGCAACTGTCTGCGTGCATAAGCATTAGAGGAGTAATCATCAGTAAACCACAACGAAAGACAGTGCATACCATTGGGAACTACACTTACTGCGAAGTGCTTCTTCATCAGCTCTGCAAATTTTAATTTCCTGGTCTCTTATTAAGATCTCCCCATCTCCAAAATAACAAATGCAAATATCGTGTAGCAAAGTTTAGCTAAGAGGTACATACACTTCATCATAAAGCAACTTCATAGCATGCCTCATTTGGAACTTCGGTTCTAACTCCTAAAATGAGAGCAAAAGACACATGCATATGCATACATGTGTTAATTATATTGAAAACAACATATAAAAGATTAGCCTTTACATGTACAAGCACAAAACTAAGTATATGTGAAACATTTTGATCAAGAACTGAACTTAAGGAGGTTGCAAAGGATACTTCTCTAGACTGGTGGTAGATGCACAAATAGAAATAAGTATTCTATGTTTATAAACAATGTCTATTGAATTTTAACAAAAATATCCCCATTAATGAAGACTAAGACTGCAAATCAGATTTCAGAATTTTCCGGGATAATTACTTCAGAACTCAAATGAAACTCCTTAGCTTATAATTGACGACCTCATACTTTAATATGAATTGGAAAAGATTAATGTATTTATCTTTGGTAAGAAAGCTCCATCCAGGCCATACAAGTTCCAATGTTAAGGATTTACATTTACCTTCCGTTATAGAGAAGCAAGAATGTGATCAACTCACTTATGTTCCTTGAAGTCAATGGCCTCGTTGGTGGGCTTAGTTTAAGATGCTGGACTATCATTTTCAAATCCATTGCAAAAGAAATTTATTCAATAGAATCAACGTAATGAAATTATACTAAATATGAAAGAAACTGACATTGCAAGCTGCAAGTTGGCTTATTGATTTAAAGATTATTATTAAGATTTTGTGTCATAAGAGGGATACAAGTAGTCTAACTTAAAAGAATTTTTTTTAGCACATATTCATATATGTATAGACATTGCACATAGGTCAACCTTATCGAAAAGACGTATACACACCTTTCAAATTGACATCTAAGTGTGGCAATGGATCGTAATCAGAAATTCAATATTATAGTAGCCTTCATAATTTTTTTCCTTACATTCAAGCCCTTGAAAGGAACCAAAGAATAAAATAAACTTGTTATCTATTACTTTATCTTCCCCCCTTTCTTGCCTTTCTTATTAACCACATACCTCGACAATAGGAATAAGATGATTTGTAGTTCACTTGGGTAGCCAACCTATTTATATATAGGATTGTACAATTAAATCAACAAATTCACAACCATCGACACAGTTTCATTTCCTAACTGTTCTTCCATCAATTCATACAAATCATACTAATTACTCCGAAAATTCAAAAAGAAGAAGAAATCAAACACTGAAGGACAAAGCCATAGAGCTGCTATAACAATGGTCATACAAAGCAAAATACAAACTCAATTACCAGACATGGAAATCAGTAGAACTATAATTGACTCTATTGGTTCTTAATTTAAGCCCCGATTCTACAAAGTTGAAAACAAATAGAAATAGAGATTACTAATAATACATATATAAATCTGTAAAATATGTTAAAATTTTGGTAGAATTTTAACTGAATGTTCAGATTCTCCAAGTAAAGAACATAGAGAATAATTCCTCTCACAGACACATACACTATCACAGAAGGGTGTGACAGTGCAGAAATTTCAAATATTGCTAAAACTTCTGAAAAATACTGAAACCCTACATGAGATGGAGTTTCTGAAACGAGATGGCTATTGCTATTCTTCTTCCTCTAAAGCAAACTCCTTATGGACCACCGAACCCTTCGCTCTTGACCTCCCCGACTAACCTACGCACCACCTATTCCTATAGCACCAAGGAGAAACCTTATTTTCTCTCCAGTTCCAAGAAAACAAAACCCCAACAATTTCTTCATGTCTCCTTCTACCAAACAACCTATAATCCAACTATACTCTTCTTTAACTCAATTGATGAAGCAGAAACCCTTGGGATTGAAATTAAGGGCCGAATATACTCTTGATTTTTAGATATATGCAGGGAAATAATAACTTTAGCAAAAATTTATTTGGAAATTGGGGGAAAGAGATATAAATAGAGGGAAATAATAATTTTAGCCAAAAACAATTATGGAAATTAATAGGGCACATTTGTTAAGTGTTGTTTTTAGAATTATAAATATATTACACTTAAAAGTGTGCCTATATGTATAAATAAGTGTTGCCAATTATTTTATGATTTGGCAACGCTTATGATGTATAGCCTATAAGTATAAGGAGTACATTTTAAAAGTGTTGCCAAAATGCTCAAAGGCTCAGTATGAAAGGCCACACCTTGAACGCCTGCCCTTAGATAATTTTGGCAACACTTTATAAGTGTTGTCTAGAATTGGTGTGGCCTTAGGCCGAATTTGTTGTATTGGGTATTGAGCACTACTTGTACCTGAATTCACTTCTGAGCGTGAGTGTTGACTGAATCCTTAAACTAAAATATCAGATTTTGTGTGAGAAAAAAAATTTCTTTGTGGTGAGGGCACTAGTTACATTGTTTGAAAGTTGGTATCTTGGTGATTGTTAAAAGTGTGTGTGGTGATGTCTATTGGTCAATCTATGTCATTTTTTTATCTGCATCAGTTAGCTTGTTGAGTGTGAACGAGATGGTGTGCACTATGTGAAAGAGTTGATAGAAAAAGCCATATGATTGCTCTAGTTTGTGTGTTCGCTTTTGCATGAGTGTCGTCTAGAGTTTAGTGTGTCGCTTGAGGACAAACAACAATTTTAAGTTGAAGGTGTTGATATACCATGAAATTATGGTATTTTTGATGAATTTCTATAGAAGTTTGTGTGACTAAGTGGCATTTTGTTATTAGATATGATGGTGTTTTTGTGTAATTTTTGTAGGAAATAGGTTTGGAGCGGTCAAGTGAGAAAAGAGCAAAAAATGCAGAAGTAGCAGTTGACGGAGCCCAACTACGGACCGTCGTCCAGTTGACGGGCCGTAGGTGGGGAGGCGTAGATGTGGGTTCAAGGAAGTCTGACCAAGTGTGGAACCACAGAGGCAAACGATGCCTTATAGCTTGAGTGACGACCGTCGTTCGATTCAGAAAGTTGAAGTTACAGTACTTGAACCACTGAGGAACAGGACGGACCATAGTCCAATCCACGAACCGTAGGTGGAAACTGTTGTTTGAAGAGCTTATATGTTTGTCCAACTGCTGACCCACATAGGTGAACCACGGACAATAGGTTTATCCACGGTACGTCGTTCGTGTCGTCGATCAAAACCGCGTCTAAACCAAATTTTCCTTGTTTCCTTTTCCTACTTTGTTTAGGATTTGGGTACTTTATTTAGGATTTAGGTAGTAATTTACGTTTTTGGGGGTTAGACATTATTGGATTCAATTGGTTTTAACCTTTGGGATTATTTTGCAAAAACTTGAGCAATCTAATTCTTGAAAGTTCGTTTTATGCGATTTGCTTTCGAGTTTCAATTCTAGATTTTGGTAATTATCTATTCTAATTGTAACTTCATAATTTATACTATTAACCCTGATATGAATTGTGAATTCTAAAACATGAGTAGCTAAATCCACAACTAGGGTTGTGGGAACCATGAGCAATCACAACATATGAAAAATAACTAAGTAGTTCTATAATAGTGTATGCATGTATTGTTAATCATTTCATTTTGAATGCTTTTTAATGGTGCGCAACATTAGAACTCACCTCATTCCTACTTGTCGTACCAAGGAAGTAATGAATGAGAAAATGATTAAACATCAGAGATTTAGTTAACTTTAGTTGCTCTATAATAGCTTGACCTTAATCATTTATGATGTGATGGCTAATATGAGGTTAAAGGTAAGGGTTAATAAAGAAAACACCCATAAACGGACCAAGTTGCGTGGTGAAATTCCCTATTTGGAGGAACAATCACTTAGGAATATCTAACTTGTCAACCTTGCATGCTACCACTAGGATAAAATTACTAGTATTTGGATTACAGCGTTAAGAGCTCGTGGGGAATACATATGCCCTAGTTTTTTTTATCTCATATTGATATCTCAAACTGCAAATCCTGTCTTCTTGTTACTATGTGATATAAATCAGCCAAGTATTATTTTAGTTAAAATCCCCCCATTGTTACTTTACTGGGAAATAATTTGACTAATCGTAGATAATTGTTAGTTAGCTCAAGTCTGAACAATATTCCTTGTGGGATCGACTCTAACCTCAAATAGGCTCTTTACTTGATATCAATCACTTATACTTCTTTCGGGAGGTGTAATTTGAGCGTATCAATTAAAAAAGTGGAATTGGTCGCTTATCAACTTAAGGCGGTTGCTCAAGTTTGGTTCAACCTATGGAAGGAAGAGAAGGTGATTGATGCAGGTCCTCTTGATTGGGAGAAATTTATGGTTGCTTTTCTTGATAGGTCCGTTCCCCTTGAGATGAGGGAAACAAAGTTACTTGAGTTCTTTAACCTTCGTCAAGGGTATATGAGTGTAAAAGAGTATGCTTTGAAATTCAAGCAATTGTCAAAAGATGCTCCATTTATGGTTTGCGGTCCAAAGGCAAGGATGAGTAAGTTTGTGTGAGGTGCTTCCGACTTATTGGTCAAGGAATGCCTAACTGCCATGCTTGGTAAGGAGACGGATGTATCTCGTGTGATGGTTCATGCACAACAAATAGAAAAATAAAAGCTTAAGAAAAAAACTAGGGATTCAAAGAGGGCAAGAAGGGATAATGGTGAGATCTCACATTCAAGGTCCGATAGAGGTAATTGTTCTCAAGGTAAGGGTAGTAGTGAACAAATATTGCCCGACTATCGGGACTGTGGGAGAAGACAGAAGGGTGAGTTTCTCGCATTTTCAAATGGATGTTTTGGTTGTGAAAAGATTGATAATAAGATAAGGGATTGTCCTTCGGTTGCTAGAAATGAGGGATATAACTGTCAACGGGCTCAACCCTAGCCTTCCTCCAGTCCTAGTGGTGGTCGAACAAACCATAGGTTTTATGCTCTTCAAACTTTACAAGATCATGAGGGTTCCCTCGATGCGATAATTTGTGTGTTATGGTCTCTTAGCTTGTGGTTATGCATTGCTTGGTATTGAGTGTTTTTTTTTTCATTGGTAAAAGTCTGTGTATGGTGATTGTGTTTTAATTAGTAATTGAAATCCTTGTGGAAACTTCCTAAGTTTTTACTTGTATCAATGGTTCCATGGTTGTTAAGACTTTGGTTTTATGATTGGGTTGAGGGAGATGAATTTGAAAAGACTAGAGAGGTTCTCTCCTAAGGGGGAAACATTATGCTTCATGGTTTGTTTGTGAATGTTTTGAGGCGATGAGATGTCTTCATATCCCTATATTTTCCCTTCTATTTTCGGGTCTAGCTTGAAGCCTTAGCTCTCATGGTTCACTCTCTAGGATTCGTGTGCCTTTGTCATTCTTATGTTTCCTCATGCATGCATGCTCATGAAAAAATTGACTTTCAAAAAATATGATTTAGCTTTCTTGATTGCTTCATGATTATGTGCATTTGAGAATGATTTGCATATAGACCATATGAAATAATGTTTTGAACATGTTTTAGCTTGGAGTCAAGGTTTCTCCTTCGTTATGTGCATATTGATGAAGTTGCAATAATGTTTAGGTTGTTAGTTTCTCTCCTACTTTTTTCGTGCTAGTTTGAATTCCATTCAAGGATGAATGTTCCCACGGGGGAGATTTTGTAACACCTTGTATTTAAGAAGTCCTATGAAGGGGTCAAGCACGCAAGCCACAAGCCCAAAAGTGGACTATGGAACCCTCCAAGGAGCCCTAAACCGGTCGTGATTGGGACCACGATCCATTAATGGGCACGTGGTAAATTTCAAGAAATTGCCTGGGCAGGCTCCACCTTGACAGACTCCAAGAAGGCTCGTGGTGATGATGACATGTCTTTAAAGGGGTCGTCATGTGGGTCAATCAGAAGGGTTTCGTTCCTAGTCACTGGTCAAGGACCATGGGTGTCTAAACGGCCCGTAAGGCCCCACACAGACCATGAAGTAGTCCTTGATGGGGGTTTATCAAACTTAGAGTTTAGGGTCAACTTCAAACAATCATATCTTTTAGCAAAAAATGAATTAGGTGGCTGATGACCTATCAAATTAAAGATCTCCGAGTCTTCTTTTCAACACCATGGAGTTTTCTTAATTTCAATCTCGAAGTAAAACGTTATGTGAGAAATAGTGAAGCCCTATCAGACAGAGTTTCTTCACGACCCGTTAGACAGGCCGTGGTACTCTAAACGACCCATTTCGTCTTTCAGTGAGCAAAATTTGACAGTTTACTCAACGTTTATTCAGTCTTCTCCCAATTGTTTTACCTCAATACTACATCATTTTTCCTTCTACTCAAAGTCCTATATAATGATTTTAAACCCCCAAATCACCCAAACTCAATTCATTCTCTTTAATTTGCAAAAGTTGATCAAGCTCCTCCTCTCAAATATTTCTCTCTCTAAAGGTAGAAGAATAAGTCAAGTTAGGGTTTCAAAGATCAAGCCTACAATTCACAAAATTACTTCAGGGGACTTTGAACTCCAAGGTATGACAGTCTTCATATATGGAGCATTTTCCTACATAGAGTTCCTAAATTCTCCAATTTTGAAGTTCGAAGTTTCCAATTGAAGTTAGGGTTCTCTTCCATGTCATTGATTCCTTACAATGTTGATCCAATTTATTGTTTTATCTTTTTATGCATGAGTTGAAGTAATTGCATGTTTTTAAGATGAATCCCCATGAACCCATGCATAAGCCATATTTTCTAAGCCATGATGATATAATGTGGGTCTTAATCCATGAAAGATGAATTTGTGAAGATATGTGTTTCCTTTGATGAGATTGTTGTAAATGAAGTTGAATATGCATTGACTATGAAACCATGATGAAGCTTATGAATTATTAAAAGGAATGCATGTTTATGAAAGTATGTATATGACTCATGTAGGCTTATAGATGAATATATCTATAAGTTCTATGAAGCTTGGACACCTGACATTAATGACATCTAGACTTGCCCTGAATTTTTTTCCTGCTATTTTCCTAAATTAGGTCTTGATTAGTATGGTATCCGGATATGCCATCAATGATTATAGATCACGATTTCAAAACTATTTCCATTAATAGTAGGGCATTTCTAGCATGAAGTAAATGACAATGGGCCTTAAAGCTATTATTAAAAGATAGTGGATGGTGAAAGATTTTCTCACACATGGTCTAACGAGCTATCCTATGATAAGACAAGGGCGAATACCCATGTGTCTTAAAGATAAGACAAGTTAAAAGTAATAACTATTGCTTGGGATTTTCGCTTAGCATCGAGTGGACAAGTGGCAACCACCCATGTCTCATCACTTTGTGCCACCATAGGGTTATTATCTTAGATAGACGATGATGGTCTTAGATAGACATTAGCTAGTGGATCCACGTAAGCTAAAAGTTCATGGTTCTACCTTGGCAAGTAGGCCACTCTCTTTTTGGAGTGGGAGCATTATACTGGATTCCATGTTATAGCTCACATGGTCTCTATGTCGGTTGAGGCTACTTCCCACAATAATAATGAACTAAGGTTACTTCAAGAATTATTTCACATGTGTTCAAAGATTATTTTACTTGCCTTGACCATGTTTATGATTTATGTTTTCTAACCCTCTTATCACGAAAAGTCCTTTTAGCATGATTTCATAACATTTATACATTGATATCAAACTTGGTACATTTTTGTACTAACACATACTCTAGCACGTTGTTTCTCTAATGTAGGGTCCAAAGCTCATATTCCACATCTTCATGGCTAAAGAGCACTTAGATATTGAAGATTGGTAAGTCCTAATGTTCCGAGGACTGACCCTTTATTTCTTATTGTCATTATATTTTTAGTGATTGTATATGATGTACGAGTTACGTCTCGATCACTCTTCATGTAATAGATGGATTTTTAGATTATGTAGACTTCCGCTTTGTTTTTGACATACTCTTTCATGATATAAACTATCTTTTAAACTCGTTAGATTCTATTATCATGTTTATGTATGCGAAGTGACTTGTGTAAGGCCTTTCGTAGTCTTATATGCCATGTCACAACTAGGGTCTACTTTGGGTCATCACAAAAGTCAAAACAGGAGTCGACATCAACAAAGTCTTGAGCTTGTGAAAGATCAGATCACACTCATCAAACTACTGGAAACTCACACTCTAATGAGTCAATCTAGTCAGCAGAGACGGAACAGTAGATAAGCCTAACACAAATCGTCCGTAATAGACTATAAGGCTCATAATACTCTGGATCTCAGAAACTGATGAGTCAGGGATTTCGACTTATTTAGGGCTTAATATTTATAGTTTTAGTGTCCTAGATGCCTATTTTATACTCTAAATTGATGTTAAAAATGCTAATTTGTAACAATGAAGGCAGAAGAGAAAGGCAAAGACATTACTGGGCAAAAAGGAGTGGAAAAGCTGAAAGAGTTGTAGAAAAGCAAGGTTGATGATCGCCAAGACAACTTGACGAATCGCCGAGTGGCTCTTCTGCTTGCCAAAAGTTCCAGAAGGCCATCCTAGGGAGAAAGCCAATTCGGCAATGGTAATCTTGATAGCCTAAAGTAGGAGAAGGTGAATAGTGAAGAGTCAAGTCGGGAAGCGATCGAAAAGGATATTTGACGCTTTGCCAAATCGGTCACTGATGCTCGACTTATTCCGCCGAATATTTCTAAAGCTAAAAATTTGGAAGAGTATAAATGCGATTTTTAAAAGATGAAGAGGAAGTTCTGTAGTTTTTAGACGGTTCCCTTACAATCTAACTATAGGTTTTAGATCTAAGACACTCTAAACGTTGTTTTTAGTAATTTTGTTAGATTGATTTTTGATTTTGAACTGATTTCAAGCATTGTGAAGACTTGCAATTTGCTACCCAAGCTGATGGAGAGCATAGTTGCTAACATTTTCTTGCTTTTAATAATGTGTGGCTAAAAACCCCATTCTTAGGGGTGAGATTATGTGATTAAATGTTTCAATTAGCTTATGGGTGTTAGTATTTACTGATTTAATTGTTGATTTGAAGTGGGTTAGATTGATAGTTGAGTTTTTATTTATGAATTATAGTTACAAATACAGTTCTAGTTTAGCATTCTAGTCTTTCTTGAGAAAGAGGTTTTAGAATTAAACCTATCAATTGATGATTGTAGTGATTGGGTTATTGTGGATTCAGCTTGAGAAATTTGGGCTAAATTCGATCCTCCCAATCTAGCTCGAGAGAGTATATTAATTGAGGTTTTGGGCTGTTCATATTTGTTATGCTTGTCGAGGTTCGAGAGAACTCACTTGATTTGTGATAGTTGATCGAGAGATGACTATCACATCTATAGACTAGCCTACCAACTAAGATTCAATGACTTTTAAAAAATTATAATCACCTATACAACGAAATTGGTGTTTAATCGATCACATCCCCAAGTATCCCTCTCTATTTGATTACTCCTCTATTTTCGTGGTTATTAATTGCTCACTCTATTCCCCCCAACTGACACTAGTTATCAAACCCCTGCAATTTACTTTAACTTTTTCAATAATACCTACTTCTACAAACAAATAGAACACTCATTTTACTTCGTTATTGAATTCTTTACCGTATCACTCTCTTTGGGATTGACCCCAATTGTCTGTTGGGTTTATACTTGATTGTGACCGCCTATACTTAGAATTGGATGAAGTGTGGTTGAATATTAGAAGTAACGATGTAGGTCTTGTCCAACCCTTCACTGCCTCAATCTTGGCTAGATCAACGCGAATACCCTCTTTTGAAACCATGTGTCTCGAAAATGACTTAGAATCAAGTCAAAACTCACACTTTGAGAACTTGGTTTAAAGTTTCTCTTCCCTTAATATCTCGAGTACAATCGTCAAATGTTGATCGTGGTCCTCCTTAGTCTTGGAGTACACCAAGATTTAATCAATGAAGACTATCAGAAAGGAATCCAATAAAGGTCAGAACATCTCGTTCATCAACTCCTTGAACATAGGAGGGGAGTTAGTCAAACCAAAAGACATCACAAGAAATTCAGAAGGCCCATAACAACTCCTGAAAGATATCTTAGGAATATCCGATGCCCTAATCTTCAGCTCATGATTACCGAATCTCAAATTAATCTTAGAAATCATAGATGTACCCATAAGCTAATCAAATAAATCATCAATATGAGGACGAGGATACTTGTTCTTCACTTTCACTTTGTTCAACTATCGGTA
Organism: Solanum stenotomum; assembly: GCF_019186545.1. Classification (NCBI taxonomy): domain Eukaryota; kingdom Viridiplantae; phylum Streptophyta; class Magnoliopsida; order Solanales; family Solanaceae; genus Solanum; species Solanum stenotomum. The sequence goes on from NC_064287.1 coordinate 23,867,373, forward strand.
ATAATACACATCCTCATGGATCCATCCTTCTTACTCACAAAAAATACATGAGCACCCCATGGGGAAACACTAACGTGAATAAACCACTTACTATACAAATCAGGCATCTGATCCTTGAATTCCTTCAACTCAACTGGAGTCATACGATAAGGAGAAATAGAGATGGGATTGGCTCCCGACTCCAAGTCAATAGTAAAATCAATAACCCTATCCGGAGGAACACCTGGAAGATTATTAGGAAACACATCTACAAACGCTCAAACCATAGGCACATAATCCCTAGGAGGTGACTCAACACTAGTATCCCAAATGAAATCCTAGTAGGACAAACACCCACTGTTAACCAATCTCTGAGCTCTAATGAAGAAGATGACTTGCTCGGGTAAGAACAACTAGCACCCGTCCACTCAACTCTCGGGATACCCGCAATCGCTAAGGTAACACTCATTGCTTCAAAATCAATAATAGCATGATGTGGAGAGAGCCAATCCATTCCAAAGATAATATCAAAGTCTACCATTGCAAAGATGATCAAGTATACCCAAGAATAATACCCAGACAAAGAAACAAGACAAGATCAATACACTCAATCCACAACTAAGGATTAACCCACTAGTGTAGAAACATTAATAGGCATAGGTATGGAAGCAGACATCAAATCAAACCAGTAGCAAAATAGGTAGACATATATGAGAAAGTAGATCCCGGATAAAAAAATACATATGCAAGTCGATGACAAAATGGGACAATACTTGTGATCATAAAATAAGAAGTCTCAGCCTCAGGTCTCCCTAGAAAATCATATAAATGGCCATCTCAGCTGCCTGCAACCTGAGTAGAACCTCTACCACTACCCTACGGAGCTGGAATACCCCTACTAGAATTCGTGCCACCTCTACCAATCTGAGCTCTGCCTAAACCCATTGTCGGAGGTGCTGAATCCCTTGCTATAGTAGCTGAAAAAGAATGTTCGGGTCCTAAATGAGTCTATATATTAAAGTATCACATCATATGACCTGGATCTACACAAGTATAGATAGAACTCAACACTGCGAACAAAACAAACTGATATAGCCATCTCGACCAGAACTGTATGATCCTCGGGTGGACTTCCCACCCTTAGCTGCTGGCATAGAATCATGATTCGGTTCATGGTTCAGACAAGGGGTACTACTTCTATGTGAACCTCTACCTCTAGATGAGGCACCAGAAAACTGAACTGAAGAATGGGCCCTCTTGGCTCCCAAAACTCCTCTAAGACCATTAATTTTGCCTCCTTAGCAGTGCCCACAATGGACTGGAAGGAAGCTCCATCTCTTGTTGCCATTAAACACATAAAATCTGATTGATAAAGTTAAACCTCTCACAAGCAAGTGAAATATTTCTACATCATGTGAAACAATAGTCAAAGCATGCTTAGAAAGGTCACAGAAATGAGCCTCAGACTCAGTCATAGACAAACTACCCTAAACCAAGCCCTTAAAACTCAGACGACTCTCCTACCTCATGCTCCTATGAATGAACGGTCATGGAAAGTACTATAAAACACATCCCACTCTTTGGCACGACCACGAAAATGAAATTAAACAAACCAAAAAATATGAGCATTGACCATACCCACTATCTCAAGCATTGCATGGCACAACGTTAAGAATTCATGAGCATCCTCACTCTTACCACCTTGAAACTGGGGTGGTTTCATCTTTTGAAAGCTCTCATAACACTATTGAATAGTCATTGTCAAGATACCCTCAGAAGCGATCTATGCACCAATAGTTGGTGCAGGAACCACGAAAAAAGGTTCCCTCTCACACTAAGCATCCTCAATAAGGTCTCCTGAATCAACGAAGCTCCAAACTTGAGAGGAACCTTGTCCTCAACAACCTCAACCTGTGGCTTAGGAGAAGCCTCTCTAGCCTTGCACTTAGTTGGTGCCGCTCCATGGGAAAAACCTCTACTTGGTGTTTCTCCTTGAGCACGACCTCTAGCTCGGGCTCTACCTATACCCTTAACTGGGGTCTCAACAACAACCTCAGTGACTGCCTCCCCTCTACCACTAGAAACTAAAGCTCTGGTCCTCGACATCGGCCAAAACAACACACAACAACTTAGCACTACCGAAAGTAACAATGCATGATAAGAAAGGATGAATAAAAAAAGCTCCCTAACAATCTTTGTAGCCTCTTGAAGATAAGTAGAGACGTCTTCGTACTAATCCTCAAGTCTCTACTTAGACTTGGCTTGTACACATGTGAGACCTATAAACCTAGGCTATGATACCAATGGTCACGACCCAAAAATAGACATGATGGCACTTGTCTATTCCAACCAAGACAAGTTAGCCTCAACCCAACAAAAATGAAAGAAATGTGGAATTACAGAAATACAAGAACAAGATAAAGAGGAAAGCTTATTCTTCTATTTAAGCCCCCAAAATGTAGTTGTCACGTGTACAAGAAACTAAGTACACAAATGCAACATTAATAAATTAATACGTGTCTGAATCTTTATTTCTCAAATAGAAAAAAGTATAAGAAAAGGAAAAAGAGGGACCACTAAATGACAAACATCTACCTCTTCAACTCTTTGACATGCCTCGAGATCAAAAGAAAGAGAAAGAAACCACACAGATCTGGGCTCAGAAGCTACACAAGTGTACAAGAAAGGGGTCAGTACAACCAACATGGTACCTAACAAGCAACCTACTAAACAAAGAAACTAGCTAGAAAACGAACACCCCTGAATCTCGAACGAACTTCCTCAAACTTCAACCTTCGCAGAAATCAGCTAAACGTAGCTATCCCACAATACACGGTTCATAAGGCCCAATAATCACAATTGAATCTTCATTATTCAAGAGTCAAACAAATCAAATAAAACAATCTCAAAGTCAAATAGTTCAGTTACAAGCAACAAGTATATCAATCACAAGTATTAAGCAAGTCACGCATTAACATCAAAGGTATCAAGTTTCATAATCAATCTCTCACTGGAATAATTTCCCTTCGGTAAAATATCACTATAAAGAACAATTTCCTGGCTGCTTCATACCAGAACACTAGCTGGAACCATTTCTCATTGACTTTATATCACTAGCCGAAACTATTTCCCATCAGCTTTCTATCACTAGCCAGAACCATTTTCCATTGGCTTTATATCACTACCTGGAACCATTTCACAGTGAATTTATATCACAAATCATCACATGTCTCATCACGGTGTTCACAATCAATGCACACAAGCAATATCGCACCACACAAAAGATACAACAATTAATACAATTCAAGTCCACACTCATGCTTTCAAATATTTCATCAATCAATCAACAAGTGTTATAATAAGGAAATTCATATAATCATGTTCATTACATATCCTTTTTAATTTCACCCCTTTTAATTCATTTAGATGTAACAAGTGGACTATTTAACCCTTCACCTCATCCCCATTACTCCGAACACATAAAAACAAAGGAAGCATACAAATTCAACTAGTATACAAGGTTTAGGAAGCCACTTGCCTTAAATCAACCTACAATCACTCAAAGAGTTTAGTCTTCCCCTTCTGAACCACTTCCAAAGCCACAAAATCTAAAATAATCAAGTTTTGACAATTACTTATTGGAAACAACACTTTCCACATCAATTATGTAAAGAAATGGGTCAAGCAACTCAAAACCCAATATCAAATTTGAGGCTTGCATATGAAAAAAAAAGTACTTGAAAATGACGTTTAAGGCTTTAGAAACTCATTAAGAAAAATCATTTCCAAAAAGGACTTAAAAAGAGTTTGAAATCTCCAATTTAGTAAAGAACTTGAGTTCTTGAAAAGCTTCCTCATTGAGCAATAGAAATCTCATATTTTGATGTTCAAACCCATATTCAATAAAGGAAAAATGAAGTTTTCGGATTAAGAAAACTTACCCAAATAATTTTACTCTTAAACCGAGTAAAAATCACCACCCCAAAGCTACTAAGACTCAAAAATGGTGAAATGGGGCTTAAACCCTGAAATGGTAGCAAAATCCTCTTAGGTGTTTCTTTCGCAAACCAGGTTCCGCTTAAGTGAACCCTATGAAAGCTGGGGTCTTGCTTTTGCGAACCAGGTTGCCCTTAACGAACATCGCTAAAGAGAACCATGGTTCGCTTAAGCGAACCCTGCCTAAAATGCCAGTCTCGCTTATGTGAATCTGGTTCCTCTTATGCGGCCATCACTAATGCAAACCAGGCTCTACTTAAGTGAACATTACAGCACCAGAAACAATATCATCCAATATAACAACATTGAAAGGACCCTCATTCATTTGGAATGTCGTACACACAAATCAGATATGCAAATCAATTAGTCGACATATTGGACACAATGGAACCGTCGAAACACAAATATGAGGTTTCCTCGACCCGACATCTGTGAAATTCACAAGAAACTAACTCACGCTTAAAAAGGCGAAAACAAACTCGGAACCTCTCAAAAATCAAACAAGACCTCGCGTAGGCCTAAAATAATCCCCTGCATCAATTGGAACTCTCAAAAATATGATCCGAGCACCCGAACTTAAAATGTTGACCAAAGTCAATCCAAAGGCTAAATTTCCATAACTTGACAACTTTGGACCTCAAATCCTAAATAAACACAGAAACTAAAACTGACAATTCTCACACCTCAGATTCCATATACTGGGACTGATGGAATCAACAAAATTCCATTCTGACACTCGAAACTCCAAAAGACCCCAAAAACTATTTTCTTAACATAGTAGCCTTTAAAACTCACAAACTTACCAAAGTCTCAACTTTTAACTTAAAGTTCAAAACCAACATTTTAAACTCAATCATAAGAGACCATGGATATTGGGAACGGAAAATGGTCAATTCATGAAACTTTCTAAAAATGATCGACTAGTCACTATAGAGAGAGAAGCAGGAGAAAGAATTTTCGGAAGAATCATCGAGAAAGAAGGTTTGGAAGAATCAAAGAGGGAATGAAATGATGGAATTGAATGAGAGAGAACACGGGGAATTAATTTGTGCCCAAATTATGGGATTCCATTGAGATAATTTAGGAACTAGATTGAAGTACACTTAATTTGCTATACAATTAAAATATTGTCTTTTTACTAATATATTTAAAGTATGACTATTTTCAATAAATTAGTTAGGAATCTTGACTAGTTAGCTAATTTTTTTCTATATTTAATACTCTATGTGACCTGACCCATATATAGGATAGAATGAAAGTCAAATTATATTTACTTTGTTCTTTTAGTCATAACACTAAACTCATTTCTACGTCGACAACCAAAAAGTGAGGTAACCTAATTAATGCTCTTCATCGTGTTTATACTTTCCATATTTCTTACATAAAATTGTTGCTTAGTGGATATATAGTTACTTCTTGGTTGATGGATAAAAATTATCAATTTAATATTTTTTGTTGAAAAGAGGTTTGGAATCGGAATGTTATTTTATGTGCAACACGAGTTTATACAATTTGATGTGTTAAATTGGTATTTATTAGTTTGGCTTGATGATTCTAAAATAATTGATGGCTAAGAATAAGCTAATCATTGGTGGGATGGATAGATTATAGGACATATGTATAAGGTTTCTACCTCTCTTCTTCTACGAACATATGTTGTTGATGTCAGTGATTAGCATGGCATGAGATTGTAATTAATCGTGTACTTCTCACATTATGATTTAAGTTTTGATAAATTGGTATAAGTAATTAAATATAAGATGTATTATATTGTAACACCCCAGATTTGAAAGAGGTAAAATATTAGCTTTTGGGAAATTGAAGGTGCCACCCACGTCCAACCATCTACGGCCCGTGGACTGATCCACGGACCGTAGGTAGGGGTCTGCGGATTGGTTAACCAGCCACCTGCCTGACTTACGAACCACGGCCTAACCAATGCACCGTCGGTCAGACCACGGTCTGTAGTGGGAGGTCCATAGGTCGAGCCCTCAGAAAACAAGTCTCTGATCATCGAACCACGGTTGACTAGGACGGACCGTAGGTCCATCCGTCGGTTGTGGTCTCATGGTTCAGGCCTGGCACTTATTTTTAGGGACTTGAGGGTCTTTTCCGGTATTAATTAAATCAATGTGGTGTCATTTTTCCTGTACTTAGACCACCTATATAAGATTTTTAACCCCCAAATTCCACCAATTAAGTCATTCTCTCAAATCCCAAAAGAATTCCCAAAACTCCTCTTAAAATATTCGCTCTCTAGAAGGAAGAAGAAGGAAGAAGAGTAAGCTAGGTCAATTTCAGGTCTCCAATTTTCAAGCTTTTGTGGGTTATTTGACTAAGGTATGATGGCTTTTCATCCATGGGATCCTTCCTCCCATGGAGTCCCTTAAATTCCCTAATTTTGAAGTCTAAATCCCCAATTCTAGTTAGGGTTTCTTCCAATGTTATGGGTTGTGATGAATAATGATCCAAATATTTAGATCATGATTGACCATTTGACGACTTTTGCGCTTAAGAATGATGTCAAATGCTCCATCATTGGGCAAATTACGTCATTTAGCAAAAATTGGGGTTACTTAGACTTCACCCAACTAGACCCATTACAAAAATACCGCAACCCAACAATTTAGAACCAATTTTATCAGACAAGGCATGGGAATTGATAAATTTTAAACATTTAGGCACACATTTCAACAAAATACGGGCAATCCAACTCATAAAACACAATTAAAGAAATTATCCAACATCAAACAATACCCAATTACCTATTGCATTTGATTTCAACCACAAATTTAAAGTATGGTTTTCGAAAAACCAACCTGTATGCCGAAATTAGAATTTTTATCGGTACGCGGCAAAGTTCTCCAAATCTGAGAACAAAATCACACAATAATGAGAGCACAACAAAAACTAAGGAAGATAAACTAATGGGTGACAGGGTACGAGAGTTGAAAATGATAGAATATGAAGGATATTGAAATTTTAAATCGTTTGGCCTTTAAAACCTTTCAGTTCGCGGCACCATAGGCAGAGTAAGTTGAGCTCGCCGACCCACTCGGCGATGCACTGAGCGGTACTTTACCTCACTGAGTTTTAAAGGACTCCCAGACATTTGGGGTTCAAACGACGGAAAAAATTAGGGCTCGCCGACCTGTTCAGCGAGAAGCCCATTAAGCAATTAGCTTGCCGAGTTTTATAGACTTCTACTTCAAGCTTGGTGGGTCCAATGGCAGTCCAAGTCGGGGCTCACCGACTTGTTCGGCGATTCGCCAACTGGACTTTGGCTCGCTCAACTACCTATTTTCCAACACTTTTTGCTTTTCAACCTGCACAATCAACACCTGTTATTCAAAACTAAAAATTAAAGCATTAAAAACTTGGGTTACCTCCAAAGAAGCGCTTTAGTTAACGTCGTGGCACGACGAAAGTACCCATTTACGAATCATTATTTGGGTTTGCCAAGGTATCACTTGATTCAAATGAGAAGAAATTTGACCCATTTGGGTCTCCAGTTGCTTAATGGAGACTGAGTAAGAGGTTACTGTCTTATTTAGAGTTGAGACATCCTCCTCCATTTAATTCAACACTTTGTCTGACCCTTCAACTTTGTTGAGAATCTGTCAGAGCATATCTTCTGTAAGGCCACCTTTAGATTCCTTGGGCTTTTGAAGCTCATGGGGAGGGACATACCTATCTTTGTCACCCTCTCTTTCCTTCCAAGTGGCGTTACGATCACGCCAATCTCTGTCTCGATCTCTCCAACCCCCATCTCTATTCCATCCTTGATTTCCACCCAGTCTTGGGTAGTTTGCACGATAACTTCCTCCTTGATTGGCTACGAAGTTCACTTCTTCATTGTACATCGCTCCAAAGTTTGCTTCATCTAGGTTCACTCCACCAACACCCATAACATTAACACTCTTTGTACCAACACCCATTACATTTTTAGCCAATATATCCAGCAAGTTTGGCCATGTTTTGGTCTCTCTCTTGATCCTTTTTGATCTTCTCTTTTGTCATTCTAAAAGTGAGAGGAGACACATGGTCTTCATGAGTGTACCATGCCCTATTGATCTTGGTCATACCATCAAGAAGCTAAGACGCTACTTCATAGGGCTGCTGCATTATACCACCGGGAACAAGTTGGTCAGCAACTCCTTTGTTCACCGAATCAAGGCTCCTATAGAAGAACTGTTGCAAAATGTGGTTTGGTAGCCCGTGGGTTGGACATTGAAGTACCAATTTCTTGAACCTCAGCCATGTCTCATGTATGGATTCACCTTCGAAACGTTTGAAACCTTGGATACTATCCCTAAGGGTCATCATCTTTGATGGGGGAAAGAATCTCACATGGAATGCAATAGTAAGCTCATCCCAAGAAGTGATGGAATTCCTTGGCAACTTAGCCGACCACTTACTAGCCTCTCCCATGAGAGAGAATGGGAACAACCTGAGACGAACTGATTCTTCTAAGATGTTCTTGAATGTGAATGGACCACAAACATCCACAAAGTTCCAAATATGCTCATATACGTTTTCGTGAGCCAATCCTCCATATAATCCCTTAATTTGGAGGAGCTGCAACATTGTGCTGGTGACATGGAAGATGACATTCCCTTCAATTACAGGCAGACGTATTGCACCCACACCACCCAATGGAATTGGGTCATTTACATCATTGATGTTCCCAACATCTTCTTGGTGGCCCATTTGGCTGCCATTGCTCCTGTTTACACTCATCTCTTCCTCTATTCAGCACAAGCAACACAAAACCAAAAACTAAAGTAAGTAGATTCAACTTTAACTAAAAGGATCACAATTTATCATTACTAAAAGAATTTTAAACAACACCACTGCCCGGCAGCGGTGCCATTTTGATGAATAATACTTCAAATACACTTCATCCAATTCTAAGTGCAAACGATCGTTAAGCAATATTAAACCCAACAAATGAATCGGGATCGAATCCCACAAGGAGCGGTACGTGTTCAAATTCAATCAAGAAGTATGAATGTGATCTAACTAGATATAGGAATAGACATTATCGAAAAAGACATGAAACAAATTAAAAGGGGTGATACGAATGTCAGATGGGGTATTTTGTTTGTAATTATCAACTACAATTCAGTCACACACAATTGGAATAACAATATGGAGAGGAATTCTCGGGATGTGAATGATTATAGATAAATTTCGATATATGGGTAATTGAAACTACTAGTAAACAACCAAAAATCAGTGGGTAGGATAGACTATAAGGGAAATAGCTTTCTCTCGAACAACTACCCCGAATCAGGTGATTGCTTTTGAACATCAACAAGCATAGCAATTCAGAACATTCCACACCTTAATTCATCCACTTTCTCTAGCTAAATGTGCAAGATTGGGTTTAGGATTCACTCTCTCGAGTGAATCCATGTCAACCCAACACCTACATACAATTAATCAATAGCCTTGGTTCTAAAGCCTCTCTCTCGAACAAGCTAAGAACACAAAATTAGAAATGCATTTACAACTACAATTCATAAATTAAACGACAACTAATGATTAAACCCACTTCATTATATCACTTAAACTAGTAATTAACAATCCCATAAACTAATTCAACCCTTAATCACATGATCACACCCCAAGAATTGGGGTTTTAGCATAACATCAAAAGGTAAAAATGGTTACCAAATCGAATAGCCATCAACTAGGTAAGAGTAATTAAGCCTTTACAATGCTCCAATTTGCAGAATATTAGTAACCCACTTGCAAAATCTCCAAATTGAGTCTCAAGAAACATTCAAGTCTATCAAGAAACTATCAAAACTCAAAAGAAAACTATTCTGGACTAATTTTGCATACTAAATTAACAGTTCAAAATAAAATTTATAGTCACCAAAAATAAGCGACAGAGGGCCATTAAGTGAGGTAAGTCGGGTTTATCGAATGGTGCAGCGAACAACCCTTTGCTTTCTTCTATCGCCTTCTTGCATTGGCTCTCAGCATCCTCAAGTCCTGTAACTTAGGGCAATCACTCTTGTCATCGCAGAACTGCTCCGCGATTAACCGACTGCCCTTTTCCTGTTGCTGACTTGGTTTTTTCCCTCAAGGCAGGCACCCTGGAACTTTAGGCGGAGTGAATACCCACTCGGTGATTCGCCAAATGCTCTCGGCGATCATCAGGCTCGCCTTTCTCCGCTTCTTCAGTTGTTTTGTTCCTTTTTGCTTGTTAGTGTTCTTGCTTTTCCCCTCAATCCATATAGCTAAAAATCAATGATTTAACATCAGTTATGGCACAAATTAGGCATTTGAGGACACTAAATCTATATAAACAAAGCCAGAAATGAGTCCAAATCTCAGACTCATAAACACCCCCAACTTAAACTTTTGTTTATCCTCAAGTAGAACTCAAGATTAGCAGTTCAAAAAGGATGTCTCAAATGGTTCTGCATTAGACTCAACATGAATGCACAAAACAAGGTTCAACTTGCTCATGCATTGATAAATTGTGCACTCAAAGGTTCAAATTGTGACTCACCGTTATCAAAGATGCTCAAGTTCACAATACTTGCTTCAAATGCAAGTTCAAGCCCAACAAATGTACTCAAATGCCCTCACACAAAGATGATTCCTTATTCACACAAAGTTCTTCAACACTTTAGAGTTCCAGAATCACATACTACTCTCACTCTCAAAAAGATGAACAAATGCATGACTTCACCGATAGGTTTGCCCTTATTTTCTATTGAACATTCGTTTCAACACACTCAAGATCACAAAGGTCTTTTCAAGGCTTGGAACGTGGCTGAGTGTAAAGGTATGGTCATTTGGGATCAATGGCTTCAACCTTCTTGAAGTATGGTCTGAACATCACTTTCCTCCTTTTCTTTAACATTTCAAACATGGTCATAATCCACCCCATTTTTAAACTTCTTATGAACTACAGGATACCCCATTTCTTTTGCAATTTTCACTACTTTATTCAATAACTTTTTCGGTCTTTTTCTTTACTTTCTTCTTTTTCATTTCCTTTTATCTTTTTATTTTTTTTTTGACATGGAGGGGTTCCATTTTTTTCAAAATCATTACTCAAAGGGGGATTTGTCACACTTCTTGACTTTCCCTCTCTTTTCTCCACACCCCCAACTTAGGCTTTTGGCCTAAGTTAGCTATTCAAACAAACCTTACTTCATGAAAGTTGTGGGTGAATGGAAAAAGAGAGGTCACAATTGTTCAAGTTTCATCCAAGAAAAGGGTAAGGCTCAAGAGGGGTCAAGCAAGGTTTACACATCTCACAAGCTTGGCTGCAAAAGAGGTATATTATCAAATTGTTTCACTTTTCAAAATTGTTACCTAAGATTATTTGAAGTGCTTACATCACCCAATCAATCGGACCAACGGGGAAAATTCTAGGTGTTATCACACACACTGTTCAAAGTAATCTCATCACACAAGGAATTGGTACAAATATCAAACAAGACTCCACACTTTCTAGCTAGTGTGTAATGCTCATCACAAGAGACTCATTCGATAACCGGCTAGTCAAAACGAGATGCTAAAATTTCACACATTGTCTATACAACTTCATTTGCCTCATCGTAGCCACACATTCATTTTGTTCAAGTAAGACCACGATTCAAGTCATCGATATTGATCACAACCGACACTCAATTTTGCACAAAAATAACCACAATCACACAAAAAAGAGGTGACAAAAATTTTAAAATTAGGTTCAAAACCATTTTCATTCACAACAAGGGGTCACAAGCTCAAACATCCACAAGATCAAGATAAAAACATATATATAGATCAACAAAACCCCAATATTCACAAACATAAAAAAATCACAAGAGGTAGGTATGGAAAAATGTCACCCACCAACAAAAAAAAAGTAGTTGTCCTCAAATGCAACTAAAACAAACATAATCAGTAAAGACAACAGAGAAGGAGGTAAACATATCATCCTGTTAGGCTATGCCTGGGTGAAGTCTGCATCTCAACCACTCCATCTGTTGGGGCATGGCTGCCCGGGGTCTCACTCTGGGCTGGGCATCAGTTCCCTGTGACTCATTAACATTAACTCTACTAGAGCCTGCCATAGAGGTATCTCTCAAAGATATCTTATTAATGAACTACACTATCAACTTCTCCAAATCAGGCAGGTCATCATAGATGGTCTCCTCTTGAACATTGAGCTACTCCTCATCTATCTCAACCTCTGACTCAGCAACAACAACATCAGCCCTAGCATTATCTCTGGTGGTAGCTGGATGCACGTCAACACAGGCTGGAACTTCAGCACTCGGGACATTTGGGCCTCCGCTGACTCAAAAAGAGAAGTGAAGTTTGTGGACTTCAGATGGTCCACATCCTTCCTCAACTCAGATACATCAGCTTTTAAAGATGTCACCTCAGTAGTAACATCTTGTTCTCTCTCACAAACCTCAACTCTCACAGAGAGGGTATCAATGGAACCCTAAGAGGAGTCAACAAGTAGTAATAACTCTCTCAATCATCCAAAGTACCTCGACCTCTAACCAGGAAGCCCACACATCGACAGAATGGGCTAAGTGCCTTATCTTAAGCAGCATAGCATGGGTAATCAGAAACTTGGAGGTAGTAGTACCAGTAGCAACTTTAGGGGGTTGGGGAGCAGTAGAAGAACTCGGGGTCTGAGAAGGAGTAGCACTAGAAGTACCTGAAGTCCCGGAGGCCTGAGTAGACAAGGCTGCCTCTGCAGGTAATGAATCGATATCAACCTCTGGGAATGTATCCACCGGAGCTTCTCTCCTCCTATCTGCCTTGTCTTGGGTGTACTAGAATTTTATGTGCCGAATGTTGGTGGAAGATGTGGGTGTAAACTCAATATCCCTCTTCTCATCATGAGGAACTCCAGAACGATGGCACAACTCTTTATTGAGTACTATAAATTGAAGGGATGTCTGGCGCTGTTTGGCCCTCATAGCCATCTCTTGCTCGATAATCGACCCCAAATTTGGGGTCCTTCTGGCAATATAGATCCAAAGCAGGCTATCTTTCGGTTGCAGAGAATAAATTCATTCTGCGATGGCATGGTCGTACCGTTGATAAACCCGAACCATTACCATGCCGCCACATTTAGATTTAGATCCTTCTTCTTTATAGGCACCTCGACCTCAATCCACCTCGGGGTGGTGTTAGAAATCAGGGGGGCTAAGCAGCCTTTCTGATCATCCAGAATCTTTGTAGTAATTATCCTCTGGTACTCGTGCTCAGAATGTTTTGCCCTATCAAAGACAATGTTTATGTCATTGTTACTACATCCAACTTTCCTCTCTCGGACCATCACGAAGGCCACCGGTCTGAAGGCACTAGCCATCTTCTTCCTCTTAGGTACCAGGTCACTGTAAGCAGCATAGATTTCTCGGACCCATGTAGGAATATAAGGGCCACGGGGCCTGGTAAATCTCTCAAATCTATTAAAATTAAGAGTGTCATACATGTTTGGATACCTGTCTACTACTCCATCCATGGACAACCTCTTCTCCTCCAAAATGGTCCTCAATCCCTCGACTTTTAACGAATTGTGTTACGACCTGAGCCTATACCCCAGATGTAACACGACATGTAAGACTCCGAAGAGCCTCATATAAGCCTCATAGAATTCATAACATAAGACATAAGAAATAGTGCAAAATTTAAAACTCTTTTTAAAATCCATACAATCGAAAAACATCATTTAAAATAGTGGAAGTCTACTTATCTCACATGGCCATCTAATACATTTGAATCAAAACTAGTGTCACAGCCCTTACAATAGAAAGTCTAAAAAGTGTCTAATACAATGAAATACATGAAACATCAATATAACACTTGTCCTCAGATCCATGAGGATATACCACAAACTTGATGAAGAGTCAACTCAAGCTTGAACTAGAAGAAATCAACTCAATTGCCGAAACCTACACTTTGTAGAAATAAAATGAAATATGGGTTAGCATAATTAATGTACTAAGTATGATAGCCATGCAAAAATCATGCTTAAAAAGGACATTTTGGTTGTAAACCATGCTATATGCCAATTTTGAGAAATATCATGAAGTTTAGTATAAAAGGCATAAGGTACAAACATAATCAATATGTAAGTCCTTTCAACATCTTAGAACCCTCACCTTAAGTAACCCTAAGCTATACTTGTGCAATATAAGAATGGCGTCCCATACCACCATTCATACTAAGTACCACTTTGAGGCAACCATAGATGAACTTACCATTCTTAATATTCATCTTTATACAATACTCATGCATAAGGAACATAAACATTTCATAAGTCATGACAAGGAAAGTAACTCATTAGACAATCCAAGTAAAGCATTTATCATTACATTAATCATTTAAGAAAACATTCTCATTAGTTTCATTAAGAGCACATTCATTTCATTAGACATTAGCACATTAGAGAATCACACCATAGCCCTCTCAAAGCCTACTCGTGCAATGCATGGATGACATCCCATACTACCACCCAAACTTCATAGAACCTCTCAAGTAACCATAGCACGCATCTCATATGATGGGAATAAGCATTAACCGAGAAGCCCATGTGAGCAAATCATGGAATTTGGTGTCTGTCCCACACCGTAAAGGTTTGGTATACTTGCCTAAGGTAGGACCGGTATTATTTTAGCTTAGGTGGATCCACTAGCTAATGACCTATGTGGGCACATAGTTATGGGATAAGAAATATGTCCATTGAAACCCGACCTAACATGGGTAGAGCTTCCATCTTACCATATCCACTCGGTGCTAAGCTTACATTCCCATAGAGTAGTTCATTCTCATTAACAATATTGTACTTGAGAGGTCTACCAACATTAGGTCTACTGACACAAAGTACATTACATATGAAAGGGACACCACTATTAGGTCTACCAATTCAAGGTACATTATTAGGATAGCTCATTGAATCCTCAAGAAAGGGCCACTACCATGAGGTCTACCGATTCAAGGTTCATCATTTCACACATGAAAGGGCTACCAACATTAGGTCTACTGATTCAAGATAAATCCTTAGGATACTTTATTAATCGTTTATGAAAAGGCTACCAACATTAGGTCTACCTATTCAATGTTCATTAAGTCAAGATACATTAGTCACACAATAAGAGGATGCCCTAAGCCTACCAATTAATGGTACTTCAATCAAGATCACTCTCATTTACACAAGAAGAGGATGCCTAAGCCTACCAATTCAAGGTACATCAATCAACATTACTTTCATTTACACAAGAACAGGATGCTTAAGCCTACCAATTCAAGATATAATATTACATTGAAGAAGCCTTTCACGTTCTATCATCATCATTCACAAGTGCATAATTGAGAATAACCTTTCAATAATAACACAATTGCATTCAAGACATGATCACATTACTTTCATTGAAATCACAAAGCATTTACACAACATCATAATTATACATCAATTCTTGATACTTTGCCCTTCAAGGCCATGAATCACAATTCACTAACACACCTAGAATACTACAATTTAGTCATGAATAATGACATAATTCAATAAACTAGATCAATGTAGACTTAATCTCTTCACATTCTTCCATAATCAATCAATCCTAAATCACAATTCACAATTTATTATTTTGGGGGAATCATGGGTTCATAGGGGAAATTCATCATAATTCATCATTAATTCATCAATTCAATAATAATTCTTCATATATAAACCTTTGAAAACGTTTTGGAATTGAACCCATGACTTAGATTGAAACCCTAGCTTTTGGGGGATTTTGGAACTTTGAAATTATGTTTTGAAGGGGCTCCTTGATGAAACTTAACCAAGGATGAAGACTACCATACCTTGATTGAAGAAACTCCACAAAATTGAAGAGAAAAGCTGAACTCTTTAACTCCAAACCTTGACTTCTTCTTCTCCAATGGTGGTTTCTAGAGAGAATATTTGGAGAGGAGGGTGGTTTCTATTTTTGAGTTTTAGGAATAATGAACTATAAAAGGGTGTTTAATACTTTAAAAATCCTTAAAGAACTCTAATTAATCAAAATAAGCTGACCCCTAACTACTCTAACCAACCTAGGATTTTACCACATTGTGCCTTAGTTGGCCGAGATTGGATAACTTTTTAGTGGTGACCTATGTCCCTAGTCCTACGGACCGTAAGTGGGCTTATGCCCCATCCTGCAGGTCCATGGTTTGGGATAACAAATCACCATTTAGGGCCCTTGACCTACGGAGCACCCCCACGAGGCGTAGGTCCCATCTGTAGGTCTTTCGATTTTTGACAGCTTTTGGTTTTTGGGCAACTTTGGGAATTAGACTATAGGGTCCTCCTCAAGGAACCTTAGTTGGTCCTTGGGGGGTCGTACCTTGAAGTTTAACTCCTATACGCCTCAACCAAAGATTGGGAACTCATTTTACAACACACAACCCCATATCAAACTCAACAACCCATTCGTAAGGCTCTAGTTTCACCTACTAGTTTTTCGAGTCATAACAGATTGAGTAGCTGGGGAAGGGACCCTGAACTAGTGGTGTTGAAACCACCATCTGTGCTAGAGCTGGCACTGAATCTGAAGTAGGAGGGTTCGGCGCCGGAATCCTTGACGGATCATGATGAGCTTTGGCATGAATATCTGCTCAGCGAACCTGTAGTAACTGATCATCCTCAGGCTCAGAGAATGAAGCCTGAGAATCAAATGATTCTCCCGCACTGCCGGAGTTATGCTCTGGTGTCGCAGCTACGGGCACCTTACCCTTGCCCTTGCTTCCCTTCGGAGGTAACTTCTTGCTCTTTGCATTAGAAGCTATTGGTTCCTCATTGATCACAATCCTTCGTGCTTTTTTGTGGGGTGAGATGCCACTATCATCCAAATTTGTTCTAATTATATCTGCAAACACACATAGAAAAGTGTTAGAAATAGTCAAAGAAAAATTCAGAAATTAAGTTGTAGAAAGATTCGACGAACTAGTTGGTGAGTCGCCGAGTCACTTAAGCGAGCCAGATCAGGCTCACGAAAAGTACTAGTGTGAAAAATTTCTAGACTTAAGGCATATCGGCAATGTTCAGGGCCATTCAGTGAATCGCCGATACCAATCGGCGCTCTTGGAGTAGCCCGCCGAAAGTTACAGTGTATTTTAAGGGTTAGGGGCGTAGAAAGGGCGATCAAGAAGACCTTTCAGTGAGTCGCCGAGTGAAGTCGCCGAGCTCAGGCATCTCGCCAAAAGTTAAAGATTGAAATCAACCAATCTTCGAAATTAAAGGCGATCTGAGGGGGATATCGGCGAACCGCAGAACCACTCGGCGAGCTCGACAAAGCTCGCCAAACGGTCCAACGTGCCAATTTTCAACCCCAAACTTCAAAATCAAACCATTAGCCCCTAAATCAATATAGAGCACATACACTATTCAATTAGCACTAGACCCATACTACCCATTCCCTCGGGGTACCAAGACTTCACCCGATTTGGCCAAAATTTGCCATTTGACGATTTTTGCCCATAAGAATGATGTCAAACGCTCCATAATTAGGAAAATTATGTCATTTAGAACAAGTCAGGGTTACTTAGACTTCACCCAACTAGACCCATTACAAAAATAGCTCAACTCAACAATTTAGAACCAATTTTATTAGACAAGGCATGGGAATCGATAAAGTTTAAACCTTAGGCACACTTTTCAACAAACTACGGGCAATCCAACTCATAAAACACAATTAAAGAAATTATTCAACATCAAACAACACCTTATTAACTATTGCATTTGATTTAAACTACAAACTTAAAGTACTAGGTTTGGAAAACCCACATGTATGCCGAAATTATAATTTGTATCGCTAGGCGGAGACGTTCTCAAAATCTGAGCACGAAATCACACAAAAATGTGAGTACAACAAAACTAAGGAATATTAACTAATGGGTGAGGGGGTACCAGAGTTGAAAATGAGAGAATATGAAGTATTTGAAATTTTAAACCATTTGGCCTTTAAAACCTTTCAGTTCGTGGCACCATCGACAGAGTAAGTCGAGCTCGTCAACCCACTCGGCGATGCGCTGAGTGGTACTTTACCTCCCCAAGTTTTACAGGACTCCCAGACATTTGGGGGTTCACAAACATCCATAGAGTTCCGAACATGCTCATGTGGGTCTTCGTGAGCCAATCCTCCAAATAATCCCTTCGTTTGAAGGATATGCAACATTGTGCTAGTGACATGAAAGACGACATTCCCTTCATTTGGAGGCAGATGTATTGCACCCACACCACCCAATGGAATGGGTAATTCACATTTGGGTCATTTACATAATTGAGGTTCCTAATATCGTCTTGGTGGCCCACTTGGCTACCATTGCTCCCATTTACACTCATCTATTCCTTTGTTCAGCACAAGCAACACAAAACCAAAAACTAAAGTAAGTAGATTCAACTATAACTAAAAAGATCACAGTTCAACTTCACTAAAAGAATTTTAAACAACACCACTCCCCGGCAGCGACACCATTTTGATGAATAACGCTTCAAATACACTTCATCCAATTCTAAGTGCAAATGATCGTTAAGCAATACAAAACCCAACAAATGAGTTGGGGTCGAATCCTACAGGGAGCAATACATGTTCAAATTCAATCAGGAAGTACGAATGTTATCTAACTAGATATAGGAATATACATTATTGAAAAAGACATGAAGAAAATCAAAAGGGGTAACACAAATGTCAAATATGTGTTTTTATTTGTAATTATCAACTACAATGCACTCACACACAATTGGAGTAACAATATGGAGAGGAATTCTCAGGATGTGATCGATTGTACATAAATTTTGATATATGGGTAATTGAAACTACTAGTAAACAACAAAAAATCAGTGGGTAGGCTAGACTATAAGGGAGATAGCTTTCTCTCGAACAACTATCCCGAATTAGGTGATTTATTTCGAACATCAACAAGCATAGCAATTGAGAACATCCCACACCTTAATTCCTCCACTCTCTCGAGCTAGATGTGTAAGATTTGGTTTAAAATTCACTCTCTCGAGCTGAACCCATGTCAACCAAACACCTACAATCCATTAATCAACAGCCTTGGTTCTAAAGCCTCTCTCTCGCAATCTAAGAACACAAAATTAGAACTGCATTTGCAACTACAATTCATAAATTAAACCACAACTAATGATTAAACCCACTTTAACATATCATTTAAACTAGTAATTAACAATATCCATAAACTAATTCAACCCATAATCACATGATCACACCCAAGAATAGGGTTTTAGCCAAATATCATAAAAAGGTAAAAACGGTTACCAAATCGATTAGCCATCAATTGGGTAAGAGTAATTAAGCCTTTACAATGCTCCAATTTGTAGAAAATTTGTAACCCACTTTCAAAATCTCCAAATTGAGTCTCAAGAAACCTTTCACTTTCTCCATCTTAGACTTTTTCGAATACTTCAAATGGAATGCTGTGGGAAAGAGGTTTGACTAACTATCAGAACAAGCAAATTTCCCTTTAGCCACTCGCGAATGGGCATAAAAAAGGAACTCCCACTAAAACCTCAAGGAAGATTGAATCCCCTAAGTGCAAGTTAAACATCAACTTAAGAAAGTGATAGGTGAATGTCTACAAAGAATCTATCAAATCTCAAAAGAAAACTATTCTGGACTAATTCTGCATACTAAATTAAAAGTTCAAAATCATATTTATAGTTGCCAAAAATAAGCCACGAAGGTCCATTAGGTGTGGTAAGTTGGGTTCACCGAGTTGTTCGTCAAACCACTCTTTGCTCTCTTTTATTACCTTCTTACATTGGCTCTCTTAGAATCCTCAAGTCTTGTAACTTTGGGCGATCACTCTTGTCATCGCGGAACTGCTCGGTGATTCACCGACTGCCCCTTTTTTGTCGCTGACTTGGTTTCTTCTCTCAGGGCTAGCACCCTGGAACTTTAGGTGGACTGAATACCCACTCGGTGATTCGCCAAGTGCTCTTGGCGATCATCAGGCTTGCCTTTCTCCACTTCTTCAATTCTTTTGTTCCTTTTTGCTTGTAGTGTCCTTGCTTTGCTCCCCAATCCATATACCTGAAAATCAAGGCTTTAATATTAGTTTATGGAACAAATTAGGCATTTAAGGACACTAAATCTATATAAACAAAGTCCTAAATGAATCCAAATTTTGGACTCATCATCACCCGTGATCTAAGAGCTATCCTAATGAACTAACTTATATTGGTTGTCAAGGACATTCTTCCATGAAACATAAATTAAGTAAGACTTAATAAATATTCCGTGGGAATTATGCTTAGCACTGAGTGGATATTGAATATGAGATGGAAGCTTTTATTTCAGTTGAGTCTGACTTCAAAATAGGAACCTTTTACGTCAGTTGAGTCCGGGTTCCCAAGTATATCTAATGAGATGGACATCTTTTATTCCAGTTGAGTCTAGGTTTCTAGTAGCAATCTCCTTATCCTATAAACTACATTCCCCCGTAGGTTATTTAGCTAATGGATCCACCTAAGCTAACAAATCATGGTTCTACCTTAGGCAAGTAGGACAACCCTTTTCGGTGTGGGTAACACCGGGTGATCATATAATAGCTCACATGGTCACATGTCGGTTAAGGATAATTCCCACAATATCAAGTCTAATAATGAACTAAGGTTACTTCGTGGAAGTATTGTAAGTATGTTTTGATATGAGGTTTACTTGAATGATAGTTGTTTTCCTTGATATATTTTACTAAAGGTGAATGTTCCCTTGTCTATGAGAAATAATATAAGGATGAGATCAAAGATGATGAATGTGAATAAGGGCCTAAATTGGTTTGCTTAACATGGGTGAGATTTATTGGGTCTTATCCATGCATTGCACAATCATGCTTTGAGGTTACTTATGAAGTGTGTCTCTTACATTATGTTGATCTAGGTGCATTGACTATGCTTATGATTTATGTTATTGTCTCTTATGCCTATAACATATGCCTTATGTTGATTATCTCTTATGATTATGGAATATGTCTTATGCTGACTAATGTTTACATTATGCTCTTGTTGATGATTTATGCTGGCCATCATATTTAGTATATTATTGTACTAACACATACTCTTGCCTACATTCTTATCAAATGTAAGGTTCGGCGATATTGACTTCCATCCCCGTGGCTAGGTTCATAGTAAAGTAAGAAGAGAAGTTGTAGTGAGTCCTCATAGCATCGAGACTTGATCACCTTTTACTTTTATGCCTTTATTTTATGTTAGAACTGTTGTATGGGTTGTGTCCCAAGACTATTCATGTTTTAGATAGTTTAAGACAAGTTTAAGACTTCCGCTTTGTTTTATGAAACTTTGATTGTATTGGAAAGTGTTTTACTCTTTATTAATCTATTCTTATGTTCTGAGATCTAAGGGGCTTGTATGGAGTCCTTCGGGGTTTTATATGCCTTGTTACATCTAGGGAGTACCCATGCATCGAGACAACTCGGTCGGAGGAAACCCTTATCCAACAAATCTTTTAATTGTTTGTTCAACTCCTTATGTTCTGCCGAAGCCATTCTATAAGGAGGAATATAAACAGGTCGCATATCTCGAATAAGGTCAATACAGAAGTCTATTTCCCTTTTGGGAGGAATACCTGGTAGATTATCTGGAAACACTTTCGGACACTCATTCACAATGGGGACCGACTCAAGAATATGGGTTTTGGAATCCACACCCCTCACCCTAACTATATGGTAAATCCAACCCTTAGAAATCAGCTTTCTAGCTTTAAGATAGGAATCAACCCTACCCTTAGGTATAGAATTTCCCCGCTTCCACTCTACGATAGGCTCATTCGAAAATTGAAACTTGACTACACAGTATTTACAATCAATAGAAGCATAACAAGAGTGCAACCAATCTATACAAATGATAAAATTAAAATCTAGCATATCCAAATCTACCAAATAAACAAGAGTAACTCCATGTGATAAGTATACGAGACACTTTGTATAGATCCTCTTAGCCACCAGAGAATCAACAAGGAGGGTAGAGACAAAAAAAAGGTTCTAACAACACATCATGAAGCATATCAAACCTCATAGACACATATGGTGTCACAAAAGACAAGGTAGCACTGGGATCAAGTAAAGCATAAACATCAAGTTGGAAAACTTTCAACATATCGATAACAACATCAGGATAACCATCTGGGTAACCACGAATCTTGAGTGCATAGAACCTATTTTGCTACAAAGAATTCGAAGCTGAACCACTTTGATTGGATGAATGATAGGGTTATTCCCTACGATGACTATCTCCCTCATTCCTAGCAACTGAAGGACAATTCCTTATCTTGTGGTTTGTCTTACCACAACCAAAGCAAGAATTCGAACGTGCTAAACACTGACCCTCGTGATTTCTTCCAAACATAGAAAAAATAGGCAATAAGGACCTACTACCATCTCCTTGAGGTTTAGGGTTAGACATACTTTTATTTTTAGACCTCAGAGGAAAATAAGAAGAACCTTCTCTTGAAAACAATTGTTGAAACCTTGAACAACCATGTCCACCGGACCTAGAATATGAAAAGTTACCATCATCCGTTCTTGCCCTCTTTGTCTTCCTAGATCACTCCTTAAGATTTTCCTCTTCAATATGTTGGGCATGTACTATAAGACGAGAAATGTGCATGTCATGGACAAGCATAGCGGTACAACATTCTTTTACAACCATTTCGAACACTCTCGAACAAACTTGCTCATCTTAGCCCTATGATATGCCACTATAAGAGGAGCATACTTTGATAATTGTGTGAACCTCAAAGCCTATTCCTCCACACTCGTATTTCCTTTCTGAAGATTAATGAACTCAAGCACCTTGGCCTTTCTCATCTTAAGAGGGAAGAATATATCAAGAAAAGCAGATTTGAACCTTTCCCATTCTATGGGACCCGCTTCTTCCGGACTTACTTCATTCCATTGGTTGAACCAAATCTGAGCAACACCTTTGAGTTGATAAGTGGCCAATTTTGCCTTATCTATCGGAGTCATTCCCATGATGGCCAACACCTTGTAGAACTTGTCGATGAACTCTTGAGGATCTTCCTCAACCTTAGAGCCATAAAATTCTAGAGGATTCATCCTAGTGAAGTCCCTCACTCTTGATGCCGTTGTACCCACATTTGGGTTCACGGGTTCCACAACCTCTCTATTGGCTTGGGCCGTCACTGCTTGAGCCAATACTTGAAAAGAAGACCTAAACTCCTCATTTGTCACATTATTAACCAACAGGTCAATTAGAGCTTGAGGAGGAGCTTCTTGATCCACATTGTCTCCCTCGTTCCTTCTAGCTGCCCTTCTAGTAGTCATATCATGTAAACCATTAGGTAAGGATTAGGAAAGAGACTTTATAGAGTTGGACTCTATTGCACGACTTATAGTAAATAAAGAAGTGAAGTTTCCTAAACATCTAGTAGCCTCTCATTGATAAATGTGGAGCGCTTCACACTTATGAACAAGACTCTACTTGATGTGGTTTTGAGACATCCTAGAATCATTCTAAATCTTTTTCTGTGATTACTAGGTTTGTCACGACCCAGGAATACCCCCTATATGTAACATGGCATACAAGACCCAGAGAGGCCTTACACAATACACATAGCTTTCATAAACATAACATAATAGAAATGAGCGTAAATTAAAACATTTCAACATAATTAATGTTTTATATCAAAAAGAGGAAGTCTATTACACTTTGTCTCAAACCATCTAAAACGTGAATATCTTGGGACACACCCCATACATCAATGTTAAAAACTTAAAAAAAAAACATAAGAGAAATGGTGGTTAAATCCTCAAATGCTATGAAGACTCACCAATCTTCAAGTCTTGCTTCTACTAAGATCCTAGTCACTGGGATAAGAGTCGATATCATCGAGCCCTACATTTGGATAAGTAATGTAGGCAATAGTATGTGTTACTACAAACATGTACTAAATATGATAGTTTACATAAGCATCAACATAAACATAGACATTAGTCAACATAATACATGAAGTATAATCAATGCATATAATCATCATAATGTAGGAGGAGTACTTCTTGAAGTAACCTCAACTTATCCTTAGTCAAGACTTGGGTCATCCACCTCTAGTCTCACATATCATAGAAGGCAACTCTAGCAACAATCCAAGCTAATGATTCATCACAACATACTTCATATTATTCTTGCTTACTTTAAAATACATGGGTATTCACCTCTTTGCCTAACTATAAAGGCTAATGGGTATTCGTCTCTTGCCTTACTTACTTTGGGATCACGGGTACTCTCCTCTATGCCCAACATCATATGACACTGGTACTCACCTCCATATCATTCTATAAGGATCATAGGTATTTACTTCCATGTCCATTCATCATTATAGGAACGTGGGGAGTTGCCTCTTGTTCAAAATCAAGGAATAAGGGTAGTCTCCTCTTATTAAGTATGGGTACTCACCTCATATTCTATATTAATTTAGAGGTCAAAGGTAATCACCTCTAGACTCATCAATTTCTTAGTCTTTAGCTTAAATTCATTTTAGGTAAGAAATCCTTTCAACCTAGAATTATTCAATGTGAGAAAGCCTTTCACATTCATACATTTATACTTAAGCAATTCATGTGGGAACTATCCCTTCCACATCAATTGCATCAATAATCAACAATTCATTAACATAAGCTTTACACTCAAAGCTTTACATCTCATAATCATCATATATGATCTACTCTCAAAGAAATTAACATCATAATCATCATATATGATTCAATCTCAAGCAATTCTAATGTATCTCATCAACTCTATAAAGATACATCTAAATCCATAATTCTCCTTTCATGGCATAAACTCATTTACATCAATTTCATCCTTCTAAAAATGGGTATGCATGGGCACATGTAAATTCATCCTAAAAACATGTGATCCTATCAATTCATGCATAAACAGTCATAACCTAATCATTTGGATCAACATCAATTGAAACCCACAACATTATAAGAAAACCCTAATTTAATTGGGGAATTTCTACTTTTTAATTATGGAATTCTAATGGCTCAATGGATGAAAGGAGTCCATGTATGAAAGCGATCATACATTAATCACAAAGACCAAAAATTCTTGAGGAATGGAGACTAGAACTTGACCCTAGCTTCAACTCTTCCTTCTTCTCCAACTTTCTAGAGAGAAAATTACTATGGAGAGGAACCCAATTATTTCGGTGATTTTGAGAGAATGACCTAAATGAGAATTTAGGGGTTAAAATAACTTATATAGGGGTACTAGTCTTGGGTAAAATGACCTCACTTTAATTTAAGTAAAATCAGAAATGACCCAAAAGCCCTTAAACTTTAAAATTGCCGACCTAACCCACGACTCCACTAACGGACCGTGGACTGTCTAACGGTCCGTCCTGGTCAACCATCAGTAGATCCAGATATTTTTGGTCGACCTATAGTTCCCCTAGCCATGACCCATGGACTCTGCGAAGGATCGTGGGTCCTAACGTCCTAACTGCCTATGCCAACTTCCTTGATGCCCATCCATGGACCCACCTACTGTCTGTGGTCCCATCCATGGGCCATGCTTGGCCTTTGTGGGATGGCACCTTTGAATTTCTAACATGCTATGCCCTCTCTCTCAAATCCGAGGTTTTACACTAATGCCGCCCAATGGGTCATGTATTGATTTTTAGGCCAGATTTTTGGGAGAGAAATTAAAGAGTTCACGTGTGAAGAATTCAAGGAGTGAGAAACTTGAGAGAAAATACTCTATTTTGTGAATAACACTTTCATGTTATTGGGGTTTTCAACTTTATCTTTAAATTGATAAACTAAAATTTGATTCAAAGTGGGTTTGCTTGTAATTTGTTAATTTCATGTTACCCATGACTTCTTTTATGAAAGGTATAATTTCTTTACTCTTTCTGACGGGTGCCAAAAACCCCGAGATCAAGGGGTGAAAATATGGGGTTCGGTGTATATTTAATGTAGTGGGTATTGTTTTATGCTCTATGTAACTAATGTTCATACATGAATTTGGGCTAATTAACATTGGATTAACTTATGGGTTAAGGTTTCAAAATTAATTCCTATTTCTAAACTCTGATATGCTTGAAAGAGATTTATTAGAGTGGGTAATAAGTTTGATACTAGAAATTTAGGTTTGATGTCTATAACTTGTTTGAAAACAGAGGTTATGGGTTCGATCTATTTGCCCTATTTTTGCATCGAAAGAGAGAATAGATGAAAGTATTGGGTTATTTAGTATAGCACAACGATGAGACCGAAATGAAATTCTATGTAATGATGCTATCAGATTGAAAGAAGATTAGTTTCATTCAAGATGACCAACCTATTCAGGTATGTTCATCACTATAGAGCAATACAATTACCCCTATGTGACATTTAATTTCCATCCCCACACCCCTAGATTTCTTGTTACATCTTAAATTTTCTGAAATTTTGTCAAATGCCCATTGAGAACCAAATCCTTTTATTAAATTTGTGGAGTCATCCACCCACTCATTTTTACTATTACAAATGAATGATTTTACAATCTAATTTTCTTGATAGAATTTTCTAAGATATATCATTCTCTTTGGGATTCAACTTCGACTCTTAGTTGGGTATTTTTTTAAATTTTCAATGACTGCTTACTCTTTTAATTATGTTTGAAGAGTACATTTGAGTGTTTTAAAAAATGGTGCCTCTGTCACTGAATGGTGATTGAGAATTCTATTTGAGAAATTAGTTTGTAGATTTGCTTAGTTGTAGTAGAATGTTATTTTGTGTTGTTGTTGGTTGATTTAGAGGTTTAGAACCTGAGCGACCACGGTAGTGACAACGATAGTCATTATGGGCGAAACGACAATATAGGTGATTTAAATGATATGCATGTGAATATAATTCATACCATAGGATCCATCTGAATACCTCCCACAGTCTCGACGATAGTGTTTCATGTAACTAGAACAATGTTGCAATTACTCCACCTATGAGGAATATTTAACGGTTTAGCTCATGAGGATCCCCATGAACAACTTTGGAATTTTATTGAGGTGTGTGGGCAGTTATTGTTCAAGAACATCTCACAAGAGTCTTTGAGGTTGAGGTTATTCTAGTTCTCTTTGATGGGTGAAGCTACAACATGGTTGGTGAAATTGACAATTGACTCTATTACTTATTGGGAGGAGTAGACTGAAGCATTCTTTGAGAGATTCGCCCCTCTCAAAGATAGTGAAACTTAAAACCGAAATAAAAAGTTTCAAGTGAATTGGAGGTGAATCTCTCCATGTAACGACCCATAAAATGAATAGGTGAAACAACAGCCTAACTAGTGTGTGTTTGAGTTGTTGAAGGGTTTAATGTTGTAGAATGTTGTCTCGAGCTATGGTTGAGGGGTTTAAGGGTTAAACTTCAAGGTACGACTCCCCAAGGACCACCCTAGGGGTCCTTGAGGAGGACCGTAGGCCTAACCCCCAAGACCCCAAAGAAAACCAAAACTGCCCAAGACCTCTTGACCTACGGATGGAAACCTACACCCCGTAGGTTAACCTAAGCCTCGTGGGTGGCCTCCATAGGTCAGGGCACCCAAAATGATGTCTCAGAAACAAACCACGAAGGCATAGAATGGGGTGTCACCCAACCTACGGACCGTAGGTAGGGGAGTCATCGTTTGCACCTGCAATCTGTCAAATGGTTCAGCCAAGGTGAGGGTCTTTTGGTAAATTCATGTTAAGTCTAGTTTAGTTGGGGGATGGTTATTTTAGGTTAATTAGAGTATTTTAAGAACTTTTAAAGTATTAAACTCTATTTTATATTTCATTATTTCAAAATACCCTAAAGTTAGAAACTTCTCCTCTCAAAAGTTCTCTCTCTAGAAACCTCCATTGGAGGTGAAGGATCCAAGCTCTCAAGGTCAAATCTTCAAGTTTTTCAAGGGATTTATGTGGGATTCTTCCATTAAAGGTATGGTAGTCTTTATACTTGACTTAGTTTCTTTCAAGGAACCAATTTCAAAAGTGATTTCAAGCCTTCAAAGTTTACCCAAAAACCCTAGTTTTCAACCTATGCATGGGTTCGATTCCAAACGTTTTTCAAAGGCTTTATTGTATTGATATATGAATGAATTGTGGATTTCAAGTTGAATTAAGACAATTTATTCCTAGAACCCATGTTTTTCCCCCAATTATTACGTTATTAATTGTGATTGGAAATTGATTGATTATGGTAGTATATTGAATTACTTATCTTTATAATGTATTAATTGTTGAATCACGTCAATTTCCTTATCTATTGTAGTATCTTAGATTTATGGGTTGATGTTGGTTCATGGCTTTGGAAGGCAAGATCATGAAGGATCTATGTGTAATTATGATGTGAAGTATATGTGTGTGATCTCAATTAAGGTGTTATGATTATGTTTAGAATGTAATTATGTTGTGATTGAAAGTATATCCTTAATTTATTACTTCTGAATGATGATACTATATGTGAAAGTTTATTCTCACATACTCACACACACATGAATGCCTAATGAATGAAGTTCTATGATTATTTTAATGATGAAGTACTTATTGAAAGGCTATTCTCATATTGTTCTCTAATGAATGATAGTGACATGTTGTGAAAGGACTTTCTCGCAATATGGGATTCCTAGGTGAAAGGATATCCTCATTTTTGAATCTTTGAGCTTTCCAATGAATGAATGTTGGGTTTGAGATGGATGCCGTCACGTTAGTTGAGGTGGGGTATCTAGTAACAATCTCTTATCCCATAATGAACTAATGTAATAAATGTTAAGTACTCTGTGGGGAATAATGCCAAGTACAGAGTGGATATGATATGAGATTGAAGCCCTCACATGAGTTGAGGCAGGGTTTCTAGTAGCAATCTCTTGAGATGTATGCCTTCACATTTGTTTAGGCAGGGTATCTAGTAGCAATATCCCTATCCCATAACTATGTGTCCACATATGTCTAGATAGTGGATCTACTTAAGCTAAAATTAATGGTCCTACCTTAGGAAAGTAGGAATCCCTTTATCCGGTGAGGGTGATACCGGAATTCCATGAATTGCTCACATGGTCTATATTAGTTAAGGCTTACCCCCACAAACAATGTTAATGAACTATGACTTCTCAAGAATGCACTACTTAGTGTGGGTGGTATTATGGGATGCCATCCATGCATTGCACAAGTACACTTTGAGAGGGGTTATGGTGTTCTCTTTATGATGTAATGCTAAATGAAATGAATGTGCTCTTATGATGATGTTAATGAAGATTTTGGTCTAATGTCTAATTAATGAAGCTGTTCTTAATGAAGTTAATGAAGAATGGGTGACTTAAATGCTGATTTGTTTAATGTAAGGATGCATGCTATTCTTGGATTGTATTATAAGTTACTTCCTTGTTGAGTATGAATGTGCCTTGTCTATGGTGACTTTAAAGGAGTACTTAGTGTGAGTAGTCGTTTGGGATCCTACTCATACATTGCACAAGTATGACTTAGGGTTGTCTTAGATGTTGGTCCTAATGTGTTGGTATGACTTATGCAATGTTTATGTCTTTTATTTATGATTATGGTGTAAAGATGGTTAGGTTGAATGGTAAGTTCACTTTTGGTGACCTTAATGTGGTACTTTATTGTGGATGGTGGTATGGGACGCTATCCATACATTGAACAAAGTATAGCATGAGGGTTACTTGAGGTGAAGGCTTATGTGATGAAGTGGTTTATATGTTGATTGTGTTCTAATGTGAAGATATGACTTGTATGTTGGTTATGATTGAATATTATGCGTATTATTCTTATGTTCATGAAGTTTTCTCAAAATGTCATATATCATGAATTTCAAAATAAAATGTCCATTTTAAGGATGACTATCACACTAAGTACTTGATTGGGCTAACCCTTATTTTATTTACCTTTATGAAGTCTAAGGATTGGTATTCAATTTGATATTCTCTAGTTGAAGCATGGATTTGATATTCTCCAAGACTTTTGGTATGTCCTCATAGATCGAGGACAAGTACTTTTTATGTTCCTTTTATTTCATGTATTAGACTATTGTTAAGACTTCGATTGTAAAGGGCCTTGACCCTATTTTGTTTCAAGTAATGTTTAGATGGCCATGTGAGACGATAGACTTCTTCTTGTTTTAATGATTTCAATTGTTAGATTTATAAAAGAAAAGTTTTAATACCGCACTATTTCTAAGTATCTTATGTTATGAATTCTATGAGGCTTGTATAAGTCCCCTTCAGTGTCGAGTACGCCGTGTCACATTCGGGGTCTAGACTCGGGTCGTGACAAACATGGTATCAAAGCACAAGATTTTGGGAATGGTTTTTAGGATTAATGTCTCACAAGCCACATCTAGTAGAGTCTTGTTCATCGGTGTGAGTCGGGACACATCTTTGAGCGAGATGCAATAGGACGTTAGGCAGTTGCACTTCTTTCATTATTCTTGAAGTCGTGCCTTAGAGTTTTGCTCTATAAGTGTCCTTTTCATAATCCTTCTCTTGTGTTTATAGGATATGAATATAAGAAGGACATCCGCAAGAAGAGTGGAAGAGTAGAATGTGAATGAGGAAGTTCCTCCTCAAGGTCCTCAAGTGGCCAAGTTCCTCAAGGCAACCAAGTTCCGGTTGATGATTCGGCTTGACCAATAAATAGATAAGGTCGTCTTTTCTAACCTTAGCCCAAGCTATGACGGCTCAAGTTAATTGGGATGTGGGGCCTAGGGTGAATGCTATTAAGTATACTATGGCTTCTAGGTTGAGATATTTTGTAAGGATGAACCCTCCGATTTTTTTGGTTATTAAGTGGGAGAGGACCCCCAAAAGTTTTTGGATGAGGTGTATAAGACAGTGAGTGCTATGGGGGTGACTTTTAGAGAATAAGCGGAACTATCTTCCTACCGATTGAAAGATGTTGCCCAAGTTTGGTTCACTCAATGGAAAAGCAATAGGCCGGTAGAAGCGGGTCCTATAGAATGGGAGGAGTTTAAGAAAGCATTCCTTGGTGGGTACTTTCCCTATGAGAAGATGGAGGTTAAGATGGAGGACTTTATAAACCTTAGGCAAGGTAGCATGAGTGTGGAGGAGTATTCCTTGAAGTATACCCTATTGTCTAAGTATGCTCCATCCTTGGTGTTTAACCCTAGGGATGAGATGAGTAGGTTTGTGACAGGTGTATCCGACCTTGTTAAGGAAGAGTGTCGTACGACAATGCTCCATCATGACATGAATATCTCTAGACTTATTGTATATGCTTAATCAATTGAGGAGTCCAAACTTGAGAGAAAGAATAGAGAGATAAAGAGGTCTAGGTCCGATGAACAAAGTCAACCAAGGTCCAAAAAAAGGTTCTACAATCAAGATTCCTCTATGGTCAACAATGAGAGGGTGTCTAACCCTAAATCTTAAGGAGGGAATGGAAGTGGTTCTACTTTTGAAAGGTCTAGGTGTTTCAAGTGTGGGAAGCAACATTTGGGTAAGTCCCTTGCTGGCACGGATGGGTGCTTTGGGTGTGAAGAAGGGTCATAAGATGAGAGATTGCCCAATACTCATGGCTAAAGGGAGAGAGAACAACCAAGCTTCTTTGGATGGACCGGATCCTAATGCTCCAAGGAAAAATCATTTCTATGTGCTTCAAGATAACAAGGACAAAAGAGCTAATCCGTATGAAGGCACTAGTATGTGATAGTTCCTTATAGTTTCGAATGTTGTATTGAGGTTCCTATGTTGTTTTCATGTTAGCCTTAGTTGGGTTTACTCCTAAGTGGGGGATAGTATGTTGAATAGTAAGGTTGTTGAGAGTTCCCATATCCTTATCCCTTTCTTTATATGCCTATTCAAGCCTAAGACAAAGAGTTCCTTGTAGCTTGTTTCATGTTTTGGAGTCATGTGTGATTATGAGTTTCCATGGTCTCCTTATGTCATGTATGTTCTTGATGAGTTTATTTTTATATGAGAAAATGAGTTTTTATGCTTTATGTTCCTCATGTTGATTTGCTTTTAGTATTAGTAGTCTATATGCTTCATGAGGTGAATTGATGAACATGCCTAGATGTGCTTTTATGAAGAAATTTCAAAATGTTCTTAATGATGTCATGATGAGAATGATTAGAGTTGGAGAAGGTGATTCCTCCAATGAAATGAGAAATGTTGAAATTTTGGTGCATAATGAGTTTGTAGATGTAGTTCCTACTTTCTTGAGTTGCATGGAACATGTTTGAGATGGAGTTGAAGTTTCGTCATTTTTTGCATTTTATTGATGTTGCATGTATGATGGGCTGCTAGTCTTGAGTTGTTAATCCCTTAATGTTTTTAAAGTGTCATTCGAGGACAAATGTTCCCAAGTGGGGGATAATGTAACGACCCGTAAAACGAATAGGTGAAACTAGATCCTAATTAGTGTGTGTTTGAGTTGTTGAAGGGTTTCATGTTGTAGAATGTTGTCCCGAGCTATGGTTAAGGGGTTTAGGGGTTAAATGACAAGGTACGAATCCCCAAGGACCACTCTAGGGGTCCTTGAGGAGGACCCTAAGCCTAACCCCCAAGACCCCAAAGAAAACCAAAACTGCCCAAGACCTGATGACCTACGGATGGGGACCTATGCCCCGTAGGTCCACCTACACCTCGTGGGTGGCCTCCGTAGGTCTGGCCCCCAAAAACATGTCTCAGACACAAATCACGAAGGGACAGAATGGGGTATCACCCCACCTACGGACCGTAGGTGCGGGAGTCGTTGTTTACACCTGCAATCTATCAAATGGTTTGGCCAAGGTGAGGGTCTTTTGGTAAATTCATGTTAAGTCTAGTTTAGTCAGGGTATGGTTATTTTAGGTTAATTAGAGTATTTTAAGAGCTTTCAAGTATTAAACTCAATTTTAGATTTCATTATTTCCAAACACCCTAAAGTTAAAAACCTCTCATCTCAAAAGTTCTTTCTCTAGAAACCTCCATTGGAGGTGAATGATCCAAAATCTCAAGGTCAAAGATTATTCCATTAAAGGTATGGTTGTCTTCATCCTTGACTTAGTTTATTTCAAGGAGCCAATTTCAAAAGTGATTTCAAGTCTTCAAAGTTTACCCAAAAACCCTAGTTTTCAATCTATGCACGAGTTCAATTCCAAACGTTTTTCAAACGCTTTATTGCATTGAATTATGAATGAATTTTGGACTTAACGTTGAATTAAGATGATTTCTTCCTAAAACCAATGTTTTCCCCCAAATTCTTAAGTTGTGAATTGTGACTGGGAATTGATTAACTATGGTAGTATGTTGAATTGCTTATGTTTATAATATATTAATTGTTGAATCATGTCAATTTCCTTATCTATTGTAGTATCTTAGATTTATGAGTTGATGTTGGTTCATGGCCTTGGAAGGCAAGATCATGAAGGATCTATACGTAATTATGATGTGAATTATATGTGTGTGATCTCAATGAAGGTGTTATGATCATGTTCAGAATGAAATTATATTATGATTGAAAGTATATCCTCAATTTAGTACTTATGAATGCTGATGCTATATGTGAAAGGTTATTCTCACATATTCACACACACTCATGAATGGCTAATGAATGAAGTTCTATGATTATGTTAATGATGAAGTACTTATTGAAAGACTATTCTCAATTGTACACTAATGAATGATAAAGACATGTTGTGAAAGGACTTTCTCACAATATGGGATTCCTAGGTGAAAGGCTATTCCCATTTTTGAATCTATGAGCTTTCCAATTAATGAATGTTGGGTTTGAGATGGATGCCCTCACGTTAGTTTAGGTGGGGTATCTAGTAACAATCTCTTATCCCATAATGAACTAATGTAATGAATATCAAGTACTCCTTGGGAATAAGGCCAAGCACCGAGTGGATATGATATGAGATAGAAGCCCTCACATGAGTTAAGGTGGGGTTTCCAGTAGAAATATCTTGAGATGGATGCCCTTACGTTAGTTGATGCGGGGTATCGAGTAGCAATCTCCGTATCCCATAACTATGTGCCCACATAGGTCTAGCTAGTGGATCCACTTAAACTAAAAACAATGGTCCTACATTAGGCAAGTAGGAATCCCTTTATCCGGTGAGGGTGACACCGAAATTCCATGAATTGCTCACATGGTCTATGTCGGTTAAGGCTACCCCCACAAAGAATGTTAATGAACTATGACTTCTCAAGAATGCACTACTTAGTGTGGGTAGTAGTATGGGATGCCATTCATGCATTGTACAAGTAGGCTTTGAGAGGGGTTATGATGATGTTCTCTATGATGTAATGCTAAATGAAATGAATGTACTCTTATGATGATGTTAATGAAGATGTCGGTCTAATGGCTAATGAATGAAGGTGTTCGTAATGAAGTTCAGGAAGAATGGATGACTGAAATGCTTATATGTTTAATGTAAGGATGCCTAATATACTTGGATTGTAGTATGAGTTACTTCCTTGTTAATTATGACTTGTTGAGTATGAATCTACCTTGTTTATGTCAACTTCAAAGGAGTACTTAGTGTGAGTAGTAGTATGGGATGCTACTCATACATTGCACTAGTATGACTTAGAGTTGTCTTAGATGTTGGTCCTAATGTGTTGGTATGACTTATGTAATGTTTATGTCTCTTATGTATGAGTATGGTGTAAAGATAGTAACGTTGAATGGTAAGTTCGCTTTTTGTGACCTTAATGTGGTACTTTAGTGTGGATGGTGGTATGGGACGCTATCCATACATTGCACAAAGTATAGCATGAGGTTTACTTTAGGTGAAGGCTTATGTGATGAAGTGGTTTATATGTTGATTATGTTCTAATGTGAAGATCTGACTTGTATGTTGGTTATGGTTGTATATTATGCCTATTATGCTTATGTTCATGAAGTTTTCTCAAAATGACATATATCATGACTTTCAAAATAAAATGTCTGTTTTTAGCATGGTTTTTGCATGGCTATCATTATTAGTACTTAATTGTGCTAACCCATATTCTCTTTACCGTTATGAAGTGTAGGGATTGGTACTCAATATGATACTCTCTAGTTGAAGCTTGGATTTTAGATTCTCTATAACTTTTGGTATGTCCTCATAGATTGAGGATAAGTACGTTTGATGATCCTTTTATTCCATGTATTAGACTATTGTTAAGATTTCAATTGTAAAGGGACATGACCATATTTTGTTTCATGTATTGTTTTGATGGCCATGTGAGATGATAGACTTCCGCTTGTTTTAATGATTTCGATTGTTAGATTTATAAAAGAGAAGTTTTAATTCTGCACTATTTCTAAGTATCTTATGTTATGAATGCTATGAGGCTTGTATAAGACCCCTTCGGGTAGAGTATGCCGTGTCGCATTCAGGGTCTAGACTCGGGCCGTGACACTCCATGAAACTTGGTTGGGGTTCAAGAAACTACTCTTGCAATGTCCAACACATGGGGTTCCAGATAATTTATTGATGCAATACTTCTATTGTATCCTTGATTTAGTTAATAAGGGTGTGGCTGGACAGTTAGTTTAAGGAGGATTAATGAGAAACCATGTGAGTTAGCAGCATTGTTGCTAGATGAGATTACTAAAGTAAACTGAGCATGGCATACTAGTGGAGACAAAGTGTCTACCCTACAACTGAGCATGACCAAAGAAGAAATCGAGAAGGATAATTAATAAGATGAAAATTTGGAAAATAATGACTCAACTCGATTTGTTGTCTAAACATGTATTTGAGGTAGACTTAAATCTTTGAATGCAGTTGGAAATAATAGTGGGCAGTGCCCGGATGATGCCAAGTTTGAGGAATTATACAATGAAGAAGTTCAATATTTGGGAAACCAAATGGGGTATTCTCACCCAAATTACCTACGATAAGGTGGGAATCAAGGTTAGAATAAGGAGTGAGATAATTGTTGGAAAGATTGGCGAGGTGGAAATGTGAGTGATAGGGAGGCTGAAAAAGATAGATATGTTCCCCCCATGATCAATAATGACCAAATGACCCAGCTGGGCCAGAAGAAAACCAAATCGAGGAGATGCTCACGAGGAATTTTAACAAGGTTGAAGGGTCCCATAAAAATATTGAAGGAATTGAAAACTGACTTCTCCACTTTATCTCAAAGGGTGACCTCTCATTCGGTGTCTATCAAGCACTTGTAGACCCAATTATGCCATATTTCCACACATCTCAATTAGAGGCAAAAGGAAACGTTTCCTATTGACACTTTCCTAAATCCCAAAAATGAATGTTGTGGAAATTAGAACTATGTCGTGCCACGATGATAAATAAGGTACTTTTGGGAGGCAACCCAAGGATTTACTTCTATTTTATTGCTTTGAATAACATATGTTTGAAAACAGATTAAAAAGAAATCAAAGTGTTGTGAAGGGAACATTAGGTGATGCCAAATCCATCATTATGATCCGCCGAAGGCATTGTGCGGACTCATTCTTGTCTGCATTCTGAGTTGGAAAAAGGAGGAAGTGTACTGTCTAGTTCAGCAATTTGTGGTTCGAAAGGCAAATTGATGAATCCTAGATTTGCACTCATATGGGGTTTTGTTTATATAAAATTATTGTCCTCAAATGCTTTTGTGCCATAAATTGATGTTAAATCCTTGATTTTCAAGTATATGGATTGAGGAACAAAGCAAGGACACTAACATGCAAAAAGGAACAAAACAAACTGAAGAATCGAAGAAAAGGAAAGCCTGGTGATCGCCAAGAGCGATTGGCAAATCGCCAAATGGCTAATTCCACCGCATAAAGTTCCAGTGTGCCAGCCCTGAGGGAAGAAACCATGTCAACGACGAAAAGGAGCAGTCGGTGCATCGCCGATCAGTTTCGCGAAGCCAAGGTAGATTGCCCAAAGTTACAGAACCCAAGGATGCTGAATGCCAAGGCGAAAAGGCGATGGAAGAGAGAAAAAAGTGGCTCATCAAGTGGTTTGGTGAGCTTGACTTACTTCTCCGAATGACCATTCATAGCTTACTTTTGGCGACTATAAATTAGATTTTGAACATTTTAGTTAGCATCTTGGATCCTATCTTTATTATTATTTTTGTATCAGATCTTTTAGAACTCTTCCCTCTATACTTTATTCTAGCTTTGAAGAATTTGAGGAGTTCAATTTGGAGATTTTGGAAGTGGGTCTTTAAGATTTATCAAATTGGAGCATTGTAAAGACAAAATCACTCTTACCCTGTTGATGGATAATCAATTTGGTAACTGTTTTTACCTTTTTATAATGTCTAGCTAAAACCCCAATTCTCTGGGTGTGATTATGAGCTGAATTAGTTTATGGGTATTTCTAATTATTAGTTTAAATGTTATTTAAAAGTTTGTTTAATCAATAATTGTGGTTTAATTTAAGAATTGTAGTTGCAAATGCAGTTCTATATTTGTGTTCTTAGCTTGCTCGAGAGAAAGGTTTTAGAACTAAGATTATTGATTGATGGTTTGTGGGTATTGGGTTGATCTAGGTTTAGCTCGAGAGATTGAATCCTAAACCTAGTCCCACATATTTAGCTCGAGAGAGTGAATGGATTAAGGTGTGGGATGTTCTTCATTATCATGCTTGTTGATGTTTGAAAGAAATCACCTTATTCGGGGTAGTTGTTAGAGAGAAAATTATCTCCCATATAGTCTAGCCTACTCACTGATATTAGCTATTTACTAATAGTTAGAATTACCCATGTTCCTATATTTTCCTATAATCGATCACACCCGGAGAATCTTTCTCCCTATTGTTATTTCATAGTGTTGTGACTGCTTGTAGTTGATAACTAAAACCAAAACCCCCATTTGTCATTCGTGTCACCCCACTACAACATTTTAGGCCTACAGCCACACTAAATCTTGACAACGCCTGTAAAGTGGTTGCCTAAAATATTTTTAGGTACACTTTTAAAGTGTAGCATAAGTTTTTAACTTTTGGCTTCAGTAATATTGGCAACACTTGTTAAACGTATTCTTTAATGGTATAAGCTACACTTTACAAGTGTTGTTACATTATGATTTAATTGGCAACACCTATTTACACATATGACCACACTTTTAAAGTGTGCTATTTTTATAATTGTAAAACAACACATTAAAAGTGTTGCCCTAAAGTGTTTACTTAAATATTAGATTCCCTCCATCATATTTTTCACTCTCCCTCCTATTTTTTTCTGGATTTTTTTTTTATGAAACATAAAAACTTTTTGAAGTCTCAAGTCTTTGCCCTAAATCTGAAAAACCTACTCAAATACTCGTAAGAATGGCGTTTGCCCCCATTCAAAAATTTCTCATAGCTCACAAAACAACAAGTATTTCTTCCATCAATACATAAAGTAATGATATTTCATAAAGCAAATTGTTGAATGGTTTGATTTTTTTCTAAATTTTTCACATTCACGGGTTTTCATTACCTACATACGGAAATGCCTCATATTTTTCTCTTGGTTCATAAGGTACAAAACGAAATGCTTCACTTAAGAAGAAGATGTCTTGAAGTTGCATCACATTGAAATGTTTTGTTGGAATACAATTTATCAGGTAGAAATTTCTATCTTGAAATGTCTGAATTTATTTCAATTGGGTTTATTGTGTGGGGTTGCAGATTTGGCTTGTGGGTTTTGTGTTTTTGTGTTGTTTATATAATTTGTGTTAGTTTAAGGGAGTCCAGCTTGTAGTAGATATACACACATCAGATTATTTGGCATGGGCGTTTTTCATTATATAAGAATGAGAATTTCTTTATTATTAGACCGAGAAACTGATTTGGGCTAAAGTCGTCTATGATAATCTAGGTTTTCATGTCAATCTTATTTGTAGTATACGTTTTGGGTTGCTTTGTCTTTACTAATTTCTGAAACTTAAGCTCCTTGTATTGACTAGAAGGAATTCTAGCCTGTAGTAGTACTAAACCCTCAGATAACAAAGGATTTATCCTTTTCAGATAGATTTCTCTTTGCCGAAAGGAAAATCAGACCAATCGAGGGTTTCTTTTTGTGCAACTTTTGGATGAATTCCACATTCTTAAGGGTTTCTAGTTTATCACGTACATTAGATGAAATTGTTGTTGTTTTCTTTAGCTCAATGAACTTATGTATCCTATATCTAAAAGGTGTT
The DNA here is from genome assembly GCF_019186545.1 of Solanum stenotomum. NCBI lineage: Eukaryota > Viridiplantae > Streptophyta > Magnoliopsida > Solanales > Solanaceae > Solanum > Solanum stenotomum. Next base: position 23,906,474 of record NC_064287.1, read on the forward strand.
ATCAGGTAAATCGAAAAACAATTGTATCCCAATTCTAATTGGTTTAAAAGGTATCCAAATTTATAACTTTGTGTGTCCAAAAGGGCTTCTATGTTATCAGGTAATACTAAAAAAGAATCATGTCTTTGTTTATAAGGACAAGAAATGATTAAAATTGGATTAACAGGACAACTCTCTTGATTATCTTCAATCAATAGAGTTTTGAATCCTCGTTCTTGTTTGGTTTGATTATCTTTGAAAGTTAGATGTTGTTGTGAGCACATAAAAACCTACAACAAGTAAAAAAGTTTAAACCAACATAAAAGTCAATAGTAAGTAACAGTGTATCAACCAACATAAAAGTCGGCATTTAGTTTGAATTTTTCTTTTGTTGCCCTTTTCTATTCTACATATTTGAAGAGGAGTTTTAAAAGATGTCTAGCAATGAGTTTGAAGATGCGTTTGAAAACAAGTATAAGGACGTATCTGTAGATGAGTTTGAAAACAAGTATAAGGACGTATCTAAAGATGAGTTTGAAGATGACGCACCATGAATTTTATTATTTTGGCAATGAACTTATAGTGCCAACTAATAGTTTTTGTTATTTTAATGTTTTTTGGGTACGGACACTTCTAGATATCTAATATGTAGAAACAAAGATGATATTATTGCAATCTTTTAGTATTGTGTTGACTTTTTCATGTGTATGAATGTGGTTTTGATAATGATCCTATAGTGCTAGCTATTTTTAGAAGTTGTTTTTCTGTTGTAAAGGTTTCGAGATGAAGTTATATATGTTAGGCTAATGTCTTTGCTGCTGTTAATTTGATACTTTATGATATATTCCACATATATTTGTATACAACTTTCCAATGGATAAGAAATGTAAATATTAGTCGGATGAAACTCATAGAATTCAAAAGCCCAGTATAGGGTTCCAGTAGCACAACATGCTTGGATTCGGGAATTCATATCTCGGGGGAAAAGTTTAAATTGTTGTGTCTTAATACTTGAGACTATGTTGGATATCATCTACTAAGACCATATATGCTCACTACCTATATATTTTCTCTATCTGAACAATGTTATAGAATGAAAGATGAGACTGTTGCAATCGTTAAGTAATCTATGTTGGCTTCTTTAGTCTACCTCATTATTATTTACTAAATCTTTTTAATAAAAGAGTTCATCCTAATGAGCAATTTGTGAAGTTAGTTCTATGTAGGTTACTCCCTTCCCTTTCTATAAGTTAAGCATAAGTTCACTACTAGTTTTTCTCAATTATCAAACAAAGTTCTTTTTGAACTTTTAGTTCTCTGGAGCTTCTTTTGTCATACAATCCAGAGTGTATGATTTCTCATTTTATGAAATTCAATATCCACCTAAAAGTTTTCAACACCATTCTTTGATTCTGGAAATTGTATCTCGAGAGAAAAGTTTCAATAGCTCACCTAGGCTTTAGGTGTGACAACCATTTCTAAATCAACTATCAAGAATCAAGTAAGTTCTCTTGAACCTCGACAAGCATAGCACTAAGGAACAATCCAATACCTCAATCAATGTACTTTGTCAAGCTAGATTGGTAGGATTGGATTTAGACCCACTTTCTCAAGCTAAGTCTACAATAACCCAATCACTACAATCATCAATCGATAGTTTTAACTCTAAAACTTCTTTATCAAGCAAGCTTAGAATGCTAGACTAGAAATGCATTTGCAACTACAATCGTCAATTAAAACTCAATAGTTAACTTAACCCACTTAAAAAAACAATAAAATCAGTAAATACTAACACCCATAAGTAAATTGAAACATTCAATCACATGAACACCCCCAAGAATGGGGGTTTTAGCCACACATAATAAAGAGCAAGAAATAGTTACCAACTAGGTTTTCCACCAACTTGGGTAACAATCCACAAGTTTTCAGAATGCTTAAATTGAACTCAAAATAAGATAAACCCTAAATCTCTACTCAAAAAGTGAAAGACCAATGTTAGGGATAAAAAATCCTGAACTAGACAATGTGGGAACTCTAAAAAACTTCCGAACTTTTTTTTCATCTTTCGAAAATCGCATTTATACGTTCCCAGAATTTCACCTTTGGAGTAACTCGGTGAAATAAGTCGGGCTTCGCCAACCTAGTCGGTGATGCGTCGAGTGCTCTTTTCCATCGCCTTCTTGGCTTAGTTTTTCAGCACTTTCCTTCCGTGACTTTAGGCGATCAAAACTCAATCATCTATCCATTCGTCACTTCACCGAAACACCAATCTCATTGCTGAGTTGGCTTTGTCCATGGGCTGGCGTGCTGTAACTTTTGGCGAGCTGAAGAGCTACTTGGCGACCTGTCGAGTGGCTTTGGCGAGCATCAACTTTGCTTTTCTTCTGCTTGTTCAGATTTTTTGCTTCTTTTTGCACAGTAATGTCCCTGCCTTGCTCTTTTGCTTTCATCGATGCAAATTAGCATTTTAACATCAATTTAGAGCATAAAACAAGCATTAAGGACACTAAAACTCTGAATACTAAGCCCTAAATGATTCAAAATGCTCGACTCATCATGGTGGTTGTGTATAACACAACTTAAAGAAAATTCTAATATCTATATATCATCATTTAGAAATAAAATCGAAGTGTATTTATTGTTCGAAATTTTTTGAATAAAGTTGGCTTACAGGTCTGCGACACAGAGTCAATACAAATTGCCTATCTTCTCAACATCCTCCATTCTGCGATTTAGAGAGGATACAAAGTCTTTAGTTTCGGCAGCATCAAGAGTCGACTAAGAAATCCCCTCAACACGATGCAAAGAGGATACAAAGTTGGGTAATTCCTTCACATCATTCTTGAACACCTTTATGGGTCACCTATTGTTCATCCATTTCATATCTACTTCAAATCTAGCCCCTTTTTGCTTGTTTCTTTTACCTTCTTACCTACAATCACTAATCATATGGGTTACTCGAGATGCATAAATAACACTGATAACGCTATATATAACATGGAGTTTTTCTCTCAAACATAGCTCATATATGGGCTTAATTTGGCTCTTAGGCATAGAAATATTCTCTAGATCACCACCCCACACTTAGAGCTTTATTTGTCCACAAATAATTTCCACACATATGCCCTATACCTAGACTAAAAATGAATTAAATTTGGACTCCGACTACCAACTCGCAACCCCTTTTTCAGTTCACAAGGAAGTCTGTTAATTTTCAAATATAACCTAGGGAAATATATTGAAACCACATGACCTCAAACATAGACTCCACAACTTTTAGCAACTCGAACATAGAGGTTCATGCACATTACTTAGCCATCATTTAGCCTTCATCAAACTAGTTCCCTCACAAAAAATAAAAATATTCCACACACTTAATTCAAAAGATTGAACAAAACTTAGGAACGTAGCATCAACGAACAATTCTCACATTCACAAACAATATTCATGTGTATGCACAAAGATCCATATCCATATGCTTGCTCAATATGTACATCTCCACTAATTAAGTATGCTCTGATAGAATCAAATAGGACTTTAACGTATTGTAATGTAGGCTTGGGGAAAGGTAGGAAAATTATGTAATAATGACTTACACTTACCTAAGAACTTTACAATTTAAGACTTAATTACCAATTACTTTCTTCTCTTTATTTTTAACCATCTCTTAAACAATCATTTCACCAAAAATTCTTATCATCTCAAGAACGATTCACTCATAACACCTTATTTTTTAAAATTGTCGCATTCTTTTAATGAGGGCTTTTTAATCATAATGCAACTATTATTGATTTATCTTTCATCCTCAACCAACCTAAAATCAACATATATCCATTAATAATCTGTGCTACAGTTCTTCAGGAAGCAGGGTGCAAAAATTAGGAATTCAACAAAAAGGTTACCAATATAGTGTGGCTACCACAAACAAGCTACATGCTCAAAAGGGCTAACTAGTAATATAATATCTGAAAGGGCTAAAATCTAGAAATCACATAAAAGAAAACCTATTATCATCTTCTAAATAGAGCAATGCTTTTATTTCGCTTCATCAACATGCACAAAAAGTTCTAGACAAAGATGCAAAACTTGAACTAAACAAATTATCACCACACGTGACACATGCTCGACTAATGTGAGATATTCAACATTAAACGCATTCAACTCATGCATGAGTTTAATTAAAGCCTAACTTGATTTTTAGAGTCATAAACAAGAGCCTAAGGGTTCCCAAATAAAATTCCTTTCATGCTTTTATTCATTATCCCAATCTTAGTTATGCAGCCTCAGCACAAACACTATGACTTAACAAACAAGTTGATGAAAATTATGCTTGAGGAGGTCATCATTCATCCAACATAGAGCAACGTGACTCAACTATGATGAGTGATCAATCCTTCTAAGAAAAATCTTTTTGTGATTCATTACGGTTAAAAGGGACTATCCTTGGTTAAATAACCGAAACCAAACTACAAGGAACCCAAAGAAAAAACACTAACAATCTCAAACACACTAATATGTACATAAGATTAGAACTCACACCCCCACCCCATACTTAAAAGCTCATCACAATCGAAGTGCCTTAAAAAGAATATAAACATCAAAGAAAAGGTAAGGTGAAGAACATCCCTAATTAATCCTCCATGGAATCTTCACCTCCGACATCCTCAATGGATAGAAATAGGTCCACATCCTCCTCATCAAAGTTAGAATCCACATAAGAGCTAGTGCAGAGCCTTTCTTCATCGGCTGACACATCATGATCAAGAAGCTCAAAAAAATAGGCCTTATATGAAGTACTTCTTTGGAATGATCATTGAGTGGGTATTTGGATTTCACCTCATAAAGTTTCTCCCGAGTAGATGCATTACAATGGTTCTTGTAACGGAGCATCTTTAGCTCTTATATGCAAGCCATAATCATCTTATCCCACTGATGTCTCTCCACAGTCATGAGGGTAGGACCATATATAGTTTATGGCCTCTTTATCTTTGTCACATCCACATACACATCATAGAGTAGGGCTATGTAATTTAAGCTCTCCTTCTTCACCCTCGCAGTCCTGCATATGTGGGTTATTAAACCCCTTAAACCATATATTTTCCCTTAATACCTTCTCCTTCTTCATGGTGGATTTTATGATTGCTCCAATATTATATTTGGTATCAGTCATAAGGGCATAAACTAGGCACACTCTGTCCCGAGTGATGTCGGTGTAATACAACCGTAATATGAGATAGTTAATCATAAATTTTAACCATACACGAGCCTCTTATGTCATCTGAGCATATATGAAGGATTGGTGGATCTACTTGGGATTGTGCTTCATCAATCTAGCCATTGACTATTGACTGCATAGATTATGGCGGATTACATGATATGGTGGATGAATATTCAAGCCCATTATCACAAGAAGGTCAGTGTCAGTCTTTCCCAAGATGTCATTCAAAACTAGTGATGTAAGGGTAACACTGACATCCGTCACCTGGACATAGTATAATCTTACCTCATATGCCTAATTGGCATAGAACTTCTTGACTAGGTGCCAATTTCACTGGTCGGTTCGGTAAAGATGAACACCCTGTTGAGTTCGTGAATGCTCTGCATGATCTGAGGGAAGTCTCTAGCCAGGTTGTCCCACTGCACTCATCTGATAAGTACTTTTCCTTGGTGTGCTTTTTCCACCGAGTTTTTCCTTTTTTGACAACTTGTTAAATCTAAAGCTGCTAGTGTGTCCATATGGGACTTCTAGTATTAGAGGGATATTGCAACCACTTTGAAGTCAATTCTAGTGGCTTTAAGAGGCCACCTCTTTTCCTAGTCTTTAAGTTCCTTACATTGTTACATGTCAGTAGTTAAGAATTTAATTAGGCCCAAAAAAAATCATGGGACAATCATAAGGCGGGGGTGATCAAAGGACCACCCCATAGTTATTAATTTAACACATAATTACATAACATTAAGGTACACAGACTTCCCAGTAACATGTTTTAAACAAGGCTTATATTATAGCGTACCAACTTTGTCAAACAATTCAGACCCATTCAATGATTCTACACCAGAATTAGAAACAAAAATACCTTACAACTCCCACAATACTTTCAAATGCCCTATAAAGATTACCTATTTCATCATCAACTCAACTCATTGAATGTGCTCAAGAATTTGAAACAACAATACCTTACAACCCCAAGTTTCTTTCAAAGTACTCACACCAAGTTGCCATACAAGGCATCATGCAAAGTTATTGTGTTACTCAAGACTTCACACATCATATACAACAACCTGCAATTATCACACATACACATCACCAAAAATGTCCACCCCACAATTCAATCATATTAGGTTAATTGGGGAATACATTCAAGTGTACCCTATAATAGGTGCAACAACTTAATATCTTTCCCCAATAAGTTCAAACACAAACATAAGCTTATAAAATAATGATTTTTGTCATTCACCATACCCAAAATTTGAGACGACACAATTTCATCCAAATAGAAAAAACCCCAAGTTAAAAGCGTACCTTGAAGTTTGATAAATATGAGAATAATCAAAATCCTTGGTGAGAACAACTCTACAATACATATTGAAAGTAATTTTTTGTTGGGGTTAAGGGAGAGATCGATTGATAGTGTGGCGTGAATTGGGGATTTTTGGAGAAATTATGGGTTAAAAAGAGACTTGGGTCATGTTCTTTTTTGGAAAGACGGGTTAAGCCCATCTAATTTAATGAAAATAAAAATAACTTATCTATGTCCAGGACACACATGTGTTATAAAATCCTCTATTTTTGTCTGGGGTTTAATTCTCGTCGAAAAATAAAAAAATTGCTCTAGGTCCGTGATACTCTCTCGTTACACAGTCCTCTATTTTGGCTGGGAAATTAGTTACCAGTAAAATTCAATTTCCCTACCAGGGTTGTGACGTGAAGGTGATAGAAGGTCCCTTTGTTGTGACGAGGAATTTTCTTCTCATTGAAATAAAATATAGTAATGGGGTTTGCGACTCGTCTCCATTACACACTTTTCTATTTTTTTCCAAAAATTCTCCTTTGCCTTTTTTTTTGTGTTAAAATGGGTGCATACCTTATTTCTTTAATTATATGTCCACCGTACTCCGTTATCTGTGAAACTCGAAAATATACAAAAAAATAGAAAGAAAAACACCCTAGTTATGGTCATTGCTCGATTCTTCTTTTTGTGTTTTAATTACTTTTAACTTCTAACAACTAAAATCAAATGAAAATTTAAACTACGTCCTAAAAATTAAAATTAAGAAGATAAAACACCTATCTAATACACATGATCATAGGTTTTCACCCATGTAGCACTTGGTATAATGTCACGACTAGACCAAACTCGTGGATGACTCATCATTAAACTTAAGTGTTTCTTGATATTTATCCCCAATGTAGTGTTTGACGTTGTCCATTTACAAAGAATGTGGAGCTCTTGTCTTAATTCTGTAGCTCCATAGCCCCATGTGGTGTCATCCGCACAACTTCGAATGGCCCACTCCACTTTGACCTCAGTTTTCTAAGGAACAACTGCAGTTGCAAGTTGAATAGTAAACCTTGCTGGTTCAGATCAAAAGTGCGAGGGATGATATTTTGGCCATGCCCCTTCTTCATATTTTCTTTATAAATCTTTGCATTTTTATATACGTGGAGCCTAAACTCCTCAAGTTCATGTAGTTGTCCTATCATTCTCTTACCGGCTAACTCAAGTTCAAGATTCAGCTTCTTGATCACCCAATATACTTGGTCTTCAAACTTTGGTGGTAGATGGCATGCCTTTCCAAATACCATGTCATAGGAAGAAGTCCCCATTGGTGTCTTGTAGGCTGTTATGTACACCCATAGTTGATACGCTCAAATTACACCTCCTTTCAGAAGCATAAGCGATCGTTATCAAGTAAAGAACCCAACTTGTAGGTTGAGATCGATCCCACGAGGAAAATGGTTTAGACTTTACTTTTAACCAACAATTATATTCAATTAGTCAAATTATTTCCAGAAACAGGTAATAAAAAGGGGGGTTGTGCTTGTGTGAAACAAATAGTAAGAACTTAATAAGTAATCAATAATTAAACCCAACTTTGGTTGTTATCAAGATAAGAGAAATAACTAGGGTATACGTGTTCCCCATAATCTCATAACGCAGTAATCCTAGTAATAGCAATCCTTTTCTAGTGTATTACATGCAAAGTGATAAGTTAGGTATCTCTAAATCCTTGGTCCGGCATCTAGAGAATTTCACCCCGCACCTTGGTCCGGCTACGTGTGTATAATTTACTAACCCTTACCTTTACCTCATATTAGACATCATAATCGATGTTTGGCTTAGTTATTACTTCGCACCAATCGACACTAGCCTATTAGATAGTATCACACTAAATCTATGTTGATAATTCTTTTCTTGTTAATTACCTCCTTGGTCCGGCAAGTAGTAACAAGGCGAGTTCTAACGTTGGCCACCGTTAAAAAGACTTCTAAACGAAAGAATTATCAATGCATGCAAAATACTAGTCAAGAATTGCTTATTTACTATTCATACTTTGTTAATCGATCATGGTTCCCACAACCCTAGTTGTGGATTTAGTTACTCATATTAGCAAGAACACAATTCATAATTGTAGATGGAGAAATCATGAACTTACGTAAAGAGAATAATAAACCCAGAAAATTAACTTGAATTGCAAAGCCAAAATCTTCAAAACGAACTTGGGAAATCAATAATTGCTAGGGTTGCAAATTAATCTCCAAAGTTACAAAGCAAAAATAGAATAATAGTGTCTAACCCCCAAAAACGAGGTTTACATGTCCTATTTATAGAAAACAAATCCTAAATAAAAAAGGAAACAAATTAAGGAAAGTTTTGTTCAGGTACGCGTCTTCGATCCACGAGACTGACTTACGGACCGTCGATTGATCTACGGTCCGTAAGTCCCTTCCGTCACTCGGGACTTAGAAAATATTTCAGCATCCAACAATCAGCTTCTCTGAAGCAAACGACGGACCAGCAGCACGGACCGTAGATCGACCTACGGTCCGTCAATCCCTTCCGTAGCTCCATACTTAGCATCTTCAAAAATCAGGTACTGGAACCCTCGCAGTCTCACTCTACGGATCAACAGTACGGTCCGTAGATCAATCTACGGACCGTCAATGGGCACCGTGGTTCCACACTTGGTCAGATTTCCCTGATTTGTCCTCAACACATTCCTGCTGATCTACGGTCATAACCTACGGACCGTGAATGGACCTACGGTCCGTAGATGACCTCCGTGGATGCCTTTTTCTGCATTTCCTTCAGCTGTCTCTAAACTTCCGCGCCTGAACACCTTTCCTGCAAAACATTATAAAACACATAAAAACACAATATAAAAAGGCCCTAGACACACACAACTTGTAAGTGAAATGTATTAGAAATACCGCAAACTCACGGTATATCAACAGTGCATCATCAAGCTTCTCAGCCCAATCTTTTCACTGCACATTCACTATTTTTTGTAGGATGTGCTTTACCTCTTATTTTGATAGCTCTACTTGGCCGCTCATCTGTGGGTTGTACACTATATCAACCTTCTGTCAAACTCCATACTTGGCAAAAAAAATTATCATCCAATGATTTATGAAATGTGACCCTCCATTATTGATGACAGCTTGTGGTATCCCAAACATTGTGAATATGTGCTTCTTGATGAACTTCATAACAACCATTGAATCATTAGTGGGAAGAGCTACAACCTTGACATAGTTTGACACATAATCCACTGCTACTATACTATATTGATTGTTATTAGAAGGGGGAAAAAGACCCAAGAAATCTATGCCCCACACGTCGAATATCTCTACCTCAAGAATTTTGCTTAGAGGCATTTCATATCTCCTAGAAATAGTCCCCATCCTTTGGCATTGGTCACATTCCCTCATAAAGTACGCAACATCATTAAAAAAGGTGTGTCAGAAGAAACCCGATTGTAACACTTCGTGGGCGGTGCATTCCCCTTTATGATGACCTTCATAAGGTAATGAGTGACCACTCTCTAACACTTTCTTCACTTCATTTTCCGCAATGCATCTTCTCACCACTAGGTCTAGCCTTTTCTTAAATAAAAATGATTCATCCCATACATAGAATCTCACATCATGGATCAACTTCTTATTTGAATGAGTAGTTTCCACGGGTGGGAACACTCCTCTTACTAATATATTTAGAGTATCAACATAACATGGCACTTATGTGATGTTTAAGGTAAAAAAACTATTCATTTAGGAATTCCACACAAATCTAGCCTTTATTTTACACATGTGATGAATTCTCCAACCTCAATAATTGATTAGCAATTTTGTTTTATGTGCCCTTTTTGTCTTTGATTTCTTGATTGAATTCTTAGAGAAACAAAATCCACCCAATGCGCCTTGGCTTATCGTCCTTCTTACTGAACATGTACTTGATCATTACATGGTTGGTATAAATAATAACCTTAGTACCTACCAAATATTAGCTAAACTTGTCGGTCCTTTTTGCTTGGTAATGTCCTTGCCTTGCTCTTTTGCCTTCATTTTCACAAATTAGCAGTATAACATTAGTTTAGAGCACAAAACCGGCATTGAGGACACTAAAACTCTGAATATTAAGCCCTAAATGAGTCAAAATACTCGAGTCATCATCAACCTCCAACCAATTTTTTGAGACTTTGTGACCCAGAACTATGCCCTCTAGAGCTAAGAAAAGACATTTGTCCCAATTCAATACAAGACTTATCTATTCACATCTAAAAAGAACCTTGTGATGATTGAATAGACATTGATCAAAAGACTCACCAAATATCGTAAAGTCATCAAGGAATACCCTATAAAATCCCCCACCATGTCGTGAAAATGGGCATCATGCATATCTATAAAGTTGTCGGTGCATTGCAAATTCCAAAAGGCATTTGCTTGAAAGCATATGTTCCATATAGACAAGTGAAAGTATACTTCTCTTGGTCGTCTAGTTTAATAACAATCTAGTTGTATCTAGTGTAACCATCGAATAAACAATAGTATTTATTTCCTGCTAACCTGTTCAACATCTGATCAACTAAGGGGAATGACTTGTGTTATTTTCTGGTGACCTTATTTAGTTTACGATAATCCATAAAGATACAGCACCCAGTGAAAGTCCTAGTAGGGATCAACTCATTCTGCTCTTTTGTCACCATAGTTATGCCTCCCTTTTTAGACACAATAGAATCAGACTCACCCATTTGTTATCTAATATTGGGTATATAGTATCCAACCACTTTATTACCTCTTTTCTTACTACATCCTTCATAATTGGGTTCAGGCGACGCTGGTCTTGTGCACTAGATTTGTGGCATTCCTTTATATAGATCTTATGCATGTATAGAACTAGACTAATTCCATGTATGATTAGCATCTACCATATAATGGCTCCATCCCTTTTTTAGGATAGCTAAAGTTTTATCAATCTATGATTCAGACAAATCTACATAAAGAATTACTGGTAAGGTTTTATCATCTCCCAAAAAGGCATACCTCAAATGAGATGTGAGTGATTTTAGCTCAAACTTTGGTGCTTATTCATGTTAACATATTTGGTGGAGAGCACAATACCCTGTTCAAAGGTTCTGAGGTGTCTTTTAATATCCCCAAACTACACACATCTACAAACTTTACCATATCTTAAGCCTCCACATCATCATAGATGTCATGGCCTACCAACACCCTTTACAGTGGGCTTTTTGAGTCACTATAGTGAACTTCAATAACAAGATCAATAATCGTAATAGCTGACAATTATTCATATTCTATAAGCAACCTTTGGGCTCGATACACCCCAAACACCTCTACTTTATCATGTTCTCTCATAGTTAATTGACCTACATAGACATCTATTAATACACACCCAATAGCGAAGAAGGGTCTCCCTATAATTAACGGCACCTCCAGGTCAGGTTCAAAATTCAGCACAACAAAGTCAACAAGGAATATGAATTAATTATCCTACTTGGACTAAGACATCTTCCACAACTTCCTCTAGTCTTGGCACTGATCAATCTGCCATTTGTAAGATAATGGTTTTGGGTATAGGACTACCTGGCATTAACTTGTTATATAATATTTTTGGATGATATTAATGTTGGCACTTAAATCACACAACCCTGATCATTAATACTCTTCCCTATAATGAATCCTCTTATTGCACTCTTTAGTGAGTGCCACTGTTTTGTACTCTATTAACCTCCTTTTGTTGTAAAATATCCTTCATATACTTTGGTATTCCCTATAAACTATCAACATGTGGCAGATTAATGTGAACTTTTTTAAGGAGAGAGATAAACTTACCAAAGCATTAATCCTCACTTTACTTTTTGAATTTTTCTGGGATGGGAGAAGGTGGTTTGACTTTAGGTGGTACTATTTCTTCATGTGAACTCTGCCCAACCCTGCTACTCTTCTTTCCCTGCTCAGTATTTCATTGTTTCTCTTCTTTAAGACTATATTTCAAACTACAAACCACTACGAGTACTTATAACATTTTCCTTCCTTGGGTTACGATCTGTATTTCCTTGTAAGCCTCCCTGAGGGAATGAATTTTAGGCACTAGAAAATTTCTCAAACTTCTTTTCTTGATATTGAGTTGCTAATTAGTCATTTCTTAAATCATCAACTATTTAATCCATATTCGCGCTCTCTCTATCCTCTCCTGCCATGATTTTCTTCAACATCTCCTCAGTGCTCTTGCTTCCTTGCTGGCAGCATTATTATTTCCCTAACCATGATTTTGATAATGGTGCATGTTACCCTAAGGTCGGTATCGATTTTTCCCCTACACCTGATTCTGGTTTTTTCGCCTTGCAAAAATTGGGTGGTTTCATCAATCAGGATTGTAAGTACTTTCATAATTTTGGTGACCCCAGTCCGCTGAATATTTCTTTCGAAGTTAAATGCATCTAGATTGGCTCCACAATATTTAGTGTTATGCTTATCGGTTCAACATACCTCACATCATACTTGAGCTTGCTGCACCAGGCTCACTTGAGTTGGTTGTTTTCCAATAGACAATTTATTAAAATGGGTCTTTATCATATTTTGCATGGAACTCCTCCATTCCACTCAACATTTCTCATTGAAATCTGATTAAGCAATGCAACAAATTTACTATATGTCTTCTCTAGAGCTTATCCCATGTAGCTAAATATAACATAATTTTAGTATTTGGTTCCACACCCTCAATAGAAGTATGGACAAATACGCCATTCGCTTGGTGATGATGCCGACAACTTATCAGTAAAGATTCTAATCTATACCAACCCTGGTATAAATTCTCATTTCCTCATTGTTTGAAGCTCAATATCTTACTCCTTAGCTTGGCTACTTTCCCAAATTGAAAAAACCGTATTAAGAATGTCACGACCCAAAATACACCCTAGAAATGACATGGCGTATAGGACACCGGAGTCTCTACACAAACCAATTAGCATGCATCATACAAGATAATAGAATTCAAAGAGTTCAAAAGACAATTTTACAAATGTAGCGGGAGTATAACATAGTCTCAGTCCATCTATAGCATCAAAGAGTGATTGGTACGTAAGCCATACATCACATACAACATCTGAAAGAAAAGACATAAGCAAATAAAGAGTCTTGGTCCTTAGAACTTGAGGACACACTAATCGTTAAAAGCTACAGAGGTAACCACTAGCCATGAGTACGGTTATAAAAGCGCTAGATCCTATATTAGTGAAATAATGTAGAAAAGAGTATGTGTTAGTACATTGTAACACCCTATAGCCAACAAATCAAAGCATAGCAAAGTGTTAGTATTTCCAGGTGTCATCGATGAGGGCCAACCACTCCCCGCAGGTGAGCCTCGTTGGTATGGCATCTTGGAAAATTGCCTACGACAGAACCACGGCCAGGACCTACGCCAGTAGGTCCATCTACGGTCCATCAGTTGTGGTCTCGTGGGTCAGACATGGATGGTTATATTAGGGACTTAAGGGTTTTTTCCGATTTTAATTAGATTGAAGTGGTGTCATTTTGCTTAGACCTAGACCACCTAGATCAGTATTTTTAACCCCCGAAATCCCCCACAAGTCATTCTCTCAAATCCCAAAGAAAACCCAAGTCCTTTCTCAAATATTCTCTCTCCTGAAGCTGGAAGAAGAAGAAGGAGATTGAAGCTAGGTAAAGATGAAGTCTTTTAATTTTCAAAATTTTGTGGGCTCTGTGCCTAAGGTATGATGTTTTTTCATCCATGGGATCCTTCCTCCCATGAACTCCCCACGAATACCACAATTTGAAGAAGAATTCCCCAATTCTAGTTAGGTTTCTTCCATTGTTGTGGGTTATGATGAATGCTCATCCAATTGAGTGTATTATGATTGTTTATGATTGAATTGATAGAATTGCATGTATTTAGGATGAAACTACCTGTACCCATACCTATACTATGATTTTAGGGTAGAATTGATAAGTTGGGTTTGATGTCATGTGAGGGAAACTCTATCGGCTAGATATCTCCTTATAGGATTGATAATTTATGATTAGAATTGCTTTAGATTGAAGCTTAAATGATGAATATAATGTTATTTGCTTGAGAGTAAATCATTTATCATGATCATGAGAAGTAGTACTTTGAGAGTAAAGCCTAGACTATGAATTGTTGATTGATTGATGTTATGATTTGGAAGAGATACTTCCCATAATGAATTAATAAGCATGATTGAAAGAATGTGAAAGGTTTACTCACATGAATAAGTCTAGGTTTAAAGGATGTCTCACCTAAAATGAATCTAGACTAAAATGCTTAATGAATGATGAGGCTAGAGGCGATTAGCCTTGACCTCCATATGTAAGTATATGAGGTGATTTCCCACACTCCTTAGACTTGAACAAGAGGTGAGTCCCCACTTTCTTACTATGATGAATGGACATAGAGGCGAGTACCCAAGCTCCCTATGAAGTGATGCAAAGGCGAGTACCCGCATTAAATGATGAGGTTGTGGAGGCGAGTACCCGCAATCTAAAACTAAGTAAAGAGAGAGGTGAATCCCCATGTCTTTTAAAGTAAGTATGACTAATATGATTATGTTATGATGGTTATTTACTTAGAGTGTTGCTCGATATTCCTTCCATTATGTAATCTCGACTAAAGGCGAATGAAGTAATTCTTGGCTAAGGATAAGTGAGGTTACATAAGGAAGTATTCTTCTTTCATTATGATGCTTATTATATTTTGATTATTATTATGCCTTATATCTTATGTTGTTTATGCTAGCCATCATATTTAGTACTTGATTGTACTAATGCATACTCTTTCCTACATTTTTATCAAATGTATGGTCTGACGCTCCTGATTCACACACTTGTGGGTAGGTTCTTAGTTGATCAAGGAGGTGAAGCTTTAGTTAGTCCTCATTGTATTCGAGGATTGGATCACCCTTTCTCTTTTATGTATTTATTTTAATGTTGGCCTATTTATGGGCTGCGTCCCAAGATTTTTTCCCTTATGATAGATGGTTTGAGACAAGGTTATTAGATTTCCGCTAGTTTTATAAAAGACTTTGATTGTATTAAAGTATTACATTTCTGCACTTTTGTATTACTTTATGTTGTGATATGCTAAGTGGCTTGTATGAGGCCTCTCGGGGTCTTGTATGCCAAGTTGCATCTAAGGGGTACCCTGGGTCGTGACAAACTTAGTATTAGAGCACAAGGTTTAGAATGGTTCTAGGTTGTCTCAAACTATGTCTAGTAGAGTCTTGTTCATAGGTGTGAGGCGCTCCACATTTATGAATGACTGGCTATTACATGTTTAGGAAATCTCACTTCTTCACTTCTCTAAGTCATGCCTTGGAGTTTAACTCTACATATCTTTCTCCTAATCTGTGCTCGATGGTTTTCAGGATATGACTACTAGAAGAGCTAATGCTAGAAAGTTTGAGGGAGTCAATGCTGAGCAAGAGGTTCCTCCCTAAGGTCCTTTTCAAGATCCAATTGATCCATTGAGTGAGAATTTGACAAATATGGAGCTTAGGTCAACTTTCAAAGTGTTGGGTCAAGCCATGACGACTCAAGCCAATAGAGAGGTGGTTACTCCCGTGAACCCAAGTGTGGGTACAACAACGACAAGAGTGAGGTATTTTACAAGGATGAATCCTCCAAAATTCTATATCTCCAAGGTTAAAGAAGATCCTCAATAGTTTATTGACAAGGTCTACAAGATACTTGCTATTATGGGAGTGACTCCGGTAGAGAAGGCAAAATTGGCCACTTATCAACTCAAAGGGGTTGCTTAGATTTGGTTTAATTAATGGAAAGAGGCAAGGCCGATAGACGCGGGTCCCATAGAATGGGAAAGATTCAAAAGTGTTTTTCTTGATTGATTCTTCCCTCTTGAGATTAGAGAGGCCAAGGCATGTGAGTTTATCAAGCTTAGGCAAGGAAATATGAGTGTAAAGGAATACGCTTTGAGGTTCACTCAAATATCCAAGTATGCTCCTTCTCTTGTGGTGGATCATAGCACCAAGATGAGTAAGTTTTTATCGGGTGTATCCGACATAGTGGTTAAAGAGGAAAGGCTAAAGGAAAGATCTAGGGAGGAGAAAAGGGCTAAAGTGGATGATGGCAACTTTGCACCTTATAGGTCTAGTTGATGGGGTCGTTCTAGATTCCGGCAAAGGTTCTACAAATTCTCCTCTGAGGCCAAGAAATTAAAGGGTGTCTCATCCTAAATCCCAAGGAGAAGGTGGTAAGTCTTTGATGCCTACTTGTGCTAAATGTGGGAGAAATCATGAAGGAAGTGTCTAGCGGGCTCTAATGCTTGTTTCGGGTGCGGTAAAATGGATAATAAAATAAGGGATTTCCCTTCGGTTACTAGAAATGTGGGAGACACTCTTCGTAGGCTTAACCCTACCCTTCATCTGGTCCAAGTGGCTCGGGTGGAAATGTTCCTAAGCAAAACCGTTTCTATGCACTCCAAACTAGAGGTGATCAAGAGAGATCCCTGGATGTGGTCATTCCGGTGCTACTTTGTCCTTTGTGACTGCTTTAGTGGCTATGAGATTTTATATGCTTCCCCATGTGTTATTATAACCTTTTTCTGGTTCTACCCCTGTTAGGGATTCTGTTGTGGCTAAGAGAGTCTATTGGAGATGTACCATTTCCTTGTCTAGTAGAGTCACTCTAATAGATTTGGTGGAACTGGATATGAAAGGCTTCATTGTTATTTTGGGCATGGATTAGTTGCATTCTTGTTATGCCTCTATTGATTGTAGGACTATAGTGGTCAAGTTTAAATTTCCAAATAAGCCTATCCTTGAGAGAAAGGGGTGAAATTCTATGTCTAAAGGTCAAATTGTTTGTTATCTTAAATCTAGGAAAATTATTTCTAAGGGTTGTATCTATAATATAGTGAAGATGAGGGATGTGGACACCGAAACCCCTAGTCTTGAGTCGGTCCCTATGGTAAAAGAGTTTCAGGAAGAATTCCTCGATTACTTACTCTGGATTCCTCTCAAAAGGAAAATAGACTTTGGGATTGACTTTCTCTCGAATACAGAACCTATGTCTATTCTTCCTCATAGAATGGGTCCGGCGGAACTTAAGGAGTTGAAGGATCAATAGAGGGATTTGTTTGATAAGGGTTTCATCTGACATAGTATTTCTCCATTGGGTGCTCTAGGGTTGTTAGTTAGGAAAAAAGATGGTTCACTCCATATGTGTATTGATTATCGACAATTGAACAAAGTGACCATTAAGAAAAAGTATCCTTTTCCAATAATATATGATTTATTTGATCAACTTCAAATGGCAAGTTATTTCCCTAAAATTGATCTCTGGTCGGGTTATCACAAATTAAGGGTGAAAGAGGAAGATATTCTGAAAACAACTTTTAGAACCCGATACGGCCATTATGAATTTTTGGTGATTTCATTTGGATTGACTAATGCTCTAGCGGCCTTCATGGATTTGATGAGTAGGGTATTTAGACAATACCTTGATATGTTCGTGATTGTATTTATCGATGATATTTTGATCTATTCAAGAAGCGAGAATGAGTATATTGACCATTTGAGAATCGTATTGCAAATTTTGAAGGACCAACAACTATATGCAAAGTTTAGCAAATGTGAATTTTGGTTATGGTCTGTATCCTTTCTTGGACATATAGTTCCAAGCAAGGGTATTGAGGTAGATCCAATGAACACAGATCGGTCAAGATTTGGCCTACACCTTTATAATCGACAGATATTAGAAGTTTCTTGGGATTGACCGGTTATTATAGAAGATTTGTTGAGGGATTTTCTATGATTGCTTCTCCATTGATGACTTTGACTCCAAAGAAGGCTAACTTTATATGGTCAGATGCTTGTTAGAAAATTTTCCAAGAGCTCAAAGATAGACTTACTTCCGCTCTGGTCTTGACTTTACCGGAAGGTACATATGACTTTGTGGTGTATTGTGATGCCTCTAGAGTTGGGTTGGAATGTGTGCTTATGCAAAATGGTAAGGTGATTGCCTATGTTACAAGGCAACTAAAAGTTCATGAGAAGAACTATCCTACCCACAACGTTGAATTAGCGGTAGTTGTATTTGCCTTAAAGATTTGGAGGCATTATTTGTATGGGGTTCATGTTGATGTTTTTACCGACCATAAAAGTTTGCAATATATGTTTACCCAAATAGATCTAAATCTTTGCGAAAGAAGGTGGCTTGAATTATTGAAAGATTACGATATGAATGTTCTCTATCACCCCGATAAATCTAATGTGGTGGTGGATTCCCTTAGTTGGTTATCCATGGGTAGTGTTACACATGTTGATAATGATAGAAAAAAGTTAGCCCGAGATATCCATAGATTGGCCCGATTGGGTGTTTGATTGGTAGACTCCGCCAAGTGTGGTGTCATAGTTCATAAAGGGTCAGAATCGTCTTTTGTGGTGGATGTTAAGGCAAAGCAATGTCTTGATCCGACTTTGGTAGATTTGAAAGAGGTCGTACTTAGAAAATTCGTTGAGGCTTTCTCCCAAGATGGAGTTTGTATCCTTAGATATCAATGTACGTCGGTTATGTGTTCCGAATGTTGATGACTTAAGGGAACATATTTTATCCAAAGTCCATAGTTCTCGATATTATATTCACACGGGAGCCACCAAGATGTACCATAATTTGTGGGAGATCTATTGGTGGAATGGGATGAAGCAGGATATTGCGAGTTTTATTGCCAAGTGCCCAAATTTCCAATAAGAGAAGGTTGAGCATAAAAAATGGGGAGGTTTATCCCAAGACATTGGTATTCCTACTTGGAATTGGGAAGATGTGAATATGGACTACGTAGTAGGGTTGCCACGAACTCAGTGAGATTATGATTTGATTTGGGTTATAGTTGACCGAATGACGTAGTCGGCCTATTTCATTTTGGTCAAGGTTTCTTACTTGGAAGAAGACTATGCTAAGTTGTATTTGAGTGAAATGGTATGGTTAGATGGAGTAACCTTGTCCATTATTTCTAATAGAGGTACTCAGTTTTGTAAGTCCTTTAAAAAGGGTCTTGGCACTAAAGTGAAACTTAGTACGACTTTTCACCCCAAAACCGATGGGCAAGCGAAATGTACAATCCAGACATTGGAAGACAAGTTGATGGCTTGTGTGATTGATTTTATGGGTAATTGGGATGACTATTTTCCGTTGATTGAATTTGCCTATAATAATAACTATCATTTGAGTATCAGTATGGCTCTGTTTGAGGCCATTTATGGAAGGAGATATACATCTCTTATAGGTTGGTTTGTGGTGGGTGAATTTTTCTTATAGGACCCGAGTTAGTGCATGAGGCTATTGCGAAAGTTTGACTCATAAGAGAGAGGTTGAGAACGGCCCAAAGTCGACAAAAGTCTTATGCAGATCTTAGAAGAAGAGACCTTGAATTTGATGTGCTTTATTGGGTTTACTTGAAAATCACACCCATGAAGGGTGTAATGAGGTTTGGGAAAAAAGGAAAACTTAGTCCCTGTTTTGTAGGCCCATATCTAATTTTGAGGCATGTTTGTAAGGTTACATATGAGCTTGATTTGCCAAATGAGTTGCCATTGGTGTATCTGGTTTTCCATGTCTCTATCTTAAAGAATGTATTAGATATATGACATCCATAGTTCCCCTTGAACGGTTGGAGGTGAAAGAGAGCCTTTCTTATGAAGAAGTTCCGATTGAGATTCTGGACCGACAAGTTAAGAAATTGAGGAACAAAGAGGTTGCCTCCATAAGAGTGTTGTGGAGAAACCATTTATTTGAGGGTGCTACTTCGGAGGCTGAGGCCGATATGATGTCCCAATATCCTTATCCTTTTCTCCTATTCTAGCTTGAGGCAATGAGTTCCTCTTGGTTTGATTTTGTTTGAAATCAAATGTGTTTGATATGTTTCCATGATTTTCTTAAATTTTGAAAGAAAATTTCTTTTATAATGTATTTTTCCCATGTTGTTGCGTATTGAGTATGAGTTGCTTATAGACTTCATGAGACGTAATATTTGGCATGCCTTAGCTTGGAGTGGAGATTTCCCCCTTAAATATTTAATTTGTGCATAATTTGCATTTAGGCTCCATTAGATTGTGTTGAGCATTGCGTTTGAGTTTGGAGAAGGTAGTTCCTCCTTAAGTGTAAGAAATCTTAAAATATCATGCATATTGGGTTGTTATTTGTAGTTCCTACTCCCTTGTGGTGCATTGAATATGTTGATAATGGAATTGATGTTTCCTCCTTAGTTTCGTGCATTTTGATGAGCTGCATGCATGATGGGCAGCTAGTTTTGAGTCTTTTTGTTTAGAAACGTGCTTAGAATGCCATTCGAGAATGAATGTCCCCAAGGGGGTGATAATGTAACACCCCATAGCCTAAAGAGGAAAATTTAGCAAATTGTTAGTAGTTCCAGGTGTCACCCACGAGGGCGAACAATGCCCCGTAATTGGACCCATGCCTCGTAGGTGAGCCTCCTATAAAACTACCTAAGGCAGAACCACGGCAAGGACCCATGCCCCATGTCCTATGGATGGGTCCACGGCCCGTGGTTGGGAGAATCGTCGATGGCCAAAAGTCTCTTATGTCAACCATAGTTGACCAAGATGGACCATACGTCAATCCATGGTCCGTCAGTCGTAGTCTCGTGGGTCAGGCCTACACGATTATTTTAGGGACTTAGGGATATTTTCCCATTTTAATTAGATTAAAGTGGTGTATTTTTGCCTAGACCTAGACCACCTATATAATTATTCTTAACCCCCAAAATCCCCCATTCAAGTCATTCTCTCAAATCCCAAAAGAAAACCCAAATCCTCTCTCAAATATTTTCTCTCTAGAAGGTGGATGAAGAAGAAGGAGATTGAAGCTAGGTCAAGATCAAGTTTTGCAATCTTCAAGCTTTTGTGGGCTTTGTGACTAATGTATGATGGCTTTTCATCCGTGGGATCCTTCCTCCCATGGATTCCCTTAGAATTCCACAATTTAAAGAAGAATTCCCCAATTCTAGTTATGGTTTCTTCCATTGTTGTGGGTTATGATGAATGCCGATCCAATTGAGTGGATTATGATTGTTTGTGATTGAATTGATAGAATTGCATGTATTTAGTATGAAATTACATGTACCCATACCTATCATATGATTTTAGGGTAGAATTGATATGTTGGGTTTGATGCCATGTGAGGGAAACTCTATGGGCTAGATATCTCCATAATGGATTGATGATTTATGATTAGAATTGCTTTAGCTTGAAGCATATATGATGAATATGATGTTAATTACTTTAGAGTAAAGCATTGATGCTGAAAGTGAGATGTAGTGCTTTGAGAGTAAACCCTAGATTATGAAATATTGATTGATTAATGTTATGATGTGGAAGAGATACTTCCCATAATGAATTGATAAGCATGATTGAATGAATGTGAAAGATTTAATCACATGAACGACTCTAGTTTGAAAGGATTTCTCACCTAAAATGAATCTAAACTAAAATTCTTAATGAATGATGAGGCTAGAGGCGATTACCCTTGACCTCTATATGTAAGGATATGAGGAGATTTCCCATACTCCTTAGACTTGAACAAGAGGTGAGTCCCCACGTTCTTAATATGATAAATGGACATGGAGGCGAGTACCCATGATCCTTATGAAGTGATGTCGAGGCGAGTACCCGCATCATATGATGAGGTTGTGGAGGCGAGTACCCGTAGTTTAAAAGTAAGTAAGCTGAGTGGCGAATACCCATTAGCCTTTATGAGCTAGGTATTGAGGCGAATCCCCATGTCTTTAAAAGTAAATATGACTAATGTGATTATGTTATGAAGTTGATTGACTTTGAGTGTAGCTAGATATGCCTTCCATGATGTATGCTCGACTAGAGGTGAATGACCTAAGTCTTGGCTAAGGATAAGTTAGGCTACTTAAGGAAGTATTCCTCTTTCATTATGATGCTTATTATGTTTTGGTTATGATTATCCTTATACCTTATATTGACTAATTATTATGTTATGTTGTGTATGCTAGCCATTATATTTAGTACTTCATTGTACTAACACATACTCTTGCCTACATTCTTATCAAATGTTGGGTCCGACGCTCCCGATTCACACACTTGTGGCTAGGTTCTTAGTTTATCAAGGAGGTGAAGCTTTGGTGACTCCTCATTGTTTTCGATGATTGGATCACCCTTTCTCTTTTATGTCTTTCTTTTCATGTTGGACTATTATATGGTTGCGTCCCAAGATTTTATTCCCTTTTGTTAGATGGTTTGAGACAAGGTTATTAGACTTCCGCTCGTTTTCTATTACTTTATGTTGTGATATGCTATGTGACTTGTATGAGGCCTCTCGGGGTCTTGTACGCCATGTTGGGCGTACCCTGGATCATGACATACATGGAATGTACCAAGTATGATAGTGATGCATAAGAGCTACATAAATCATGCTAAAAAGGCTTTTCATAACATGCAATGACCAAGTTAAACCATAAGAAAAAAGGTTGGAAAATATAAATCGTGATCATAGTCAAGACATTTTAAATCATCTTTAAAACAAATGTGGGATACTTCTTGAAATAACCTTAGTTCATTCTAGTTTGAAATAGCCATTAACCGACATATAGAACATGTGAGCTATAACATGAAATCCAGTGTCTATCCCAAACCGAAAAGAGATGTTCTTACTTTCTAAGGTAAGAACCATAAACTTCTAGATTGAGTTGATAAAAATAGCTAATGTATATCTAAGACAAACCTATGGTGGCACAGAGTTATGGGATAGGGAGATTGGTACTAAAAACCCGACATCTACCATGAGAGAGATTCCATCTAAATATCATCTTGCTCCTAAGCAGAAATCACACGAAAAAGTCATTAGTGTAAGCTCATCTTATTTTCCATGGAAGGACACATCAAGTAGCCAATCCAAGCTAGATTTCATTTAGAATAGCTCCGGAATCTTTATTCAAAGTTTAGTTCAGAAAACATTTCAACTCTAATTAAGAATCCTTTATGTGAGAAAACCCTTTCACTTTTATCAACAACAACAACATCGATGCTTCACATTCAAAATAACCTTAAATCATATTCATCAATTTCATACTAAACATGCATATCTTCATAAACTCCTCTTTCTTAGTTTAAAAGCTTCATCATATGGTCAAAGATCTAGAAATCATAGATTATGCATGGGTTCAAGTGAATTCAACTTTAAAACATGTAATTATCTCAATTCACGCATAAAAATACATAAAACACTCTATTGGACCATAATTTAAAGGAACCCACAATATGGAAGAAAACCCTAACTTTAATTGTAGATTTGAACTTGTAAAATTTAAGAATTGAGGAACACTATGGAGGAAAGAACTCCATAGGTGAATACTATCATACGTTGGAGTTCAAAGCCCAAAAACTATGGTGGATATTGAGACTTGAATGGAACCCTAACTCTTCTTCTTCTTCCTTACTAAGAGAAATATTTGGGAGGATGAACTTGATCAATTTGTAGGAATTTAGGAGAGTCAATTAAATTGGGTGATTTGGTGTTAAACATAATTATATAGGGCATAGGGTAGAAGGAAAAATGACGTTTATATAGGATTAAATTGATTACGGAAAAGACCAAAAAGTCCTTAACAAAATAACTGTCAGACCTCCACTAATGGTTGGACTTACAGCTCATAGGTTGAACTACTAACCATCATGTCCAATAATCTATGGGGTTGTGGGACCATAATTTTGGATCCCCAAAAGCGGTTGCAGTGTACGGTTTGTTGGTCCTCTTACGGACCTTTCATGAAAATCGTAGGTTCCAATTTGACCCTTAAAATTTCACGAAGTCTGACTCACCTACGAGACCTACCTACGACTCGTACATTGAATTATAGACCATCCTAGTGAACTGTAAAAAGGGTACTGGAACATGACATCTTAAAATTATTGAACTTGCCACCTATAGTTCCACCTACGGTCTGTAAGTTGCCGTACGGTCCGTCGATGATTCTGTCGGTGTAGACACCAGTTTCTAGAAACCTGAATTTCCTTTTTTGTCGAATCTAAGGATTTACAATATCTCTATCCATAGGGAAAATTTGTCCTCGAACTGAATTTAAGACATCATAAGTAGAGTAGGAACAGTATCTAATAGCCCATCATGAACGAAAATCACATAAATGCACATATCCAAAGGGGAAACATCAACTCCAAGCTAAAGCATGTTCAAAGCATCATTTCATAAGTTCTACACGCAACTCATACTCACATGTGAATAAACATGTTCTCAAAATATAAGCTTTTCATGAATGTGCATAAATGGGGAATCATGGGAATATCTTAGACACATGATACCAAAAGACTGAACCATGGGGAACTGAATAACCTCAATATTGAGTAAGAATGTAGGGAAAGGGATAAGGATAACGGGACATCATATCGGCCTCAACCTCCCAATTAGCACCCTCAACTAATTCATTTCTCCAAAGACCCTTTACAGAAGCAACTTCCTTATTTCTCAACTTCCAAACTTTCTGGTCCAAAATCTCAACCAGAACATCTTCATAAGAAAGGTTATCCTTTATACCAAGACTCTCAAATGGTATAATAGATGTCAGATCACCAATACAATTCTTCAACAAGGAGACATAAAAACCAGATGCACCGATGCAAAATCATTAGGCAAATCAAGTGCATATGCAGTTTTACCAATATGTCTCAAAATCTGATATGGGCCCATATAATGAGGACTAAGTATCCCATTCTTTCAAAATCTCATCACGCCCTTGATGGGTGAAATTTTCAAATAGACCCAATCATCCATATCAAACTCAAGATCTTTTCTTCTAACATCACCTTAGGATTTTTGTTGAGTTTGAGCCATTTTCAACCTCTCTCTAATAAGCAGAACTTTCTCGATAACATTATGTACTGAGTCAAGACCTATCAAGGCAGCTTCACCCAATTCAAACCAACCTAGATAAGACCTACACTCCCTACCATATAGAGCCTCAAATTGAGCCATACCAATGCTTGAGTGATAGCTATTATTATACGCAAACTCAATCAAAGGAAAATGATCATCGCAATTACACTTGACGTCTATTACACAAGCTCACAACAAAAATTCCAAATTTTTGATAGTATGTTCTTCTTGTCTACCGGTTTGCGGATGAAAGGTTGTACTAAGCTTAACACAAGTACTAAGCCCCTTTTGGGAAGATTTCCAACACTAAGAAGTGAATTGGCTACCACGATAATATATGATTGATAAAGGCACTCCATGCAATATAATCATTTCTTTCAAGTAAAACTTAGCATTGTTTTTCGCCTAATAAGAAACCTTGACGGGGATGAAATAAGCTGATATCATCATACGATCAACTATACCCAAATTGAGTAATGTTGCTGTTGTGTGCGAGGTTGACCAACAATGAAGGCCATATTCAAATCTTCGCACTTCCAAGTAGGAATGGTAATATCTTGGGAAAAACCTCCAAGATTCTGATGCTAAACTTTAACTTGTTAACAATTAGGACACTTGGCTACAAATTCCGCAATGTCCTTCTTCATCTTATTCCACCAATAGACCTCCCAAAAGTGATGATACATCTTGGTGGCTCCAGCATGAATGGAAAATTGAAAACTATGGGCTTCTTATAAAATTTCCCCTCAGAAGTCATCTACATTGGGAACAAACAAACGACCTTAATGTGGAAGTACTCCATCACCCCTAGAGAGAAATCCTCTACACATTTATTATTCATCTTTTCCTTCAATTCAACCAAATTTTGATCAAGACCTTGTTTTGCTTTAACTTTCGACATAAAAGATTATTCGAAACCATTATGAACCATAACAACACCTTTGGTGGAATCAAATAATTGAATAACCAAACCTACTAATCTATGTACATCTTGAACCAAATACTTCTTACCATCCTTAATATGAGCAATACTAGCAATTGATAATCGACTAAGTGCATCAGCCACCACATTCTCTTTGTTGGGGTGATAGAGAACACTCATTTCATAGTCCATTAGTAATTCAATACCTGATTAAAATGTTGATGTTTCAGGTATTTGAAGTTTTAGTGGAAGCAAAGACACTTAGGCACAAAATGGGGCAAATAGGGCTGAAAAAAACAAAAAATGGAATCATGCAGATCACCGAGTTCAACTTGGCGAGTTGCCGAAACGACATGAAACGCCCTTCGTTCCAGTACGCGAAGCCTTGAATGAAGTGAATCAAAAGACGAGGAAAAGAGCAGTCGGCGAGTCGCCGATCAGTTCCACAAATCAGTACTGTACCGCCCAATGATCCTGAATGCAAGGATGCTAAAGGCAAGACACTGAAGGCGATGAGCTGACCAAAAGGCGGATCACCGAGTACATCGACGATCTCGACTAATGTCGCCGAACAATCCTCCGCATCACAATCTGTAAAAACTATAAATAGTAGTTAGAATTGTAGTCTTAGTGTGGAGCAATTATTATTATTATTATTAGTATTTTCACTTTAGAACATACTTTAGCTGATATTTTCTCTCAAGTTAGGAGAGGGTTTTGTGGAGACTTAAAGAAAGGAGTTCTTCTTCCTTAAGTTGGAAGTGAGTCTTCTCTATTCATTTTCCTTTGATTAATTTAAGGTTTAATTTCTTATACCTAGTTGATTTCATAATCATTTTATGTATAATTTCTTATTTCTTGATGAGTGGATAAAAACCCCCATTCTTGGGGTGTGATTTAGCAAATATTGGTTGATATTCTTGTTGGGTCTTGCTTGCTGATATGTTAGATGTATCTTAATGGTGATTTTGCCTAGTGGTTGTGGTTTAATCTAAAGGGTTTGTAGTTTCAAATGGAAAGCCACCCATGTGTTTTCGGCTTGCCCGAGAGGGAGGTCGCGAAACCAAAACCACTAGACTGATGACCTAAGGAGTGGGTAGACATGAGGTTCAGCCCGCGAGGGTAAGCCCTAGTCCCATATCCTAACACTCAGCAGGAGAGAGTGAGTGGGGTAAGGCGTAGGCTGGTCTTCATGCAGCAAATGGGTGTCCGAGAGGAACGCATTTGAAACGGGGTAAGTTGCCCGAGAGGGAACTTATTTCCATTTAAAGCTTAGCCTAGTCACTACTATTTTGCAAATTTCCTATCAAAAGAATGTACCCAACAATTTATATCAACTTATATTGCAGTCAAATTCCAAGAACCTTTTCCCATACTTGATTTTCTTGTATATTTTGCTATTTTAGTACTTGTTACAAAACGCCCTTTGAGAGTGTCTCTGGACTAACACCGAAGTTTACTGCTATAAACGGAGTTACAAAGGATAGAGTAGCCCATGGATCTAACAATGCATAAAATCTAAATGGAAGACTCGTAAAGTACCATTGACCATATCAGAAGAGCCTCCTTAATCCTAGCGAGCCTGAAGAGCATAAAACCTATTTTGGCGCTGACCACCACCTGTACTAGACGAAGCACCGTGCTTAGTTGGGTGACCTGTTGGTGATGTTGGAGCTGTAGACTGAGCCCTATTGTTATTACCTTCTTTCCCCTTTCTGGCAGAAGGGAAATCTTTCAAGGTATGGCTAGACTGACCATACCCAAAGCACCATTTCTTTGCATGCAATACACTCGCCTGTATGGTTCTTACCACACTTTGGACAAGTTGGGAATGTCTTGTTACCTAAAGTACTCCCCTGAGACTTAGAGTCTGATGCCCTACCCTTTTGGTCCTGTCGAAACCTGGGGATGGAGCACTAGCTGATGACAGTGCTGGGTCTGTAGACCTTTACTGAAATTGTTAGTGATTCCCACCTCGCGACTTTTGCTCAGAGTTTTCATAATTTCCTTTTCTGGCCTTTTTTTTTATCATTAGCCATTTTCCTAAGCTTCTCTCTGTCAACTTGCTGAGCATGAGTCATTATTCTAGAGATATCCATATTCCCTAGAAGAATATAATTCCTACACTCGGTCTTTAGCAGATAAGATACCCAAAAGAAGAACTTAGTTATTTGTGCCCTTGGATCGGCAACCATGTGTGGAGCATACTTTGAGAGGTGGTGAACTCTATTCCATACTCTTGGACCGACATTAAACCCCAATTCAAGTTAATAAGCTCTTGTACCTTAGATACTCTCAACTCCCTTGGGAAGAACCTATGCAGAAAAGCTCCAGTAAAACAATCCCAAGACACAGAAGCTGCATCCGCACCCTTGTTGTCTTTCCACAAAGTGAACCATATATGAGCCACATCCTTAAGTTGGTAGGATGCCATCTCCACCCTATCATTTCCAGTCACTTGCATCACCTCTAGGATCTTCTTGACTCCATCAATGTTCGAAAAAACTCTCGAACCCCACTTGCAGCCGCTCCACTATTAGTGTTTGCAGGAATTGTGGCCTGCTGATTGTTATGATTGGCTACACTCTGAGCCAAAAGCTAGATCACATTATGAAATTCTACATTTGTAGCCAGATGGTTCTGGGACTCGAGGAACTGCGTTAGCATTGTGTGTATTAGCATTCCAGGAGTTAGATCTATGAGGAGGTATGATATGAAGTGCATAACGACATATTAGAGAGGAGAAGTTGAATCATACCTCACACACTATAAGAATAGTAAAGAAAGCAAAGTTTTCTTAAACCACTTCATAGCCTCCCGCTCATAGGGTTGGCGCTATTCACACTGATGAAAGGGACTCTACTTAGTGCAGCTCTCAGGCATCATAGGACTCTTGAACGTAATTCTCTGATACCATGTTTCTCATACCCCGAGGCTACCCCCTTGATATAACACGGGACCTAGGATAATGAGTGACCCTAAGTTAACCTTGATTATGGCATATCATAAGCATACTGAAAATAACTCTTGCACCTTAGATACTCTCAACTCCCTTGGGAAGAACCTCTCCAAAAAAGCTCCATTAAAACAATCCCAAGACACAAAAGCTGCATCCGCACCCCTGTTGTCTTTCCACAAAGTGAACCATATATGAGCCACATCCTTAAGTTGGTAGGATTCCATCTCCACCCTATCATTTCTAGTCACTTTCATCACCTCTAGTATCTTCTTGACTTCAACAATGAAGTTTTGTGGGTCGTCACCAACCTGGAACCTAGAAATTCATGCAGATTCATTCGAACCAATTCTCGAACCCCAGTTGCAGCCGCTCTACTATTAATGTTTGCAGGAATTGTGGCCTGTTAATTGTTATGATTGGCTACACTCTGAGCCAAAGGCTAGATCACATTACGAAATTATACATTTATAGCCCGATGCTTTTGGGACTCAAGGAACTGTGTTAGCATTGTTTGTATTAGCATTCCAGGAGTTAGATCTATGAGGAGGTATGATCTGAAGCGCATAATGACATATTAGAGAAGAGAAGTTGAATCATATCTCACACACGATAAGAATAGCGAAGAAAGTGAAGTTTTCTTAAACCACTTTATAGCCCCCCCCCCCTCATAGGATTGGCGCTATTCACACTGATGAAAGGGACTCTACTTAGCGCAACTCTCAAGCATCATAGGACTCTTGAACCTAATTCTCTGATATAATGTTTCTCATACCTCGAGGCTACCCCCTTGACGTAACACGAGACCTAGGATCATGAGTGACCCCAAGCTAACCCTGATTATGGCATATCATAAGCATACTGAAAATAACTAAGTAAACATGAATTATGCGGAAGCTAAATAAATTGATATTTGAAGAAGAACAAGCCCAACTACTCTGAATGTAAATAAAACATGAAATTCAAGTTTTAGTGAAGACTTAAACAACACTTGACAACTAGCATGATGAATCTACTACTATGTAAGAAAAGCCTCTACTAAGTTGAGTTTCTAGGACATGCTCCTAGCTAACTCTAACAAACTAAAAACTGAAAGTAACGATAAAAATGAAAATATGTCTATTGTCCTCGAAATATGAGGACTCACAACTCAAGCATCTGAATGTGGATCGAGAATCGATCTATGCGTGATCTGGATGCTGAGTTCTTGAACCTACATCATGAAATGAGGTAGCCCAAATTATGCGATAGTACATGAATTGTATTGAGCATGCATGCTATAGATACTAGGATGAGCACATTACATAGGATGAACAATACATAACATGAGTAATGATAAAATCTAAACAGAAATATAGATATGTACTGAAGTATAACTGCAAAGAACTAATTGAGTCCAATGACCAAGTGTTAATCATGAAAGTACATGTTGAACTAAATATACTCAAATGTATATACTTAAAGCCTGGTCAATGCACTAAGAGTCTGACTGTGTGAGCTATTATTAAATGACATAAAGCACGAGAGCTAAACATGGAGTCCAATGTATACGCCCTATCAAGAAGACCCAATATATCTTGCTAGGGCTATAGAGGCAGGATTGTGGCATGATAACTAAATATGATGCCCAACTGAGGGGACTTATAAACCTACGCAAGAACAAAGGTCTGGGACTTTGAGGGTACGTTGAACCCTATTCTAACTCGGTGCTAAGTCTCCTCCCATCAGAATACATATGAAGCTAAAATGCACTAAATGCTGATTAGCTCAAAATACTAACATGCTAATTGAGAAAGAAACATTTATATACTAAGAATGTGACATTCGAAATCTGGAGCATGATTTTTATGTTTAACTGACCTAGCAAGTATAATTCATGAACTAAGACAATTTATACAAACTAGGGTTTTGAGTTTATACAAGGAATTATGCAACATTTCCAAGAAAACTTGTTATTTAGACTATGGATTTTATAGCAGCTGAAATCACAAAAAAATCCCAAGATTTTACAAACCATAGGTCTAACAAGCTAGGTAGAATCAAGGAACTTACTGAATTCTACGGGCCTAATGGATGAAAAGAACCCACTAGTCAAATCCCACATACCTGGTGACTAAATCTACGAAGATATTCCTTGGATTTCAAGGCTGAACTTCGAAGAACACTGCTACTAGCTTTTGGGAGGTTTTGTCGACTTTTCCTATTCTTTTTGCTCTAATTTGGGTGGTTTTAGCAGAATGACGATTTTGAGTAGATTTTGACTAAGTTATTAGGCTTAGACTGAATATAAAAATGTAGTTTAGGCATCAAATTACGTAGTTTAAATGCCCAAGGCACAGGGAAAAAGACCAAACTAATCCTGAATTAAAAATGACAAAGTTCTATCTACTATGAGATTGATGGACCGTCATTTGAACTACTGGTCCTCGTCTGGGTCGTGATTCATACTTTTCCCAATAGGGGTTCCTAAAATGAGCTTAACATTTTACTTTGAGATTTTAATTTAGCAAACTCAGTGGCATTGGAAAGGGAATTCAATCATCTTTATTTTGATAGGTCCTAGACCACCGTATTCATTTTGTGCTAAAATATATGAATGCTTGAAGTTGACCCAAAAGCCATTTTCCTCTAAATAGTTGTTGACCCTCACCTACGGTCCGTAGGTCCAACCATAGACCATGCTGATCTGATGTGGGTGGGATCATAGATCCCTAAGTCGGGAACACAATGACAGAACCCCACCTACGGTGTGTGTTCTGACACACAGTCTGTCGGTGGCTTTTGTTGGTTCTGACACCAGATCTTAGAAAGTTGTATTTTTCCATCATCTTGAATTAGAGGTGTTACAAACATGTGTCCTTCTGTATATATGTTAGTTAGTCTCTTTCCTTTGAGACAACTTATTGTGGTCCACTTTTTGGACTTTCATTTTGTTCATACTAGATTGCTCTCTATTTGTGACTTCTAGGTTCTCGGAGGGTTTCCATTCTATATAGTTTTTGTTTTTCTTATATTTATGTCTTTTCTACTCGTTGGTTTTATTTTCTATTAAGTTATACCATTGAAGTCAGTACTTATCATTCTAGGTACGGTTGGCTTACCTACTGGTGGATTATAGTAGGTGCCATCATGACTCGGGAAATCGGGTAATGACAATTTAGTATTAGATCCCCAGGTTCACCAGCCTCACTTGTACAGAGGTAATACATAATAGAGTCCTACAAAGTGATGTGGAGATATCCGTGACTTATCTTTGCAAGGATACAGTCAGTCATTAAGAATTCCTCTCTTTTTGTATTGTTTTAGTGAAGTGTGTGTTATTGGTTTCTTGAGATCTCACGTCTTTCAGTCTTTTCACGGGATTGCTCATATGCACTGCACATCGGTTAGGGTTAAAGGTATACCATCCCTAGATTGAGAGTAGGGTCCGGATAACACAGTGGACCCTCTAACGCCCCCATGTTCTTGAACAACCGGTGGGGCCAAGACCTATTCAACCACCATCCAGAATGGCTATGGCTGGAGACCTTCAAGAAGCCATTCCTCAACTTTTGACTGTGCTTGGAGGAATTTAGTTGGCCATAAAACTATAACCAACACATGCACTAGTACCGACACTTGTTCCAGGTTAGTAGGATCAGCCCGTAACAGATCCACCTCAGGCCTTGGTACCATTCGAGGAGCCCAGCCTCTGATTGTGGACAGCGGTATGCCTCTAAAGGAGTAGAAGATGTTCGAAATGTTCTAAAGAATTTCACATCTACGGATTTTTTCATGACCCAAGAGTACCCACTAGATGTAACATGGTGTACTTGACCCCGAAAGGGTCTCGTACAAGCCCTTAGCATATCATAACATAAGAACATTACGAAAAATGCGGAAAATTATAGATTTTTCTTTACACTCAAAGTCTTTTATAAAATGAGAGAGTCTATACACTATGTCTCAACCCATCTTTAACATTTGGATTAAAAACTCTTGAATATAATCCTAGGGACACCGCCCTTAGAAAAAGGCTAAAACGTCAAAGAAAGACATAAAGGACATATGGTCAACTCCTCGAATACTATAAGGACTCACGAATCTTCTTCTTCTCGATATACGATGGTCTTAGCCACGAGGATGGAATCCAATATCTCCAAACCCAACACTTACAAAAAATGTAGAAATATGGGGTTAGCAGAAAACGTACTAAGTATGGAAGCCATGCATAAATATCTTTAAAACATGCATAAAAAGGGACATTTTATTTGAAACCATGCTATATGCCACTTTTCAACATCATATTTCAAATAGTTGGAGAATTTAACTCATAAGACAAATCACATACAATTCACCATATATAAGAGATATCATAATAATTGCAAGAATAGTCTCCAACATAAGCATAATACATATCCCAATCTTCACAAGACATAGTTCATACACATAATCAAATACCAAGATCATTTCATCATAATAGAACCATCACATAAGTAACCTTAAGCTCTACTTGTGCAATGCATAGATAGGACCCCATAATCCTATCTATTCTAAGTATTACTTCTAGGCTACCATGATCATGAATAACATACCTTGACCTTATCCATAACCAACTACAATATACAAGGAGTCATTCATGTTCATATCTTGTAGTAAGTAAGGTAACTGATAGCAATAATCCATATCATGCATCCATAAATTCATCTATCTTGCTAGCATAAGGAACTCATACCATAACCCCTTTACGAGTCTACTTGTGCAGGGTATAAGTGAAGTTCCATACCCCCACTTACACTAAGTAAAGCTCATAAAGAATTCATTAGTATAGTTCATGTTCATAATTCATATAAAGTATATATTTAACTTATAATTATAATATCATAAAAGAGACATGCCATGTCCACTCCCAAAGCCTACTTGTGTAATGCATGAATGAAGTCGCATACCCCCATTCATACTTAAGTAGAAACTCTTGAGTAATCATAATACATACTTATGTTATTTTCATAATTCATATTCTTATCGTATAGGGAAATTTAGCCTTAACCGACACAAACCATGTGAGCTACCTGGAATCCGATGTTCTACCGCCATACCGAATAAAGGTGTCCTACTTGCCTAAGCTAGAACGTACATTTTAGCTTTTAGGTGGATCCACATGCTAAAGACATATGTGGTAACATAGTTATGGGATACAAAGATTGTTACTAGAAACCCTAACAACTAACATGGAGGTTTCCATCTCATGAGATAACCATATTGGGAACCCAACTACTAGCATGATTGAACCCATCTCATACTCATATCCACTTGGTGCTAAGCATAATTCCCTTTAAAAGTCATATTAAGTCTTTATATAAGTTCATGTTCTTGGAAGAATGTACTAGGCACTCAAACCAACATAATATCATAATAGCTCATAGATTCATTAAGTGAGAATGTCCTTTCAACTTTAGAATCATCAACATGTGATTACACCTTCCACATCATATTTATAGTGGGTTCATGAGCATAGCCTTTAAATTAGCACAACAACATAATCATAGTCCTAGACAATTCATACATAAACATGTGTAACGGTAAGAGGAGAATGACCTTCCAATAATTACCTCAATTACACAATAGTCATAGGATCTTCACTTTGTAAGTGAATCACGAGTTTATACACAATTCTCATCAAGATGTACAAAACCTCATAACTTTGCCCTTCAAGGGCTATGAACCACAAGCAACACCTTAGTCACATCATAATCTGATTCATGCATGTGTGTGTGATTATCCGTCCAACGACACAACAACAACATTTTCATAATAGACACTTTATCCTCAATGTATTCATAAACATGCATATAATATCATATATCATGCCTAGACCTCATATCTTATATTCAAGGGTCATATTGGGTCAACACATCTAACATTCTATACATGAAACATAGGTACAACCGTAACTCAAGTAATCCATTCATCTCATGCATACACTCATATGATCATATTATGGGTCATCTGGGTGAAGTCATTTAACAATAATGCCATCTACAATTCAGCACACATACTAGCTTCCTTCTTAAAGCCTTAACATCCTTAGCTTATTCATTTTAGCTCTTTACCTTTAAGCCCTAGGAGTTATCTTCATGCTACAAGCCTTACCCTCAAGCAATGCCTCACATGATCATCTTGTATAACTAAATCTCAAGGTGACCTAACCGCATGACTCATTCTAGATCAATTATAGTCATATAGGAAACACATAAACTCAATCTCAATTCTACACTACCATGATCCATCATAAGAACACTAATCAATTAGTTTCTGTCCCCAAGTTTTACTCATAAACAATTGATGTCTAGGTGATCTAATCTAAGGCAATTCATCAAGAAGTTCATCAATCTTAGAAGGTCACATCTAAACCCTCAATTTTCCTCTTTCATGACATAACCCTACACTATATCAATTTCATTGTAGGATATTAGGTTAATCAAC
Organism: Solanum stenotomum; assembly: GCF_019186545.1. Taxonomy (NCBI): domain Eukaryota; kingdom Viridiplantae; phylum Streptophyta; class Magnoliopsida; order Solanales; family Solanaceae; genus Solanum; species Solanum stenotomum. The sequence goes on from NC_064287.1 coordinate 23,942,246, forward strand.
TATACATGTAGAATTATACTAAAATCATTCAATCTCATCATAATTTAATCACAACTAATCAATTGGATAAACGTGCAAAAATATTCAAAATGTGAGGAAGAACCATAGCTAGGATTGGGGGACTCATGTATTCTTTGAATAATTTTAGTTAAAATCATATAAAATTAGTTACCCATTCATAAACAATTATAATTCAACCTTTAAAATCAACTTTAAAAGGAATCCATGGGGTTGAGTTGAAACCCTAGCTATTTGGGTTTTCTATATTTGAGATAAAAACTTTTGAATGGACTCCTTGGGTGATTGCTACCCAAGGATGAAAATTTCCATACCTTAGGTATAGAATCCAACCAAATTCATATGAAAAAGCCCCCTTGTTCAAGCTCCAACTTGGTCTTCTTCCTTGTTCTTCAATGGAGGTTCTAGAGAGAGAACTATTGGGAGGGAGAATAACTTTTGATTTGATTTGGGTTTTAGAGAATAAAGGAGTAAATGAAGTGTTTTAAGACTTAAGACTATTTATATATGTGATATAAAACAATTAAAAACGATCCCACACAATAATTAATTAAAAGGAAATTACCTAATAACCCTCAACTTGGGCAGGCCCCCGTCAGGGACTACGACCAACTAAACGGCCCTTCAAGTGGACCATGGCCCGTGGTCCCTTGACCAGTAGCATCCCTTGGCAAGCCAACCTTCCGCCATGCTAAGGCATGGCCATGAGCCTTCCTATGCGCCGTGGTCATGACCATGGGCTGTGAAGTGGCTTGTGGTCCCTTCGGCTGTGACTAGGCTCGAAGACATGACTTCCCACTAGACCAAGGGGTCTCCAAGGACCCCTTCACAGACCATGGTCAAGACCACTGGTTGTGAACCCTGGCAGTGCTTGGTCAAAGGTTGGGCAGCCTTGGCTTTTGGCTAGGGTTTCCCCCACCCCCCGCCTTGGCACATGACCTTGTAACCCTATACCAAACCTAAAAAGGTCATTCAACTATGGAGTCTAACGCATACCTTGACGTTGACCCTCACGTTAAGGCTCTAGTTCACCTACTAGTTTTCTGGGCCGTTACATTATCTCCCCCTTAGGAACATTCATCCTCGAATGACAATTTAAACACTTTAGGGGGATTACCGACTCAAAATTAGTTGCCCATCATGCATGAAACATCATAATGCGCATAAACAAGGAGAAAACATCACTCCATCTCAAGATATTTGATCAATGCACTACAAGGAAGTATGGAATACATCTACAAACCCAAGATGCATGAAATGCAACATATCTCATGTTCATAGGAGAAACTACCTTCTCCAACTAAAAGCAATCTCAACACAACATTAGGGAGCCAATATGCCATTTCATCAAAAGCATACAAAGCATGTTCGTCAAATCATCTCATGAAGTCCAATATGCCATTATCATACTAAAATGCACAATCATCATGAGGAACATATAAATCATGGAAAACTCATTTTATACAAAACAATAATCTTTCAAGAGCATGCATAACATGAGTAGATCATGGAAATTTTCTAAAACACACATGACTCCAAAACATAATACATGCCCTAAAAGGAACTTTTGGTCTTATTTTGTGGCCACTTCCTCCACAACTATAACAACCTTTCATACCGGCTAGACACTTACCATAATGCTTCCTTCCACATGTTTTACAAGTAGGCTTAAGTAACTCCGATTCACTATTGCTTCCTCTTATGGGCTTAGGGTTAGTAACCCTCTTTTGGCAAAACTTTGGAGAAGCCTTGGAAGAGCTTGGCCCCAAAAATCTTTATTGAGAGGAATTATCATCACCAATCCCATACCTCTTTGTTCCTCTAGACCGTTCTTCAAGTTTCTCCCTTTCCACCCATTGAGCATGGATCACAAGACAATCAATATCCATACCATTCTTAAGCATAACCATACTACATTCCTTTGCTATCAAGTCAGATACCCCAGACACAAACTTACTCATCTTCATCCTAGGGTTAGCCACTAGGGATGGAGCATATCTTGACAACCTAGTGAACACCCGAGCATAATCCTTAACACTCATCCTACCTTTGCGAAGGTTAATAAACTCAAGTATCTTAGCCTCTCTAATTTCTAAAGTGCAATACCTATGAATGAACCCATTCTTAAATCTTTCCCATTCCATGGGGCCTGCTTCTATTGGCCTCACTCCTTTCCATTGACTAAACCAAATTAGACCAACATCCTTCAATTGGTAAGCGACCCATTCCGCCTTCTCTACCAGAGTTACTCCAACAATGTTCAACACCCTAGAGATCTCATCTATAAACTCTACAGAATCTTCCTCTATCTTTGACCCATAGAATTTCGAAATCTCTATCCCGACTTGGGTCAACAATAGGAAATTATACCTAATCTTCTCATTAAACACATACTCCCCTATAGGGACAATTGGAACTTAGAGAGGAACCTCTTGCTCCACATTGTCTTCCTCTTTACTTTCAACATGAGCCCTTGGAGTAGTCATATCCTGAAAACCATACGACACACATTAGGAGAAAGATCTAATAAAGTTAAACTCTAGGGCACAACTTAGAGAATGAAGAAGTGAATTTTTTCATAACATCTGATAGGCTCCTATTCATAAAATGTGGCGCACTTCACATTTATGAACAAGACTCTACTAGATGTAGTTTGAGACATACTAAAATTATCCAAAACCTTATTCTCTGATACCAAGTTTGACATGACCCACGAGTACCCCCTAAACGTAACACGGCGTACTTGACCCGGAAGGGGTCTCGTACAAACTCTTAGCATATCATGACATAAGAACATATGTAAAAATGCAGAAAATTTAAGACTTTTCTTTACACTCAAAGTCTTTTATAAAATGAGAGAGTCTACACACTAGGTCTCAACCCATTTATAACATTTGGAGTAAGAACTCTTGAATACAATCCTAGGGACACCGCCCTTACAAAAAGGCTAAAACATAAAACAAAGACATAAAAGACATATGCTCAAGTCCTCGAATACTATGAGGACTCACCAATCTTCTTCTTCTCGATCTATGATTGTCCTAACCACAAGGATGGGATCCAATATCTCCAAACCCTACACTTATAGAAAATGTAGAAATATGGTGTTAGGACAAAAAGTACTAAGTATGGAAGCCAATCATAAAAATCCTTAAAACATGCATAAAAAGGGACATTTTATTTGAAACCATGTTATATGCCACTTCTGAACATCATCTTTGAACTAGTTGGAGAATTTTACTTATAAGACAACTCACATACAATTCATCATATCATAAGAGATATCATTATAATTACAAGCATAGTCTCCAACATAAACATAATAGATATCCCAATCTTCAGAAGACATAGTTCATACACAAAGTCAAATACAAAGATCATTTCATCATAATAGAACCATCACATAACTAACCTTAAGCTCTACTTGTGCAATGCATAGATAGGACCCCATAATCCTATCTATTCTAAGTGTTACTTCTAGGCTACCATGATCATGCATAACATACCTTGACCTTATCCATAACTAACTACCATATACAAAGAGTCATTCATGTTCATATCTTGTAGTAAGTAAGGTCTCCAATAGCAATAATCCATATCATGCATACATAATTTCATATATATTCCTAGCATAAGGAACACATACCATAACCCTTTTACGAGTCTACTTGTGCAAGGTATAAGTGAAGTCCCATACCCCCACTCACACTAAGTAAAGCTCATTAAGAAGTCATTAGTATAGTTTATGTTCATAATTCTTATAAAGCATACATTTAACTTATAATCATCATATCATAAAAGAGACATACCATGCCCACTATCAAAGCCTACTTGTGCAATGCATGAATGAAGTCCCATACCCCCATTCATACTTAAGTAGAACCTCGTGAGGAACCATAGTACATACACATGTTCTTTTCATAATTCATATTCTTATCATATAGGGAAATTTAGTTGTGAGTTACATGGAATCCGGTGTCAACCCCCCACACCGAAATGAGGTGTCCTACTTGCCTAAGGTAGAACGTACATTTTCGCTTTTAGGTGGATCCACTAGATAAAGACCTGTGTGGGCACATAGTTTTGAGATAAGGAGATTGTTACTAGAAACCCTAACTACTAACGTGGAGGTTTCCATCTCATGAGATAAGCGTATTGGGAACCCAACTACTAGCGTGAAGGAACCCATCTCATACTCATATCCACTCGGTGCTAAGTATAATTCCCTTTAAAAGTCATATTAAGTCTTTACTTAAGTTCGTGTTTATGGAAGAATGCACTAGGCATTCAAACCAACATAATATCATAATAACTCATAGACTCATTAAGTGAAATGTCCTTTAAACTTTAGAATCATCAATATGTGAGTAAACCTTTCACATCATATTCATAGTGTGTTCATTTCAATCAACACAACAACATAATCATAGTCCTAGACAATTCATACATAATCATGTGTAAGGGTAAGCGGAGATTGACCTTCCAACAATTACCTCAATTACACAATAGTCATAGGATCTTCACTTTTTAAGTGAATCATGAGTTTATACACAATTATAATGAGGATGTACACACCCTCATAAATTTCCCCTTCAAGGGCCATGAACTACAAGCAAAACCATAGTGACATCATAATCATATTCATTCATGGGTGTGTGTGTGATTGTCCTTCCAATGACACAACAACAACATTATCATAATAGACACTTTATCCTCAAAGTATTCATAAATATGCATATCATATCATAATCATGCATACACCTCATATCTTGTATTCAAGGGTCATATTGAGTGAACACATCTAGCATTCAATACATGAAATATAGGTACAACCATGACTCAAGTAATTCATTTATGTCATGCATACACTCATATGATCATATTATGGGTCATGTGGGTGAAGTCCTTTCACAATAATGTCATATACAATTCAACACACATACTAGCTTCCTTCTTAAAGCCTTAAAATCCTTAGCTTATTCATTTTAGTTCTTTACCCTTAAGCCTAGGATTTATCTTCATTCTATAAGCCTTACTCTCAAGCAATGCCTCACATGATAATCTTGTATACCTAATTCTGAAGGTGACCTAACCACATGCCACATTCTTGATCAATTATAGTCATATATGAAACATATAAACTCATCTCAATTTTACACAACCATGATCCATCATAAGAGACCTAATCAATAAGTTTATGTCCCCAAGCTTTACTCATAACCAATTGATGTCTAGGTGATCTAATCTAAAGCAATTCATCTAGAAGTTCATCAATCTTAGAAGGTCACATCTAAACTCTCAATTTGCCTCTTTCGTGACATAACCCTAGACTATATCAATTTCATTGTAGGATCTTAGGTTAATCAAGTATACATGTAGAATTATACTAAAATCATGCAATCTCATCATAATTTAATAACATCCAATCAATTGGACGGACTTGCAACAATATTCATAATGTGATGAAGAACCATAACTAGGATTGGGGGACTCGTGGACTCTTTGAATAATTCTAGTTAAAATCATATTAAATCAGTTATCCATTTATAAACAATCATAATTCAACCTTTAAAAGAAACTTTAAAAGGAATCCATGGGGTTGAGTTGAAACCCTAGCTATTTGGGTTTTCTAGATTTGAGATGAAAGCTTTTGAAGGGACTCCTTGGGTGATAGCTACCCAAGAATGAAAACTTCCATACCTTAGGTGTAGAATCTAATCAAATTCGTATCAAAAATCCCCCTTCTTCAAGCTCTAACTTGGTCTTCTTCCTTGTTGTTCAATGGAGGTTGTAGAGAAAGAAATATTGGGAGGGAGAAGAACTTTTTATTTGATTTGGGTTTTGGAGAATAAAGGAGTAAATGAAGTGTTTTAACACTTAAAACTAATTATATATGTGATATAAAACACTTAAAAATGACCCCACACAATAATTAATTAAAAGGAAGTTATCTAATAACCCTTAACTTGGGCAGCACCCCGTCAGGACCTACGGCCAACTAAATGGCCCTTCAAGTGGACCATGGCCCGTGGTCCCTTGACCAGTAGCTTCCCTTGGCAAGCTAACCTCCCAGCACGCTAAGGCATGACCACGAGCCTTTCCTTGCGCCGTGGTCACGACCACGGGCAGTGAAGTGGCTCATGGTACCTTAGGCAGTAGCTAGACTCCAAGAAATGACCTCCTAATAGACCAAATGGTCTCCACAGACCCCTTCATGGACAGTGGTCAAGACCCGTGGTTGTAAACCCTTGCAGTGCTTAGTCAAGGGTTTATTAGCCTTGGCTTTTTGCTAGGCTTTGCCCCCCTTGCTGAAATGACCCAAAAGGTTCTTAAAAATGTGCTTCGGAAGTTACCGAAAACTTGTTTAGCTATATCAAAAAAATTCCGTTTCGTTTTTCGAAAATCCGACTTCGTATTCTTTTATAGGGGGTCAAATTGAGTGGGAAATGGGTCTAACCCAAATTTTAGAGCAACCATATCAAAATCCGAAATTTCCAAGTGAAGCCTTTTTCGAGGGTCTACTTTGGAGGGTCATATCTCCTAGAACACAAATAATTGGGTGGCCCATAACATATCCATGGAAATCCCTTTGATTTAGATACCTAACGCACTTCGTTTCACCTCATTCGGAGTTCGGACGAAGAAGTTATGCCCATTTTCGTAAAATCTGTCCGTCAGGAAATGCAATTTCCAGTGAGCGTTTTTACTGTTCACCCGCCTCATTTTTTTTCTAAGTGTTGGACCATTTTTCCAAAGGGCATATGTTATTTCCTATATACCATTAGTTCAATTCCCATCTCTAAAACATTTCCCAAAACACCTCTCCCATACTTAGACACATTTTCTCTCAAGTTCTCTCAAGAACCCTAATCCAAAACCTTCCTCAAGATTGAAGAGACTCTTGCTCCAAGTTCCAAGCTTCCATTGAAGACACTCTCAAGACCTTCATAAGAACTCAAGGTATGTGGTGTTGAACTCATGGGTCCTTCCACCCATAGTGCCTAGACTCTATTCTACTCACTAATTCATGGTTTAAGTTAAGATTCATAAATTAGTCTTGTTCTTTGTAATAATTTCCTGCACATTGAATTTTAAACATGAAAAGTGATTGTTTTGAGCATGTTGTGACTCTAGAACTTGAATCTAAATTTGGAATGGATGTGGAGATTTTCATGTGGTATTGTGGGTGTTAAAAGGTGTTGTTGTAGGTTGTTCACTGGTTTGGCTGCATAATTACTACCCTATTTTCCATGCTCTTTGATTCCATTACATGCCTTCAAGGTGTTTGACAAAATGTCCAACTATGGAGAATTGATGAATCGATGCTTTAAAGCTTGAGTTATGAGATGTATGGCAATCCAGAGATGTGTTGATGACAAACTAAGCTTGTGTATATGTTCATTCCATACGTGAGATTGCATTAGAGCCTAATGGGAATTTCCTATATAAAGTGTTGCATGACCATGCCCGGTCCGGGGGAAAAGAACCGGACAACCATGTGAGAGGTTTATATCTCACCACCTAGGATGCTTGGGGTGTGACCAACATCAACCATGTGAGAGGTTTATATCTCACCACCTAGGATGCTTGGGGTGTGACCAACATCAACCATGTGAGAGGTTTATATCTCACCACCTAGGATGCTTGGGGTGTGACCAACAACAACCATGTGAGAGGTTTATATCTCACCACCTAGGATGCTTGGGGTGTGACCAACATCAACCATGTGAGAGGTTTATATCTCACCACCTAGGATGCTTGGGGTGTGACCAACATCAACCATGTGAGAGGTTTATATCTCACCACCTAGGATGCTTGGGGTGTGACCAACATCAACCATGTGAGGGGTTTATACCTTGCCACCAGGGTGTCCGGGTGTGAACGGCATCCCCCATCCTAAGTTGGGGTTATAGATTGGTTGGATCATGCATACACATATGATATCTACTATTAGTATAGATTTACTTAAACATGTTTTGACTTCACTTTGATCATGCATCCTCATATTGTTATTCATAATGCCTATGAAACTATTTCTTGTATTTCGATTGTGTCCTTGTCTATTGTTGTGTTGCACCCCGCATACTTAGTACATTCCAAGTACTAACGCATATTTTGCCTACATGATGTCACCATGTAGGGACCGGAGCTACTCTTGATCCTTCTCTCCATTCACGTGGCTAGTACGGTGCTTATCCGAGTTTGTTGGTGAGTCCTCAATGATTCGAGGGCTATGTTATGTTTCCTACTCCTATGTTTTGAGACTTTAGCTTGCAATTGTATTTTGACTATGAGGGGAGCCGGTAGTATGTCATGGCCCCCGTCCTATCTATGTATGTAGAGGTGTGCGTTGGACAAGTATTTTGTAAATGAGCTTGACTCTTGTTCTTTGATGTCATTTTGAAATGGTTTTCCCTTAGTTCCTATTTCCCGTTAATTAATGTTGTTTGTACTTCCGCGACCAATGAAGTGTGATGACAAGTTGGAGAGGCTTGTTTGGCGTTCGTTCGGGTTCCTCATTCGCCATGTCACGTCTAGGCCCTAGGCTTGGGTCGTGACACTTGCCTTGGCACATGTCCTTGAAAACCTATACCAAATCCTAAAAGATCCTTCAACTACGGAGTCTAACATATACCTTAACGTTGATCCTTACGATATGGCTCTAGTTCACCTACTAGTTTTCCGGGTCATTATAGTTTTCTTAAGTTGTGGGTGAGGATGCCCACAAGCTTTTGACAACTTTCTTGGAGTGACTTCTTAAATTAGGTCTAGTGAAGTCCAGAGGAGCCGACTTCACTACATATCAGTTTGATGGGCCAGCCATGTAATGGTGGTGTACCGTTACTGAGACCAGGCCAATTGAGCTTTCTCCGGTCACCTAGACCGAGTTTTCTAAGGCTTTCTTTGCAAGGTTAATCCCACATAGTGGCAGAGATCATCTCAAGGATTAGTTCTCTATATTAGAGCCCATTTGTTTTACTGTGTATTAGTATGAGGCAAGATTTCATGAGCTCTCTTGCCATGCTACTTTGATTCTACCTACTGATGAGGCAAGAGTTTGATACTTTGTCTGTGGGTTAAGACTACAGTTACAGATTGAGACTCATCCCATGGTCTCTGTGGTTCACCTGTTTTTAAGATGTTGTTGACAACTCCTACACTATTGAGCAGCTCCATCGTGAGGCCAAATGGGGCAATGACAAGAGAGGTAGATATGATGGTAGATATAGTTTGTCCTATTTAAAGGCTAGAGATACACATAATAGGACTCAGCAGCGCTTGTAGCCAGGTCATCCCAATCGACCTGTTCGTGCCTCATTATAGAGTTCAGAGGTTGACTGGTATAGCCAGAGAAAAAGTGGCTATAGTAAGAGTCATGAGCCCCAGTCTAGTGGTTCAGGCTGTGGTGGTTGTTATCTTGGGAGCAGATCATTATCGGGTAGTTTTGATTGTGCGGAGTTGGATAATTGGGCCATATATTGACATGTGCATAGATGAATCACTATAGCTCAACATACAACTCTACCAGCTCCACTAGCACCACCTCCAGTGTCATGACCCGAGAGCACCCCCTAGTCGTAACATGGCGTACTCGACCCCGAAGGGGTCTTATACCAGCCACATAGTCATTCATTGCATTCAATAATGAAAATAGTGCATAATTAAAAACTTACTTAAATGCAAAACATCAAAATACTCATTTATACATCTTTCAAAGACACAACGGAAGAGTAAGTCTCACATGGCCATCTTAACAATGCACTTGGAAACTAAAGTAGAGACACGACCCATAACAATCAAAAACACTTGAATTGTCTATTACATGAATAAAATAGGAAATTTAAAAAGGACACTTGTCCTCGATAAATGAGGACATACCACTCTTAGCTTTGGAGAAGACTCAATCCATGCTCTTCAATCTAAACGGAAGCAAACACTTGCCGTAACCTACACTTATAGTTAAAAAGTTAGAAATATGGGTTAGTACAGAAAAATATTTTATTAGAAACCATGACTATGCCACTTTTTAGAAACATCATGTACAATACCACAAAAGACATACAAGACCAGTAACAACATCATACAAGTCATAATATCACACCTTGACAATATCAACATGGAAACCTTTACCTTCACCTCAAACCTTCACTTTTAAATGACCCTTATGCTATACCTTGTGCAATGCATGGATGGCATCCCATACGACCATCCACACCAAGGCACCACATTAAGGCCACCAAGAGTGAACTTACCATTCCTTCCTTTTCACCTTTGCACAATATTCATATAAAATAGACATATCATATCATAAGGCATGACAAGGGAAAATAACTCATAATATAACCCAAGTATAGCTTACATATCATATTAAGCATTTCAGAGCCCACATTCTTTAATAACTTCATTTAGGACACATTCATGTCATAGCCATTGGGATTTAGAGAAAATCACTATGACCCTCTCAAAGCCTACTCATGCAATGTATAGGTAGCATCCCATACTACTACCTACACTTTGTAGAACTTATCAAGGAACCACAATGAAATCTCACATGATGGGAAGTAAGAGTTAAACGGCATAGACCATTAGAGCTTGTTATAGAATTCGGTGTTATAAGTCCCTACACCGTAAAGAGGTGGTCTACTTGCCTAAGGAAGACTGGTTCATATAGCTTAGGTGGATCTACTAGCTAGACCTATGAGGGCACATAGTATATTGGATAAGGTAGACAATCAGTGAAATTCATTCCGAACTTTGGGGGAGTTTCCATCTAAGCAAATCCACTAAGTGCTTAGCCTACATTCCCATACAATAGTTCATTTATTTGACATTATCACATATGAGAGGTGCCATTGGCCTAGCGACTCCAATTCATTCATTAACACATGAAAGGGTGAATTTAGCCTACCAATTCAAGGTACATTTAGGAAAGCTCATTAACTCCTCTTGAAAGGGTGCCACAGGACTACCGGTTCAAGGCTCATCGTTAACCTTCATTAGTGGAAGGGTTCCCTTGGCCTACCATTCCCAAGGTTGATTATTAACAGATGTGCAAGGGTGATACTAGCCTACCCATCCAAGGATTCAACAATCAACAATACACTCATTTATACAAGAGGAGGATGCATAAGCTCTACCAATTCGAGATATACCATATATTGAAGAACCCTTCATGTTCTATCATCAATATTCATAAGTGTCACATTTCGAAAATAGCCATTCAATAATAACACATTTACATTCAAAACATGATCACAATAGCTTCATTGAACTCCCATTCATACATACAATATCATGATAACACTTCAACTTATCATACTATGCCTTCAAGGCCATGATCACAATGTACATAATAAGGAAACATCACCACCTTTCAAGTGGATCAATATACAAGGTAAGTAAACGCCTCCCCTTTCAAGTGGATCAACAATTCATAAACAATTCTACTTTAACTTGTAATTAGGTCACAACTTGCCCCTTTCAAGGATATGATTACAAATCATCAATACACAAACAATTTACCATAGTTAAGATATATATAATGATACAATCCAATAACCCAAAACAATTAAGGTATATTTCAATCATAAGCTTTCATAATCATCAAACCCACTTCATAAAAGCACAATTTAGGAATTGAGAGTAATAATGGATTCATGGAGTATCTTCACCATAAATCATCAAGTAAATACAAATATAATCATTATATGACATTATAAACCATTTGAAATCATTTGGAAGAAGAACCCATAAGATTGAGTAAAACCCTTGGTTTTCAGGAATTTGAAAAGCTTTGAAAACTTCTTTGAAATTGACTCTTGGGTGAAGACTAACCCTGGATGAAGGATCACCATACCTTTTACTAATATTTACCCAAGAAATTTGTTGAAGAAAGCTTTGAATCGAAACCCTATCTCCCACTTCTTCTTCTTCCTTGAGTTTTAGAGAGTTATATAGAGAGAAGAACTTTGGGGGAGGGGGGTTGATTTTAGTTCTTGGAGAAATAAGGAGTAAAGGGAGTATTTTAAGAGTTAAAACTATTTATATTTATGATATAAACCATTTAAAATCAACCCCACTTAAATTAACATTAAAACAAAATTATTTAAAAACCCTTAATTTTGGCAACTCTGTCAGGGACCAAGGGAACTTTGACTGTCCGTGAAGGAGGACAATGGCATGTGGTCCTCTAGGCAATAGCTCCATTTTGTGGCCAAGCCTCCACCAGGCCAAGCAGCCTTCACCGCCACTTCTACGGGTCGTGGTCAAGACCACCAGCCGTGAAGTGGTCCATGGAACTTGGGCCGTAGCTTGCCCAAGCTGCCTTGCTTGCCATGCCACCAAGTGACCTTCACGGCCACTTTAACAGACCGTGGTCAAGGCCACTGACCGTGAAGTGGTCTGTGGTCAAAAGGCAGTGCTTGGCCAAGGTTGGGCAGCCTTGTCCTTTGGCTTAGGTCTTATTCCCTTGGCTTGGCACCTGCCCTAGCAACCCTTAACCATCATCAAAAGGGGACTTTTGACAACGGAGTCTAAAGCTCGGGACAACGTTACACCACATCAAACCCCTTTCCAAACTCAGACACACACACACATTAGGTTCTAGCTTAACCTATAATTTTCCGAGTCGTTACATTATCCCCCACTTAGGAACATTCGTCCTCGAATGACACTTTAAACACATAAAGGGGTAACGACTCAAGACTAGCAGCCCAACAATCAAGACATATCAATATAATGCATATACCATAGGAGGAAACTTCAAATCCACATTAATAAGCTCAATGCAATACAAAAAAGTAGGGACTACATCTACAAAATCACTATGCACGAAACATTAGCATATATCATTTCATTGGAGGAACTTCCTTCTCCGCATCACATCTTGCTCATTACCACAGTATAAGACACTTAATACAACTATTTTCAAGAACACATTTAAGCATGTACAACAAGTCAACTCATGAAGCATTTAGGCAACCCATCATAGATGCATATCAACATGAGGAATAAAATCATGAAAGCTCATTTTCTCATATGCGCATAAATTTCATCAAAACATGCATAACGTAAGGAGACCATGGAAACTCATTTTCATAAAAGACTCCAAAACATGAAACAAGCTACAAGGAACTCTTGGTCTCAAACTTGAATAGGAATAGGAGGAAAGAGATAAGGATATCAAAACTCACCATAACCTACTATTCAACATACCATCCCCCACTTAGGAGAACACCCAACTAAGGCTAACATAAAAAACAACATAGGATCCTCATCCAGACATTCATGACCATAAGGAACTATCACTTACCAGTGCTTTCATCCGGATTAGCTTCTTTGTTCTTGTTAGCTTGGAGATCACAGAAATGGTTCCTCTTTTGAGAATCAAGATCCGGGCCACTAACAGAAGCTTGCTTGGCCTCCCTTCCTCTAGCCATAAGAGTAGTACAATCTTTCACCTTGTGATCATTTTTCCCACAATGATAACACCCATAAGTACCGGCTAGGCACTTCCCATAGTGCTTCTTGCCACAAGTGGTGCAAGTAGGTTTAGAAAATTGAGATCCACCACCTTTCTCTTGGTTAACCTTTGGAGCACCTGAAAATTCTTGGTTTGGAGCCCTTTTCTTGAACCTAGGTTGACCTTGCTCATCGGATCTACCCCTCTTCAAATCCCTATTCACCCTTTAATGTTTGGAATCCTTGATGGATTAAGAATACACCATGAGCCTAGATATGTTCATGTCATTATGGAGCATTGTCGTATAGCACTCTTCCTTGACTTGGTCGGATACACCGATCACAAACCTACTCATCTCATCTCTATGGTTGGACACCAATGATGGAGCATACTTAGACAATAGGGTAAACTTCAATGAATATTCCTCCACATTCATGCCACCTTGCCTAAGGTTTATAAACTACTCAACCTTACACTCCCTCTTCTCATGGGGAAAGTACTTACCAAGGAAAGTGTCACGCCCCAAACTCAAGGGGGCGCAACTGACTCCTAATGCCAAAACCCAGGCCCGAGCCGACCCTGCTGAACCATTTGCTACCAGCGCATGGAAATCACATGCAATTAAGAATAAAAACAAGTATATCTCGGCTTAAACTAAGCCCTCGGCCGGCAAGGCCCCTGTCAACAGATCTACAAAAGAAACAGCTACTCCGAAGAATTCATATAAAGAAATTGTCAACTAGCACAGAAGTCCTGATTGGGCTGTCAAGGCCACCATGATCTCTATACCAAAACTGAAAGTATGCATATAACAAGACAACGCATCACACAACCAGCAAGCTTCAACAAACCAACAAAACTAGGCTAGCATGGCCATAACGTAGTTATAAACCCCACACACTAGTCTGCAAGCCTCTAAGAGTAGTAAAGATTGGTGGGACAGGGCCCCAGCCTACCCATGAGAATATATACAACAAAAGTTAACAAACCTCCCAACTCTGGCAGCTCCGGAGGAAAGGGGCTGACCAACCGGATAAAAGTCAATCCTGCTGATAAGGAGGTCTACTCGATCGTCTGTCAGGACCTGCATGCATGAATGCAGCGCCCCAAGGCAATGGGGCGTCAGTACAAAATAATGAGGTATCCTGATATACTGGAATAATCTGATAAATAAATTAAGGATAAGATAATTGTACTGACCTGCTGCTAAATCTAAATTTATCAAAAATAATAAAACAACAACCTAACCAAGCCCCCATAAGCCCGGAAGGTGCCAATCAACCTGTATACCCCTATCGGTAGTCCCCTAGCCCCGCAGGCAGTCACATAGCCCTCTTAGGCATCAACATAGCTTATAGACATCCCATAGCCCTCTTAGGCAACAACATGGCCCTGTAGGAAGCACATAACCTTCTTAGGCGTCAATATATATCCCTATAGGCAACTCATAGCCCTTCTAGGCATCAATATAGCCCCGTAGGCAACTCATAGCCCTTCTAGGAATCAATATAGCCCCGTAGGCAACTCATAGCCCTTTTAGGCATCCATACAGCCTTGTAGGCAGAACATAACCCTGCTAGGCATAGATCACATTCCTGCAGCTAACAACAATAGCCCAAAGGCAACAATAACAATCCAACAGCTAAAAGTGAGAAATTTAGTTATAGGCAACTTATACAATTAGCCTCTAAGTCGTGTCCAACATACGAATGTTACTACTGAATAAGAATCCCGATAAGAGAGAATTATACGCACTCAAGCAGCCAACAATCAACAATAATGGCCACAAGTACAACAACGATAACATCTCAATTACATTGCTCCTAAGCTTTAAGGAACATGCCATAGGAAGAGAATAGCCTTAACATACCTTTTTCGCTAAATTCACGTTGCCTAAAGACTTTAACCCATAACTCCCTCGATACTACAACAAGGTAGGACCGTAATCAACACACAAAATAAAAGATACCATGACAATACAATAAAAGATATGTATTTCCGTCGCAAATTGCTATTTGGTGCTTGTAAAAGCTAGAGTCGATGAAAGAAGGGTCTTACCTCGATCTTAGGTTCGTAATTCACCTCAAAACCTTCAAATATATTCAAACCCCTGCTGTCCCAACACTAAAATGTGATATGCTACGCAATCGATAAAACAAATTATACCACGATGATGAGCCCAACGCATAGAACAACTTTCCTCAAGAACTTACGTCGAGAAAATCGATATTTTACTTGATCTTAAAAATGGGTTTCTATGTTTTCTCTGTATATTTAGCTTAAAATGAAGAAAAAACTCGAAGAAGAAGATATATACAACTTTCCATCGACCTAGGGCCCCACCTCACGTGCCTGCTTGCGCAGTCCCACGAAAATGCGAATATCTCTCTATTCTGAAGTCGTATGAATGAACGGTTTGATGCGTTGGAAACTAGAATCGTAGACCTTTGATTCAATAGTTTGTGGGCCCCATAAATCTTTATATATTAGGAGAAAACCTCCAAGACATTTGACCCAAATTTCATAGAAATCTTTAAGAAGGAACTTACGATAACTTCCGCCAACTTTTATTTTGCCACTTACCTAACTTCAAAACTTGAGATGCAACACTTGAACACTTAAAATAGGACATACCACATCATTCTTAATTTATTACCCACCCTCCTTGTCTTTCCATGGAGCTACGAGTTAATTTAGACGTTTTGAGAAGTCGGGGTGTTACAGAAAGCTCCCTTAAACTCCTCCCATTCTATAGGACCCGCTTCTAAAGGCCTATTGGATTTCCATTGTGTGAACCACACTTGGGAAGCATCCTTGAGTTGAAAGGAAGCCAACTCCGCTTTCTCCCCAGAGGTTACTCCCATAGCATGGACTATCTTATAAACTTCATCTAGAAACTCTTGGGGATCCTTTCCCACTTTAGAGCCAAGAAAAGTGGGAGGACTCATTCTCACAAAGTCTCTCAACCTTGAGGCCATGGTACTCTCATTAGCATTCACCCTACGCCCCACATCTCGATTAGCTTAAATCTTCATGTCTTGAGCTAGAGTTAGAAAAGCCACCCTAATCTCTTCATTGGCCATGTATGGGGGAATTTCTCAGAACTTGATTGACTTGAGGACCTTGGTCACCTTGAAGACCTTGGGGAGGAACTCCCTCATTCACAATCTCCTCTTCCATCCTTCTTGGATTAGCCCTTGTATTCATATTCTATAAACACAAGACAAGGGTTAGGAAAAGGACATCTATAAAGCTAAAATCTAAGGCACAACTTTAAGAATATGAAAGAAGTGTAACTTCCTAACGTCCTATAGCCTCTCGCTCATAGATGTGTCGCGACTCACATCGATGAAAAAGACCCTACTAGACATGGCTTGTGAGACTTTGATCCTAAAATCATTTACAAAAGCTTATACTCTGATACCATGTTTGTCATGACCCGAGAGCACCCACTAGTCATAACATGGCATACTCGACCCCGAAGGGTTCTTATAACAACCACTTAGTCATTCATTGCATTCAATAATGAAAATAGTGCGAAATTAAAAACTTATTTAAATCCAAAACATCAAAATACTCATTTAAACATCTTTCAAAGACACTGCGTAAGACTAAGTCTCACATGGCCATCTTAACAATGTACTTGAAAAGTAAAGTAGGGACATGACCCATAACAATCGAAAACCCTTGAATTGTCTATTACAAGAATAAAAAGGGAAACTTCAAAAAGACACTTGTCCTCGGTCAATAAGAACATACCACTCTTAGCCTTGGAGAAGACTCAATCCAATCTCTTCAATCTAGATGGAAGCAATCACTTGCCGGAACCTACACTTGTAATTAAAAAGGTAGAAAAATGGGTTAGCACACAAAAATGTACTAAGTATGATGACCATGCAAAAACATGCTTTGAAAGGAACATTTTTGGTTAGAAACCATGCATTATACCACTCCTTAGAAATATCTTGTGCATTAGCACAAAAGACATACAAGACAAGTAACAATATCATACAAGTCATAATATCACACCTTGACAATATCACCATGGAAACCTTTACCTTCACCTCAGACCTTCACTTTTAAATGACCCTTATTATATACCTTGTGCAATGCATGGATGGCATCCCATACCACCATCCACACCAAGGCACCACATTAAGGCCACCAAGAGTGAACTTACCATTCCATCCTTTTCATCTTTGCACAATATCCATACAAAACACACATATCATATCATAAGGCATGACAAGGGAAAATAATTCATAATATAACCCAAGTATAACATACATATCATATTAAGCATTTAAGAGCCCACATTCTTTAATAACTTCATTTAGGACACATTCATGTCATAGCCATTAGGATTTAGAGAAACTCACTATTACCCTTTCAAAGCCTACTTGTGTAATGTATAGGTAGCATCCCATACTACTACCTACACTTTGTAAAACCTATCAAGGAGCCACAATGAAATCTCACATGATGGGAAGTAAGCATTACCCGACATAGACCATGAGAGCTTGTCATGGAATCCGGTGTCATAAGTCTCAACACCGTAAAAAAGTGGTATACTTGCCTAAAGAAGACCGGTTCATATAGCTTAGGTGGATCCACTAGCTAGACCTATGCAGGCACATAGTTTATTGGATAAGGTAGACGATCATTGAAACTCATGCCTAACTTTGGGGGATATTCCATCTAACCTAATCCACTCGGTGTTTAGCCTACATTCCCATAGAATAGCTCATTACTTTGACATTATCACATATGAGAGGTGCCATTGGCCTATTGACTCCAATTAATTAACACATGAAAGGGTGCCTTAAGCCTACCGATTCAAGGTACATTTAGGAAAGCTCATTAACTTCTCTTGAAAGGGTGCCATAGGCGTACCAGTTCAAGGCTCATCATTAACCTTCATTAGAGGAAGGGTACCGTAGGCCTACCATTCCCAAGGTTCATTATTAATGTGTGTGGAA
The DNA here is from genome assembly GCF_019186545.1 of Solanum stenotomum. Classification (NCBI taxonomy): domain Eukaryota; kingdom Viridiplantae; phylum Streptophyta; class Magnoliopsida; order Solanales; family Solanaceae; genus Solanum; species Solanum stenotomum. The sequence goes on from NC_064287.1 coordinate 23,960,705, forward strand.
GGGTCCTACTAGCCTACCGATCCAAGGATTCAACAATCAACAATAAACTCATTTATACAAGAATAGGATGCATAAGCTCTACCAATTCAAGATATACCATATATTGAAGAACCTTTCATATTCTATCATTAGCATTCAGAAGTGTCACATTGAGAAAATAGCCTTTCAATAATAACACACTTGAATTCAAAACATGATCACAATAGCTTCATTGAACGCTGATTCATACATACAATATCATGATAACACTTCAACTTATCATACTATGCCTTCAAAGCCATAATCACAATGTACGTAATAAGTAAACACCTCCATCTTTCAAGTGGATCAATATACAAGTTAAGTAAACACCTCCACCTTTCAAGTGGATCAACAATTCATAAATAATTCTACTTTAACTTGTAATTAGGTCACAACTTTCCCCTTTCAAGGCCATGATTACAAATCCTAAATAAACCAACAATTTACCAAAATTAAGACATATATAATGATAGAATCCAATAACCCAAAGCAGTTAAGGCATATTTCAATCATAAGCTTTCATAATCATCAAACCCAGTTCATAAAAGCACAATTTAGGAATTTAGAGTAATCATGAGTTCATGGAGTATTTTCACCGTAAATCATAAATTAAATACAAATACAATCAATATATAACATTAGAAACCATTTGAAATCATTTGGAAGAAGAACCCATGAGATTGAGTAAAACCCTTGGTTTTCAGGAATTTCAAAAGCTTTGAAAACTTCTTTGAAATTGACTCTAGGGTGAAGACTAACCCTAGATGAGGATCACCATACCTTTTACTAAGATTTCACCAAGAAAGTTGATGAAGAAAGCTTTGAATCCAAACCCTAGCTCCCATATATTCTTCCTTGAGTTTCAGAGAGAAATATAGAGAGAAGAACTTTGGGGGGGAGAGGGGGGTTGATTTTAGGTCTTGGAGAAATAAGGAGTAAATGAAGTGTTTTAAGAGTTAAAACTATTTATATTTATGATATAAACCATTTAAAATCAATCCCACATAAATTAACATTAAAACAAAATTACTTAAAAACCCTTGATTTTGGCAGTCCCGTCAGAGACCAAGGGAACATTGATGGTCTATGAAGGAGGAGCAAGGCCCGTGGTCCTCTAGCCAGTAGCTCCATTTTGTTGACAAGCCTCCACCAGGCGAAGTAACCTTCACGGCCACTTCTACGGGCTGTGGTCTAGACCACCGACCGTGAAGTGGTCTGTGGAACTTGGGCAGTAGCTTACCCAATAAAAAACAAACGAATAATAAATAAAGAAATACAAGATATTAGGCTAAAAATTCAATTAAATATGTACATTTAGGAGGAACAGAAATACTAATAAAAACATGTTTTAGAGAAGGAATAGATACACCCATAGAAATATACTTAGCGGATGATAGAATTATACAACCCATAGAAAAAAGTATAATAAGTGCAGTAAAAGGTAGCCTCATATACCAAAAATTTAAATTTATAATAAGTGCTAACTACTCAGTAGCAATAAATGACAGAAACATAGATAAATCACTAGTATTATATTGGAAAATGTCAGGAATAGAACTAGCCCCAGGAAGTAAAATATTTACAGCTAGATGTAAAAACTTGTATGTTTTAACAACAAAACATAAAATAACAACAAAAAATAAAATAAATAAAATAAAAATAGAAAATCCTTTTGAAAGGATAGTTGTAGTCATAGATAATAATGATTATAGTTATAATGAGATTGATATAGAAGAAGATTTAGAAATAGTAAAAGAAAGATTAAGCACATAAAAAAAGAATAAACTATGAAATACCCCCAATATCATCAAAAATGAGTACCTCAAGAAGAATGGATGAAACTCCACAAAAATCAATAGAAGAAGAAATAAAACTATATCATTACCAGATAATGAGAGAAATGGAACAACGAAAATATCTAATATTGATAGATACAGGACAAGAAGAAAACTTTATTACAAGGGAATTAGTAACAAAAGATGAAATATTTACTATAGAACAATTATGCCCTGAACTACCAAAGGCATTAATATATACCGAAGAAACTACAGAAAAGGAAATAATCGTTGGAGGAGTGCCAATAGTAATAAAGTTTAAAGTATATCAAGGAGATAAAAATATCATTTTAGGAATAAAATGGTTAGAACAAGTAAAACCATATAATTTAGAAGACAAACAGTTAACAATAAATTATAATAACAAGAATCTAATAATAAAAAGAACTTTCTTATGATAAAAACATGAAAATATATATACCTGCAAAAATGATAATAGAAGGATATTACAACAGATATTATACACCAATGATAGACACAGGAGCAGAAGCTAAGATATGTAAATACAATTGCTTACCTAAAGATAAATGGGAAAAATTAAAAACACCGATAGTAGTAATGGGATTTAATAATGAAGGAAACATGATCACATATAAGGCAAAAAATATAAAAATATAAATATGGGATAAGATATTAACTATAGAAGAAATATATAACTTTGAATTGACCACAAAAGATATGCTATTAGGAATGCCATTTTTAGAAAAATTATACCCACGTATAATAACAAAAACACACTGGTGGTTCACAACACCATGTAAACAAAAAATAGGAGCAAAAAGAGTGAATAACAAAAGACGAAAAACAACAGAATGGATAAAAGGAAGTCAAAAAATTACAAAAAAAATAGAAAATATAAAAGAAGAAGACCCTAAAATAGAATTAATTATATTCTCTATCGATAAAGTAAAAATAATTCAAGATAAGTTAGAATTATTATATAGTGAAGATCCTTTACAAGGATGGGAAAAACATAAAACAAAAAGTAAAAATTGAGCTAATTGATAATAATAGTATAATAACCCAAAAATCATTAACATATAATTTTAATGATTTAACATAATTTAAGATACATATAAGTGAATTACTAGAAAAAAGATATATACAAGAAAGCAATAGTAAACATACAAGCCCAGCATTTATAGTAAATAAACATAGTGAACAAAAAAGAGGAAGAAGTAGAACGGTTATTGAAAATAGAAATTTAAATGTAAAAACTAAAACTTATAATTACCCAATACCAAATAAAATATTAAAGATAAGACAAATATAAGGATATAATTATTTTAGTAAATTTGATTGCAAATCAGGATTTTACCACTTAAAGTTAGAAGAAGAATCTAAAAAACTTACAGCATTTATAGTACCACAAGAATTTTATGAATGGAACGTATTACCATTTGGATATAAACATGTCCCAGGCAGATATCAACACTTTATGGATAACTACTTTAAACAACTAGAAAATTGTGTAGTATATATTGATTATATATTACTATATTCTAAAACCCAAGATGAACACATAAGATTATTAGAAAAATTCATATATATTATAGAATATTCAGGCATAAGCCTAAGTAAAAAGAGAGCAGACATATTGAAAAGCCAAATAGAATTCCTAGGAATATTGATAGATAAAAATGGAATAAAAATGCAAACACATATAGTACAAAAAATAATTAACTCAAATGAACAATCAGACACAAAAAAGAAATTACAATCATTCTTAGGACTAGTTAATCAAGTAAGAGAATACATACTAAAATTAGCAAAGAATTTAAAACCATTACACCAAAAATTAAAGAATGACATTGAATACAAGTTTGATAAAAATGACCAAACACAAATACAAAAAGTAAAACTATTATGTAAGAACCTACCTAAACTATATTTTCCGGATGAAAACAAAAAAATTACTTATATAGTAGAATCAGACGCCAGTGAAAAAAGTTATGGAGGAGTCTTAAAATACAGTATGATAAAAAAAAAATAGAACATCATTGTAGATATTATTTAGAAACATTTACTAATGCAGAAATAAAATGGGAAATAAATAGAAAAGAATTATAGTCAGTGTATAAATATTTACTATCATTTGAACAATATATTGTATATAACAAATTTATTATAAGGACAGATAACACACAAGTAAAATGGTGGCTAACAAGAAAATTATTGGATTCAGTAACTACAAAAGAAATTAGAAGATTGGTATTAAATATATTAAATTTTACATTTACTATTGAAGTAATAAAAACTGACAAGAATATAATATTTATTGTAATATTCTTCTGATAATTGTCTAAATCTGACTATTTCTTTAATATTATTTGTGATGTATTCTAGATAGAACATATCTTGGGTTCTTAGGTACATATGTAAATTATTTTCCATTAATTCTTCTAATAGTTTTATGTCTTTCATTGCTTTTGTTGTAAATATTCGTAATTCATTTTAATCTGAATTTATTTCTAAATCATACCATTCTATTCTTTCGAGGTCTATTTCATACCATTGTTGGTCTAATATATATTCTGATTCATTATCATTAAATATTTTTTCCATATGATTCTTCTTAATTCAATTATCTCTATACCTCTAAGTATATATAGGATTAAAGTTTCATAGTTTTTTATTATTTCATCATGCATGTATGTAGTCAAGTTCGTTGTTATGCAAGTTTTTATTTCCAATTATTTCTTCCTATCATATCCATAATTGATTAAATTCGTATTAGATCATTATAAACTAGATTATCTATTTATCATGTTCTCCTGTCACTACTAGCATTGTACTTTAGCGGATACTTCATTCTTATCAGCGCCTCAACTTTGTTTACTCCCCTAAACAGCTTTCCTTGCCTACCGGTTTCAACATTAGGATGACATAGTTTAGAAGTTTACTCCCTGTTTCCAGTGTGCGAATAAACTAGAAATCATGATTCAAATATTTCTAATACATAATAACTAACATAACTTTATTCAATCATATATATGATATTCAGGAATATATGAAATTAGTTCTACATATTTGTCTCACAATATACCTTTGTCTCTTGCTTGTCTATGGTATTTGAGGGTTGCTCCATTATCTTTTAAGTATGAATATTTTAAATATTTGAGAGAGTGTTTTTATGGAAGCTTGATTTGTTTATTGAAGGCTTGCCCCTTATGTTACATGTACATTCCTTTATATAGAAAGGAAATTCTATCCTATAACTACTGCACTTATATTTATCTGCACACTACTTTAATAATGCACACCTACAACACCTACCACTTTACACTTGTCCATTCATAATGCACACCACTCCACCTACCACTTTAATATCTACCTACTTTAATAATGCATACTACCCAACATTTGTTGACTAATTTACATAATTTATTTCTACTCTACTAACTTTCTTACAATAAGACGAATCATACATAGTACTATTTACTTTATACTATTTACTTTTGGCTTTTCTGGCCAAATATGTCTTCTTTGCCTTATCTCTTTAGTTGTCTTTATCTTCTTTGTCCCTATCTTCTTTGTCTTCATATCTCTTTGACTTTATTCTAGCTGGACATCGGGAATCACATTGTCTTCTCCATTACATTTTGAACATATGTGATTAGGATATTTGTGTCCAATTAGCTTATAATATCTGGTTAATAGTTCTGAAGAAATAAATCCTGCCTTTAATGCTCTTGTCGTAGGTCTTTCTTCTGATTTTAATAATGATAAAATTCATTTCTGAACCTCATCCATATCTGATTTCCTTAGTTCCCTTGAGTTGGCATAAATCACTATTTGATCTCTAGAATAGTAACTCCATATAACATTTCCATTCAAATAATTGTTGGCTAGTTCTTGTATTATAGTTGATATACCAATTATTCTTTTATTGGCATAAAAATTGGGTATCTCAATTTTTGATATTTCTGGTTGTTCTCCAATATCTTTCGGTATTATCATTTCTTTGGTCAGGCCTTTCTTTATAACTTGAATAGGAGGTTTGGTCATCAAGGTGGTCGTGAACATGGGGCAATACTTGACTTAAAATGTCTTGGCTTCCCTCATCCTAAGACATCTTCACGACACTTCCCACGAACCGTGGTCAAAACCACTGGTCGTGAAGTGGCTCGTGGAGGTATGCCACTTTGAGGCAGACCCTAGAGAGCTACTGCCTTGGCCTCATGAACCGTACCATGAGCCATGCTCCACACCACTGGCCGCGGTGGTGGTCGTGGACTTGAGGAAGTGTGCTCCAAGTTTGGGGCAGCTTGGCCTTTGGCTTAGGCTTTGCCCCATTTGCCTTGGCACTTTCCCTTGTAACACTCAACCAAACCTTAGGTGGTCTTCTAAGTTGCAGGGTATAACACGTGCCTTGACGTTGAACCCCTAAATCCCTCATTCTAGGTACTGGCAGTCTTATCTACGACTCTAACCTTTAACATCAAAATCTAGAACCCTTGCTTGAGGCTCAAGTTTGGTCTACTAGTTTTCGGGGTATTACAATATCTGCCCTTTGGGAACATTCATCCTCGAATGATATTCCTAAACACTTTTTAAGGGAAACGACTCTAGACTAGAAGCCCATCATGCATGCAACATCTAATGCAACACAAGGAAGTAGAAACTTCATCTAACAACCCATTATGCATGAAATCTCATAACTCATCATATTCATAGGAGGAACTACATTCTCCAAACTAAATAATGCTCAACAAACACTCATGGAGTTCATATGCATTTTACTCTAAAAAAACATTCATTGAAGGAGGAATCTCTCAACTCCAAACTAGAGCATGCTCGTATATTCCTCTCATAAAGTCAATATGCAACTATACTCAAATGCACTACAACAAGAAGTGAAACAATGCGTATAAGTCATTTCTAACAAGGACTAAGCAGTTTCATGAACATGCATCATATAAGGAAATCAAGGAAACACATAAACACACAATAACCTTACTTTTTAGGAACACAATATCCCCCTTGGGAGTAAGCCTATTCAATCACTTCTTAACATCATTCATGCTAAAGACAACTTTAAGGTCTAACATAACAAGTAACAAAAGACAAGAAAATCTGAAAATTACTAAAGCATAAAACACATATTGAAAACAACATGAGGAGATCAATCTTGATCTTCTGTAGATTGGAGAGCATAAAACCTATCCTTCTTTTGAGCACTCTCATCCGGACTACTAGAGGCAACCTTCTTATCCTTCCTTCCCTTTGCCTTAAGAACCGGACAATCTCTCATTTTGGGCCCATCTTTCCCACGCCCATAGAAACCATCCATGCCGGCTAGGCACTTACTATATTGACTCCTTCCACACTTGGTGCAAGTAGATGTAGGAAATGGAGACCCACTACCCTTTTCTTTGTCAAACCTCGGGATGTTGGAAGAATCTTGGCCGGAATATCTTTGTTTAGATTTAGGCCTACCTTGTCCATCAGACTTAGCATTAGAAAAGTTCACATCATTGGTTCTAATTCTTTTTATCTCCTTATTCATTTTCTTGTCCTTTTGCTCCTCAATTTGTTCGGCATGAACCATAAGACTTGAAATATTCATACTTGGGATATGAATTGCCGAACGACACTCATTCTCTACCAAGTCGGACACTCCCATCACAAATTTATTCAATCTAGCCCTCGTGTCTTCCACTATAGTTGGAGCATACTTAGATAGTTGGGTGAACTTAAGAGCATACTCCTTCACACTCATACCTCCTTGACGGAAGTTAATGAATTCTTGCATCTTTTGTTGTCTCAACTCTAAAGGAAAGAACCTATGTGGGAATGCTTCTTTGAAACCTTCCCACTCTATTGGGCCCTCTTCTACCTGCCTATTGTCCTTCCATTGTTCATACCATATTTGTGCAATATTCCTCAATTGATAAGCGGCTAGCTCCGCTTTCTCTAGCGAAGTCAATCCCGTGATGGCAAGCACCTTGTACACTTTATCTATAAAACCTTGAGGATCTTCCTCCATTTTGGATGCATAAAACTCCCTTCTTCTAGAAGCAACCATCCCACTTATTGGGTTTGCCAGAGCTACAACTTATCTATTGTCATGCGTCGTCAAGGCTTGAGCCAACAATTCCATCGAAGAGCTAAACTTCGCAAGAGTGACATTCTTAGCTAGAGGGTCAGTTGGAACTTGAAGAAGAGCTTAGTGTGGGACCTAGAGAGTAACCTCTTGCTCCACATTGTCTTCCTCATCTCTCCTGGCATTTTCCCTTGTATTAGCCATACCCTGAAAAAACCATAGGGCACAGATTAGAAGAAGGACCTACTAGAGCCAAACTCTATGGCACGACTTGAAGAATGAAGAAATAAGATTTCCTAAACATCCAATAACCTCTTAAGAATAAATGTGGCGTGCTTCAGATTTATGAAAAAGACTCTACTAAAGGTGGTTTGAGACAATCCTAGAACCATTCTAAACCTTGTGCTCTAATACCAAGTTTGTCGCGAACCAGGGGTACAGCGTAAATGTAACATGGTGTACTTGACCCCGAAGGGGTCTCATACAAGCCCTTAGCATATCATAACATAATATATGAGACAAGAATGGAAAATTTAAAAACTTTTATCCATACAATCGAAGTCATTTTCATAAAAACAAGCGGAAGTCTTTCTATACTTTGTCTTAAACCATCTAATACAACTTTAGAGTAAAACACTTGGGACACAGACCATACAATAGTCTAAACATGAAAAAAAAGGCATCAAGGAACTAGTGGATTTTGTCCTCGAAGCTATGAAGACTCACCAAAATCTTCAACTCCTTTGCTCCTTAGAAACCCATCTCCAAAAATAGCACTCTAGTTTCCAAACCATACATTTGATTAGAATGTAGGCAAAGTATGCATTAGTACAAAATGTACAAAATATGTTAGGCATAATCATAAGAGCATAAGACAAGGGTTAGTCAACATACTACATAATCCATAATCATATGAAATACTTCATGAAACATAAATTATAAGCATAAGAGACAATATCATAATAATAAGCAAAATCTCCAACATACGCATCATATAAGCTTTACTCAACTCTTAGTCATTCACATCAAAAAGGACTATTCTCAAGTAACATCAAGGCATACTTGTGAAATGCATGAATAGAATCCCCTAATACCATCCAAGATAAGCACCCCTTTTTGGCCATCTTAACCATAGTCTATATGCATGGTCAATCTTAGGCTTTCACTCTATAGGAGTACTATACCTCTAAGTAACCTCAAAGAACACTTGTGCATTGTATGAAGGGAATCCCATAATACCATTCATACTAAACATATCCTTAAATCCACCATAAACATACCTACCATTCACTTGGTCTTATTATTAGATTTATTCATATAGACAAGGGAACTATCACCCTAAGTCAATCATCTCATAAATGGCAACTATAGCAACAATCCATCAAACATACATCATGAAAGAACACTTTCTTGAATAACCTTAAGTCATAATTCTGCAATGCATGGATAGCATCCCATGATATTATTCATGCTAAGTACTACTTTTAGGTCCTCATACTAAGGCTTCTTGGTTTGGACCCTAGTTACTCTCTTTAACTTTAGAACGCTGTGAGGTATTCCCTTAAGCACATCTTAGTTAATTAGTAGGTTGAACCCTATGAGACACTTCTTTAAGCATGTCTAAGTTCATTATCAACATGGGTCCTATGAGATACTTACTTAAGAATGTCTAAATCCATGTATACCTTGAACACGACAAGATACTCCTTTAAGTATGTCTTTGTTCATTAATAAGATTGACCCTATGAGATACTACCTTAAGCATGTCTAAGTCCATTTATGCTCTTGAACACTATGATATACTTCATCTAGCATGTATTAGTTCATTAATGCTTTTGAACACTATGAGATACTTCTTCAAGCATGTCTTAGTTCATTATATATGGAGATTGCTACTAGAAACCTTAACTCAACTATATTAAGGCTTCCATCTCATGAGACCTAACTTTGGGAAAACCCACACTCTACTATGTAAGAGTTCCCCCTTTACATTGGATATTCCTCACATCAACTAGGTGTGGTTCTCCTTTCAAATTGGAGCCCAGACCCTCTCTTGTGTGACACTCTATCTCATTGTCAATATCCACTTGGGGTCAAGCATACACCCCAAGATTTCACTATTAAGCCTTGCTTAACGTTCATGTCTCATGGAAGGATGTCCTTGACAATCAATCCATGTTTAAGTGATTCTATCACTTTATACTTTCAAGAATTCATAAGGTAGGTTAGGTGAGTATAGGCCTTTCACCACAATTCTACATGTTAGACTTCTATTCATCACATTAACTTTACTCTCAAACCCCTAGTGATTCAACATTCATGACAACAAGCCTTACTCTCTCCGCTTTACTTCATTCTATCATCATGCATGCCTAGTTCACAAGGCATTCACCCACATTCTTCATTACTAGGTAATCTTAGTCATAATTCATCATGTAAGTTCAATATCAAGCCCTACTAATCAAGACTCATCATATTCACATTATTGTAGTTCAATTCATGAATATGTTTTTAGCTATAGACAATTACTACTCAAAGCATCAATTCTAGAAGATTACCTATGAACCTCCAATTTCACCTTCCATGGCATAAACCCACATAATTCAACTTCATCACCTAGACTAGGGTAACCATGGAAATTACATGAATTCACCGTAATATCATGAATCACTACTAAATTATCCATAAATAAGTATTATCCATCCAATTGGAATCATGCTCAACTTTACCTACACATTGGAAGAAACCCTAGCTTAGATTGGGGTTCTTCTTCAAAAATTTGAGGTAAACTAAGTGGTCTCTATGGGTGGAAGAACCCATAGATGAATAAGCGAACATACCTCAATTCAGAGCCTTAACATAAGCTTCCAATAATGGTGGCTTTGTTTTTGACCTAAGCGTCAAGCTCTTTCTCCTTCTTTAAGTCTTAGGTTTTCTAGGGAGAGAAATATTATGAGAGGAAGAACTTTTTTGATCTTTTGGAGTTTTGGATACATTCCAGGTTGTGGATACTGGTGCGTTACTTGCTGAGGCACTTTTGCCTACTCCAGCCCCTGGGCCTTCAGGTATATCTAGCACTGCCCTTTTCATGCTGCCTAGTTCCTCTACAACTCCTTTTCCTCCTAGGTCTAGTGCGACTGCTGCTGCTAGCCATTCTGCTGATAGACACGCTTCCAGGCTTGAAGCCACCATTCTTGGCATGATCGAGAGGGATCTGGCTAATGCTATGACACCCCTGAGCATATCTATTGATGCCCTTATGGCACAGATAGCAGTGTGTGAGCAAGGCCAAGGGGACACAGAGGAGGTGACGGCATAAAAGACTGCTATTGCTGAGCTGAGGAAGGATGTGGACCAGTTTACACAACATGAAAAAGCTTTATTTAAGACAAATATTTAGGGACAAGTTAATAATCCCATCTTTAAAGGTGTATGTATTGGGACTAGATTTTAATACAGTCTTTAATTTCTTGTGTTATTGTGAAGGTACTAAATGTGGTCTCAAGAGAAAGTATAAACTGGTCCTAATTTATAATTTAGGGGCCTTGAGAAATTTATTAAGGCGGGAAAGTATTGAAATGTTAAAAAAAAAAAGTCTATTTTCAGCAAAACTAGGCACCAAAATGTCCATTACTAATTAAAATTGTAAGAGGAAATCAAAAAATAAAATACCTCTGTTTCTCAAAACATAACGTGAAATATAACAACCCTAGTAGCGATTTTTCCTAACAACGATCTTCACAATACATCAATCTTAGAGTAGCTCTCTACTGAAAATATTTGTATTCTCAAAATAGAGAAAGAGCAGGTCTGCCTAGAACCAGACGCAACAGCTTGTTTCAGTCATTCATCTCTATTATTTCAGAACAAAGAAAGTACATGCCTGTTTAGCACCGATCTCAATAACTATCTTCCATTCACTCGAATCTGAGGTATTACTCCACTTCTTCCTGTTTATTTGTTTCCTTCTATTAGGCTGATTTGTTGTTTGTTTTGTTCAAGCTATAACTCTTCTTGTTTAATTTAGTTTTGTTCGCTAATCACACTAGCTGCTGATCATCATTTGTAAAAAAAAAATTTAGTTTTACAGTGTTTTATGATCCCAAAAATGAAGGGGATCTATCCTTAAAGAACTAAGTATTCTTAAAGGTTAAGAACAATGAACTAAACTTGAAAAGAGGCATTAACAACTAGACGAGCTAAAACAATATGATCAATATTGAGAGAGTTGTATTCAAATTGAGAAATCCATTATGAATTACAAGTGAATCATTTTTAAGCTTTTAAACCTAACAGAACAAGTGAGAAAACTGATTGTTGTATGTTACTATTGGAAAAGTGACAAATTGATAGTTTTGTTTGGTTATAAAAACTAATAAAAGATGTAAAACGAAATAGAACTTATGCAAATGACCTCATGTGGTGATGCACATAGAAGGTTGAAAAAGTGATAGTTTCGTTTGGGTCTGAAACTTGGAATACTTGATATTTTTCAAGAAGATACATTTAACAGTTTCTTAAAACATTATTAATCCATTTTTTCTAATAGGTTCTCTTATTTCTTTCTAGTTGTATCTGAGTTATTTCTCCTCTTTGCGAGTTGTTTTTTTCTTTTCTAAATCTAAGAGTAGCTCTCAACTGAAAATCTTTTATTTAAAGAAATAGAGAAAGCAGAGGTCTACCTAGAAAGCACAGGTCTGCCTAGAAACAGACGCAACAGCTTGGTTTCAGTGTTTCATCTGTGTTTTTTCAGGACAAAAAAGCACAGGTCTGCCAAGCTCCGATCTCAACACAATCTTTATCTTTTATTCACTCGAATCTGAGGTATTACTCCATTTCTTCTAGTTGATTTGCTTCCTTCTATAAAGTTGATTTGTTGTTTGATTTGTTCGAGTTATATATAACTCTTCTTTTTTAAGTTACTTTTGTTTGCTCACAATAACTGCTGATCATTATTTGTAAAACGAGTTCAGTTTTATAGTGTGTTATGATCCCAAAAATGAAGGGGATATATCTCTTATTTCTGTAGACATGTATCTCAGTTATTTCTCCTCTTTTGCGAGTTGTTGTTTTCTTCTCTAAATCTGATTTGTTGAATCTTTCCTTTTGACATCAGAGTGTATAGTGTGTGCCTACAAAATCGATCATTTTTTCACAATGAAATTAACTTGAGGTAATGAAAGATGAAAGAATTATAATAGAATTGAACGAAATTAACTCTTGTATATGATGTTCATAGTAGGTTGAAACAATAATAGTTTCATTTAGTCTTCAAAACTTCGCAAACTCGAGAATTTTCATGATACATTCTAATAGTTGCACCATATATTCTTTCATTTTTGTGTAACTGAATCTTTATTTTTGTCCTTAAGAAACTGAACAGTGAACTATTAATGAACATAGACACTCACAGATTATGAATTAAGACAATGTTCAGAGAGAATATAGAGGGAGTTATTCAACTAAAGAAATCTATTCTGAATTACAAGTGAACTATTGTTTCCCTATTAAGGCTCAAAAATCAAGATGGAAAGTGGTTGCATTTATTTAAACTGATCCAAATGTGTAGTTACCTACAACTAATTCCTTAAGGTACTGGTTACAGAATCACAAGTTGTGTGCATCTTAAACTTTTTCTTATCGTTCATATTTTCTTAATCTCTTTTTATATATTCTCCAAGATTTCGATAGAAAATTTGTAGAGTAATAGTGACTAGGCTAAGCTATATGTGAGAATAAATTTTCTCTCAAGTAACTTACCCCGTTTCAAATGGGTCCCTCTCGGACACTCGCTTGACGCATGAAGACCAGCCGATGCCTTACCCCACTCACTCTCTGGACTTGAGTGTTAGGATATGGAACTAGGGTTCACCCTCTCGGGCTGAACCTCATGTCGACCCACTCCTTAGGCCATCAGTCTAGCGGTCTTGGTTTCGCGACCTCTCTCTCGAGACGAAAACACATGGCTGGTTTTGTATTTGCAACTACAACCCAATTAGATTAAACCACAACCACTATGTGAAATCACAATTAAAATACATCTAACCTATGAGCAAGCAAGACCCAACAATACTCTTAACCCATATTCGCTAAATCACACCCTAAGAATTGGGGGTTTTAGCCACACATCAAGATATAAAAATTTGTACCTAAATGAGCTTGCATTCAAAATGGGTATGAAAATTTAAGTCCTGTTACAGGCCAAGAATGAAGAATCCAAGAGACCCAAGTCCAAATCCTTGGAGATGAAACCCTCTTCTTCTTCAAGTTTCAAAACCCTCTCAAACTCAGGACTTATCACATACACCCCAATATTTCACTATTAAGCCTTTCTTAACATTCATGTCTCATGAAAGGATGTCCTTGACAATCAATCCATGTTTAAGTGATTCTATCACTTTATACTTTCAAGCATTCATAAGGTAGGTTAGGTCAGTATAAGCCTTGTTATGCCGTAATTTTACTAACCTTTAGAAAAATCACTTTTTGAAATGTTCTAAGTATAAAACAGTTTGAGAAAAATACTTAGAAAAGAGTCGCCACTTAATTTTTTAAAGAAATTAAGAAAACTTATAATTTTCAAAGATTTAAATAGAAAAAATCATTTGAAAATACCAAGGAGGGTTCGGGGTTCAATTTACACTTGGAGAAGGGTTTAAGCATTCGAAATATCCGCTAACATGCGGTCGACCTGCGACTTGACTAAAATATATTTTTTGACTAATTTTTTAGAAAAGGTGATTTAACATAAGAAGAATAACTTACAATATTTGGTTAACTGGAAAAAAAGTTAAATAAATGACACATTTTATTTTATTTTATTTTTTAGAGAAAAGGGATCCAAAATGAAATATTTTACTTGAAATATAAGTGATTAGAATATTAATAAAACTAGATTAATTAGAATTTATTTAATTCATTTTAAAATAACTTAAACCAATTACATTAAAGCATGAAAATTATTTTAAATTAATTGAAGAACAAAAGTTTTGGCTAACCTTCTTGAGAAAATGACTATGTAAGTGTTTTATAATAATAATTTACATTATTAGATTAACTTTGAGAAAATAGTTAAACAAATAGCAATTTTTATTTTTGTAAGTAAATGGGCCCTTAATTGAAACATTTGAATTAGTAATTAGAATTTTAACGAAACTAAATTAATTGGTTTCTATTTGAGTCATTTTTGGGTTTATGACAAAAAACTATTTTATACTAAAAAAAAGTTTTGACTAAAGATAATGCAAGAGTTGATAAAAATGAAATTTGTTAGAAATAAAACAACATAGAGAAATAGTTTGTCTTTTGGGGAATACGATTAAGTTAATTAACAATTCTAAAGTTAGAGTTAATAAACAACAAACAATAAATAATTATAATTAAATAATTTAAGAGTAACGGAGAGAAGTTGAATTTGGGCCTTTCTTGGGCCAAATTCGTTGATACTTTTTTGGGGTTTAACCAAAACCCGTTTTTGGTATACAGCTGATATATATCAGTGTATATCGACATGTATATCAGATCTTTTCGTATATCTCCTGCTTCCAAACCCTTGTATTTTACTTTTGGACCTGTATATCGATATTCACCATGTATACCGGTGTATACTGCCCGTTTTCGGACTTTCACTACACCTGTTTTCAATTTCCAGCTCGTATAAAATTGTTGTTGACTCGATGGAGAAGATGTTGGGTTTCTTCCCAACCCATGATGCAAGGAGAGTAACGAAGGGAGTCCAATGGACTTAAACCGAGAGGGTTCATGCAAGAAAAGAAGGATAAAGATTAACTAGAGATAACTTCAGGAGGCAACCATATTTTTAGTTAGAATTAACCACGATAAGAATCATTCTTACCCCTTGTAGATTATCATAAATAATAGGTAGAATGAACTCCCTTTGAAATAATATTAGTTCATATGGGCGTAATGTTAAATCATCTAATAGGTTCAATAGACATAACTAAAACAATCTAGACATTCAACTCAACTGTAGACAATCAAAATGATATCACATGTGTATGAAATATATATTATGTAGAGTACAAATCATTCTTTACCAATATGTTGTTACATATAATTTACAGCAAGGCTTTAGACTCTAATATTACATGTATCAAGTATTGTAACCAGTGAAGGCACGTATTAAACATATAAAGAAGAATGAAGGCTGGCAGCCCTCTCCTAGGTAACATGGAAATTATTTGGTCCTCTTGAATGCCCAGAAAAGCCATTAGAAGACACAATACAAAATTTATAGGCCACACTTAATATATTACAAGAAAACAATGTGTTATACACCATAAACAAGGAAGAATATAATTGTGGTCGTGTTCACGCTATCAAGATGTATTGCAATGTATTATTCTAACTTAAAATCACAGCTTCCAACCCAATTATTCCAAGATAATAACACGAGCATTATGAAAAATATATAACTTATCCCATTTAAGCTAAGCAAGAGGATAATTTAAGAAACAAAATAAGAAGAGGATGAACACCTTATGCAAGTTTAGTCCTTTGCAGGACCCATGCTAAATCAACAGAAGATGTAAATTGGTATTCAATTATTCATTCAGTAAATTAAGGACTTAAACTGGATATATGACAAGTAGAGAAATTTAATGGAAGGCTACAAACTCAAAAGGGGAATATTGTAGATCAAAGTCAGGAGCAAAGATCAAATACATTAATCACATGAGATTAGGTTAATATTCAATACTTCCTCTTCAAGAATAGTAGGACAAACATAGGGCCAAAAATAAGATCTTCTTGAGTTAGTCAATACTTAAGCTAACAGAGATAAATTAAATAGACAAGGATTGACTACATAATTTCAAATCACCTAGCGAATTAACTACAAAAAAAAAAAATACAAACTGATTCAAATAAAGATGAACTAAAAAAAAAACTAAACAAACTATAATATTAAACGAGCATAATACCATAAATGAATCAAAGCATCATATATACCATTTTTCGGTGCGGACCTAGTAGTTGGGGGATTCAGGTAGGTGGTAGTGTGGTAGGTGAGTATTTTATTTTAAAGATTTTATTGTAGTACTCTTTTGCTAAGTGTCTTAATCTTGATATCCCTTTAATGTTATTTTCTGGTAGTGTGAAATTCATGGTAAAATGTAATAATATTTATTGTAATATTCTTCCGATAGTTGTTTTAATCTGAATATTTCTTTAATATTATTTATGATGTATTCTAGATATAACATATCTTCGGTTCTTTGGTACATATATAATTTTTCCTTCATTAATTGTTCTAAGAGTTTTATATCTTCCATAGATTTTATCCAATATTGTAAATATTTGTAGTTCATTTTAATCTGAATTTATTTCTAAATCATACCATTCTATTCTTTCGAAGTCTAAATCATGTAGGTCTATTTCATACCATTCTTGATTTAATATATCTTCATAATCATTAAATATTTTTCCCATATTATTCTTCTTAATTCGATTATTTCTATATTTTTAAGTACATATAAGATTAAAGTTTCATAGTTTTTTATCATTTCATCATGCATGTATGTAGTCATGTTCTTTATTATGCGAGGTTTTTCAATTATTCCTTCCTATCATATTCATAATCGATTAAATTCATATCAAATTATTATGAACTAGATTATCTGTTTATCATGTTTTCCTGTCACTACTAGCGTCGTACTTTAGCGGATACTTCCTTCTTATCAGCGCCTCAACTTTGTTTACTCCCCTAAACGGCTTCCTCGCCTACCGGTTTCAACATTATGATGGCATAGTATAGAAGTTTTCTCCCTGTTTCCAGTGTGCTAATAAACTAGAAATCATGATTCAAATAATTCTAATACATAATAACTAACATAAATTTATTCAATCATATATATGATATTCAGGAATATATGAAATTAGTTCCACATATTTTTGGAACAATATACCTTTGCTTCTTGCTTAGCCATGCTATCTGAAATATCTGACTGGATTTCAGATTGTTGCTCCATTTATCTAAATACTAAATTTTTAGTTGAGAGAGTTTTTTGAAAGAAAGTTTATTAAGTTAGGCCTTGTCCGTCTTTACAAAGTTTACTACTAAGTCTATATATAGACATATAAATTTACTATTCTAAATACTTATCCTAACACATTTTTTACACATGTCCATTACTATTGACTACTATTCATGAATTGTCCTTGTTTTGTCTACCACTAACCTCTTTACGACTTATTTGCACATATCAATAATGTACACTATCTACCACATACACTTGTCATATTTTGTACAAAAGACCCATACCTACTTTTATGACAACTATTATGACTTTTACATTTACATTATTTTACACATAACTTACATTATTTTACACATAACTTTTTCCGTTCATATCTCTTTCTCCTTTTTCTTCCTCGTTGATTATTCCAGCAGGACGTCTGGACTTATATTATCTTCTCCGTTGCACTTTGAACATATATGGTCCGGATATTTATGACCAATTAGCTTGAAATATCTGGTTAATAATTCTGCCGAAATAAATCATACTTTTAATGCTCGTGTCGTAGGTCGTTCTTCTGGCTTAAGTAATGATAAAATTCATCTTTGGACTTCATCCATATCTGCTTTCCTTAGCTCCCTTGAATTGGAATAAATCATTAACTGATCTCTTGCATAGTAGCTCCATATAACGTTTCCGTTTAAGTAATTATTTGCTAGCTCTTGTATAATGGTTGATATACCAATTATTTTCTTATTGGCATAAAAACTGGGTATCTCACATTTTTGTATCTCTGGTTGCTGTCCGATATCTTCCGGTATTATCATATCTTTTGTTAGTCCTATCTTTACCACCTATATCGGAGGTTTTATTTCCTCGTATAATATCTATGCTGTTGCCGTATAAAATTTTACATAGAATAAATTTCCCTTAGTAACTCTCTTATATGTAATAAATGGTTTATGTAGTTTCGGTATTCCACTCAGTTCCTCTCCGTCATATGTATATACTGTATTTAATAGTCCATAGTTGTAACATGTCCTCATCAAGTTGGCATTAGTTTTTGGTTGTGCAATTAGTTTATTATAACCATGTAATTTTTGGGTTAAATAATCTTGGTTGGGTTCTTGGGTTGTAGTAGATCTTGGGTTAAGGTTTAAAAATGTTTGGATTTTGTATATATTTTCTATATAGGTTCGCGTAATATGGTTGTATGTTCTTTTGTCATGGTGTAGGCTATCCGCATATGTAGAAGTTTGTGGTTCTATAGTTAATATATTTTTTGGTGTTAGCCTTGGAGTAAATGGTTTTTCGAATAGCTGGTTTAAGTTTGAATTCTTTTGTTTTTCACTAACTCGTTTGCTTGTACCTGCAGCTGTATTTAAAC
>NC_064287.1:23986678-24022881 GCF_019186545.1 Solanum stenotomum
AAATAAATTCAGATTAAAATGAACTACGAATATTTACAATATTGGATAAAATCTATGGAAGATATAAAACTCTTAGAACAATTAATGAAGGAAAATTTATATATGTACCAAAGAACCGAAGATATGTTATATCTAGAATACATCATAAATAATATTAAAGAATTATTCAGATTAAAACAACTATCGGAAGAATATTACAATAAATATTATTACATTTTACCATGAATTTCACACTACCAAAAAATAACATTAAAGGGATATCAAGATTAAGACACTTAGCAAAAGAATACTGCAATAAAATCTTTAAAATAAAATACTCACCTACCACACTACCACCTACCACACTACCACTTTCATGAATCCTCCAACTACCAGTTCCGCACCGAAAAGTGGTATCAGAGCTATGGATAAGAAGAGAGCTAAATATAAAATTTTAAGTGTAAGATCACTATTGCCAAAGAACTCAAACTAGAAAAAACTTTTTTCTTTTTCTCCCCCTAAACACATAGAGAAAATGATCTTAAATAGATGAAGAATAGGGTTCATTTTTTTAGAGGAAAATCGGATGGATTGGAAGAATTTGAATTTGAAATTCAAGTTCTCTTTAGGATAAGAATGCTGGATTTCCGCGATTTGGTGGGATTCACTGCGCTGGATTGCTGTTCGTTTCTGGGTTCTCCGCGATTTCGGCTGCTGTCCGTGATTTTTGGGTTTGCAGCGTCTTGAATTTTGGTTCTCGCGTTGAGGATGAAGGAGAAAAGGGTCGGGTCAGATGTGGTATTGTTGTATATATGTTTGGATCGCTATTTGTATTGTTGAAATGGGTTTCTTTTGAATTGGGTTGTATTGAGGAATTGTTGTTGAAGTAGGCTGGTATTAAGAGTTGAATAGTGGGCTAGGTTATTGGTGGAAAAGGAAATGGGCCGAAATAGGGAGTGTTGGGCCGGCTGATGCTGGAAAAAAGGCCCAAAGTTGGCCTGATGTAATTAAAGTAAATGGTAAGGAAATTAATAAAAAGGTCAAAGGTTGGCAAACTTAGCCTACTTAAATTAAGAGTTAGTCAAATTGAATTAATTAGCAAATTCGACATAAAACTTAAATAAGATGAATTAATTAATTAATTAACGAGCTTTTTAATCTTAACAAAATAAAATAATCAACTTAATTAAAAAAACTAATTATTTCATATATATATATATATATAAATATATAAATATATATGAACTATTATATGACTAAATAATTAACCAATTTTTTAAAATATAAAATCTTTTTGAGACGATTTTCGAATATTCATAAAATATACTAATTATATACATAATTATGTGAAAGATATATATTATCTAAAAATTATAAAAAGTGACAAGACTATTTAAAATAACTTGCGAACTATATTATTATTATTATTATTTATTTATTTATTTGAAATTTTATAAAACTAATTATTTAAAATCGTTTGAAATTGAAGAAGCTCGATGATTAATATACATTGTGGAGGTCAAAAATTGGGTGTCAACAGGCCTTTCACCACAATTCTACCTATTAGACTGCTATTCATCACAATAACTTTACTCTCAAAGACCTAGTTTTTCGACATTCATAACTACATGCCTTACTCTCAAAGTTTTACTTTATTCTATCATCATTTATGTCTAGTTTTCAAGACATTCACCCACATTCTTCATTACTAGGTGATTTTAGTCATAATTCATCATGTAAGTTCAATCTCAAGCCTTACTAATCAAGACCCATCATATTCACATTATTCTAGTTCAATTCATGTATATGTTTGTAGCTTTAGACAATTACTACTCAAAGCATCAATTCAAGAAGATTACCTATGAACCTCCAATTTCACCTTCATGACATAAACCCACATAATTCAACTTCGTCAATTAGACTAGGGTAGCCATAAAAATAACATAAATTCATCATAATATCATGAATCAATACTAAATTAACCATAAATAAGTATTATCAAACCAACTAAAATCATACACAACTATACCTACACATTCGAAGAAACCCTAGCTTAGATTGGGGTTCTTCATCACAAATTTTGGGAAAACTAAAAGGACTCTATGAGTGGAAGAACCCATAGATGAATAATCTAACATACCTAAATTCAAACCCTTAGCACAAGCTTCCAAAAATGGTGGCTTTGTTCTTGAACTAAGCTTCAAGCTCTTTCTCCTTCTTCAAGTCTTGGGTTTTCTAGAGAGAGAAAAATTTTGAGAGGAAGAACTTTTGGGATCTTATGGGTTTTGGAATTAATTACCTAGTTGGGGTGGTTAATGACTTAAAATACTTTATATAGATGTATAAAATCCATATAAAATGAGGGAATTTACTAAACGGCCCCTCACTAGGTAGCCATTCCCAGGCACTACGAGAGCACCTCACCAGCCGTGGTCAAGACCACAGGCCATGGTCCTGCCCGTGGTCCTTGGGCAGTGGCTAAGTCTTTGTTTATTGGCCTCCAAAAATCCAAGGAATGACCACGAGAGCTCCCACGATCCGTGGTCAGGACCACGAGTGATGGTGATGGTCGTGGTCCCTAGGCAATAGCTTTTCCTCAATGCCTGCCTCCCTCAAACTTAAGGGGACTTCACGAGACCCCTCACGAACCATGGTGAAGACAACTGGTCATCAAGGTGGTCGTGAACATGGGGCAGTACTTGACTTAAAATGTCTGGCTTCCCTCATCCTAAGACATCTTCACAAGACTTCCCACGAACCGTGGTCAAAACCACTGGTCGTGAAGTGGCTCGTGGAGGTATGCCACATTGAGGTAGCCCCTAGGGAGCTACTGCCTTGGCCTCACGAACCATACCACGAGCCATGCTCCACACCACTGGCTGTGGTGGTGGTGGTGGACTTGAGGAAGTGTGCTCCAAGTTTGGTGCAGCCTTGGCCTTTGGCTTAGGCTTTGCCCCTTTTACCTTTGCACTTTCCTTTGCAACACTCAACCAAACCTTAGGTGGTCTTCTAAGTTGCGGGGTATAACATCTGCCTTGACGTTGAACCCCTAAACCCCTAATTCTAGGTACTGGAAGTCTTATCTACGACTCTAACCTTTAACATCAAAATCTAGAACCCTTGCTTGAGGCTCTAGTTTGGTCTACTAGTTTCCGGGGTATTACAATATCTTCCCCTTGGGAACATTCATCCTTGAATGATATTCCTAAACACTTCTTAAGGGAAATGACTCTAGACTAATAGCCCATCATGCATGCAACATCTAATGCAACACAAGAAACTAGAAACTTTACCTAACAACCCATTATGCATGAAATCTCATAACTCATCATATTCATAGGAGGAGCTACATTCTCCAAACTAAATCATGCTCAACAAACACTCATGGAGCTCATATACAATTTACTCTAAAAAAACATTCATTTAAGTAGGAATCTCTCAACTCCAAACTAGAGCATGCTCATATAATCCTCTCATGAAGTCTATATGCAACTATACTCAAATGCACTACAACATGAAGTAAAATAATGCATATAAGTCATTTCTAACAAGGACTAAGAAGTTTCATGAACATGCATCATATAAGGAAATCATGGAAACACATAAACACACAATAACCTTACTTTTTAGGAAAACTATATCCCCCTTTGGGAGTAAGCCTATTCAATCACTTTTTAACATCATTCATGCTAAAGACAACTTTAAGGTCTAACATAACAAGTCACAAAAGACAAGAAAATCCAGAAATTACTAAAGCATATAACACATACTGAAAACAACATGAGGAGATCACTCTTGATCTTCTCTAGATTGGAGAGCATAAAACCTATCCTTCTTTTAAGAACTCTCATCTGGACCACTAGAGGCAACCTTCTTATCCTTCCTTCCCTTAGCCTTAAGAACCGGACAATCTCTCATTTTGGGCACATCTTTCCCACACCCATAGAAACCATCCATGCCGGCTAGGCACTTTCTATAATGAATCCTTCCACACATGTTGCAAGTAGACGTAGGAAATTGCGACCCACTACCCTTTCTTTGTCAAACCTCGGGATGTTGGAAGAATCTTGGCCGAAATACCTTTGTTTAGATTTAGGCCTACCATGTTCATCAGACTTAGCATTAGAAAAGTTCACATCATTGGTTCTAACTCTTTTTATATCCTTATTCATTTTCTTGACCTTTTTCTCCACAATTTGTTAGGCATGAACCATAAGACTTGAAATATTCATACTTGGGATATGAATTGCCGAACGACACTCATTCTCTACAAAGTCGGACACTCCCATTATAAATTTATTCAATCTAGCCCTCGAGTCTGCCACTATAGTTGGAGCATACTTACATAGTTGGGTGAACTTAAGAGCATACTCCTTCACACTCATACCTCCTTGACGAAGGTTAAAGAATTCTTGCATCTTTCGTTCTCTCAACTCTAGAGGAAAGAACCTATCTAGGAATGCTTCTTTGAAACCTTCTGTAGCGACCCTTTCAAAACGGTATCCCTACTTAAACAACAAATCTAATTAAAATACTCGCGACTTTCAAAACCAATTAATGAGGCATACTGATTTTACACTAGTAGAGGGATTAGATTCATAACGAACTCAAACAAAAAAAAAATTTGGTCAATTAACCGACCAGATCTTCATGCATATATTAACCTCACACTCGAGGTGAAATAACAAGAATATTACACTTCCGAGTACCGAAATCAGGCAACTCATGCTTCACACAACTTTCAAGCCATATAACAAATTAGTATATTACAAAACTTGTGTTTACACACCCCGAAAAGATAACAAAATGTATAACATACTTATATTACAACCCATGGTGACATGACCAAATCAGCCCCCAAAATCTCATGTAAATATACAGTACAAAGATCATGTACAAGTCCCAAGGTTTATACAAAATATAGATGCCTATATGCAAATGTGATCTTCCTTACGACTTTCAAAATCTCCATCATCAATGGCCAGCTTCAAGAATCATCGCGAACAGCCCCTACGATAGAAACAACTATCGCTAAGCATATAGCTTAGTGGTGTGCAAACTATAGGTTTGGAGCCCTCAAATTCACCAAGTTATCATTCTCAAGTCAAGGGCAACACGATCGAAACAAATCAGTAAATCAAGTAACCGATATACAAGGAGTATCAAGTTCAAAATTTAAAGGTCCAAATGTTAAGAAAGCTCATAACACAACTTTTCAAGAGATTCAATAACAAGGCTCACCCAATATATACATCATGTCGTCACACCAGGCACGAGCAGGTGTCAAGAAGGGTCAAAACCCAATAATCAAGATAACCAAGAACTATATTAAAAATGGCTTTCTAGTTCATACTTAAAATGGACAACTTCCATTCTTAAGACGGACTAAAAATCCAGAGTCAAGATGGCAAATGATCCGAATCAAGAGGCATGCCAATAGTGACAAAGTCACAGCCACAAGAAGGACAAGGTCCCAACAAGAGTGCCAAGTGATCAAACAGTCCGTACAAGAGGGCGAGTTACATAAGCGTCTTTAATGTATTAAAGAACACCAGCACGACAATGCAAAGTGACAAGAGGTAACCAAGGTACGAAGATAACTTTCAGATATACCAGTAGGTAAAAAAGAGTACAAGTATAAGTTTATACACGAACCTCAGTTCTTTAGCACGAAAACAGTCCAACACAGCTTCACGAGTTCAAATCGTAGACCAACGAGCGTATCAAAGTCTTTAACTCGTACACGAGGATATAAAACCTTTAAAAAATTAATTCAATCGCTTATTTACTTTCTAGTAGCTCAATAATGTTGGCGTTACACAGGGTTATCATCACAAGTAAGCCTAACTTGTACAAATACGACTATACTCCTGAACAAGAAATTTTGCCCAATAAAAACACTCCATGTCGCAACTTAGATTTAAAACAGAAGATGGCAAAAATGGAATTTATATCCTTCATGAAAGATGTAGGTACATCTCTTAATCTTGCAAATAATCAAGAATCACCGCGAAATACGCTTTGTACAAAAAGATATAAACAAAACACTAACAGTTGAACATACAGGATTTCAAATTCCAGAATCTGGACAGAACATGTCATAGGTTTCGTCCCTTATTTCGTAGTCCTAATAGGTAAATTAGAGTTTACCATAAAAATAAGTGTTGTAGGTGTAAGAATCAGCTTTCCAAAACATATTTATTCACCTGAAAATAAGTTATACAAAACGAGATATTCTAAAATTACTAAACACTACCCTGCTTCAAAAAAAAGTTTTGATTACTCACCAAAAGGTAGGATGTCTCGACTTCCAGCTAGAAGGACCAAGGTTTTCTCTCATGATTTTGATGAAAAACTGGTTAGAAAATGTTCTTATGTTCTTGGACTTCAGTTCCAAACGAAAATCACAAGAGGAGGTGTGATAATATAGTCTAATGAGTGATGCTTAGTCACATATACAACTGTCCCTAAAGGGTGCTTCCCCATTTTATTGTGTGCTGCCCTAAATGTATACATATACACCTATATGTATATAATTTTTACGAACACTTTCAATTCATATGTAATTTTAATTAGAAAAAATTACGTAAATACCCTCATAAAATACCTCAAATTACGAGAACAATCTATTTTAAACAAGGTTGCATATATCACAAAATTTCAAGTTCCCAAAATAAGAGTAAAACATATTGTAGTAATTAAGAAATGATGCATCGACATGCAAGAGTTGATCTCGTATTTTAGGGGTGTTACAACTCTCTCCTCCTTAAAAAAATTTCGTCTCGAAATTTACCTTATGCTAGTCCCGGAACAAGTGCGGATAGAGGGTCCTCATGTCTTCTTCTCTTTCCAAGGTAGCTTCTTTTCCGGAATGGTTCCTCCAAAGTACCTCTACTATGGGGACTCTCTTGTTTCTAAGTTGCTTTACTTCTCGAGCTTGAATTAGAATAGGTTCTTCATTATATGTCAAGTCAGGATTAACCTCAATAGATTCAACTGGAAGAACATGAGATCGATCAGAATGATATCTTCTAAGCATAGAAACATGGAAGACATTGTGGATCTTGTCTAACTCAGGTGGCAACGCCAATTTATATGCAACTGGTCCAACCCTTTCAAGTATCTCATAAGGTCCAATAAATCGGGGACTAAGTTTTTCTTTCTGGCCAAATCTCATAATCTCTTTCCATGGAGACACCCTTAAGAATACTTTATCCCCAACTTGATATTCAATATCACGCCTTTTAAAATCAGCATACGACTTTTATCTATCCGAAGAAATATTTAGACGATCTTTGATAATTTTTACGTTGTCCTCTGTTTGTTGCACAATTTCTGGACCAACAAGATTTCTTTCACCAACTTCACTCCAACAAAGAGGGGTCCGACATTTTCTTCCCTATAAGGCTTCATAGGGAGGCATTCCAATACTCGATTGGTAACTGTTATTGTAAGAAAATTCTATCAAGGCCAAGTGATTGTCCAACTACCTTCAAACTCCATAATGCAAGCTCGAAGCATATCCTCCAAAGTTTGTATCACTCTTTCCGACTGGCCGTCAGTTTGAGGATGGAACGAAGTGCTAACCTTCAACTTAGTACCCAAAGCTTCCTGCAAGCTACCCCAAAATCTAGATGTAGACCTTGGGTCCCGATCTGATACAATAGACACAAGGATCCCACGTAGTCTTACAATCTCCTTAATGTACAACTCAGCTAAATGCTCAAGTGAGTAATCCATCCTGATTGCTAAGAAGTGAGCACTTTTGGTTAGCCTGTCCACAATCACCCATATTGCATCATGATTCCTCTAAGTGCGAGGAAGTCCAGAAACAAAGTCCATAGTTATTCTCTCCCATTTCCATTCTGGCATCGACAAGGGTTGTAGTAAACCCACTGGGACTTGATGTTCAGCCTTTACTTGTTGACAAACCAAACATTTAGAAACGAACTCTGCAATGTCTCTCTTCATACCATTCCACCAATAATTTTCTTTGATGGTACGGTACATCTTTGTACCTCCAGGATGCATTGCATATGGTGAAGCATGTGCTTCATTCAATATTTCTCTCCTTAATTTGTCATCATTAGGGACGCATAACCTATTTTGATAAAATAAGCCACCATCCTCTGTAAATGTAAAATCAAGTTTTTCCCCACTTTTAACTTCTCTGGACAATTTTACAATCTTGTCATCTAACATTTGTGCTTCTTTCACCTGCTCGAGTATTATTGGCTTTACTGGGAAATTAGCAATAGCTGAACCATTTGAATCAAGTGTAAAATAAACATTCATCGCTCTTAACTCAAGGAGCAAGGGTAAAGGACTCAAAGAAATGCTTGCGAAGGATTTCCGACCTAAGGCATCTCCAACCACATTGGCTTTAGCTGGATGATAATCAATCGTGCAGTCAAAATTCTTGATGAGTTCAAGCCATCTACGTTGTTGAAGGTTTAGCTCCTTTTGAGTACCCAAGTACTTTAATCTATTGTGATCAGTGAAGATATGACATTTCTCTCCATATAAATAATGCCGCCATATTTTTAAAGCAAACACTATAGCAGCAAGTTCAACATCATGAGTAGGATAATTCAATTCATGCAGTTTTAATTTTCGAGAGACATAAGAAATTACCTTCCCCTCTTGCATCAAAACACATCCGAGACCATTGTGAGAAGCATCACTGTATACTACGTACTCTTTCCCTTTAATTGGTAGAGTAAGTATAGGCGTTTGAGTCAACAAGGATTTGAGAGTTTCAAAGCTCTCTTGACATTTGTCATCCCAGATAAACTTTACTTCCTTCTGCAAGAGCTTAGTAAAAGGAGAGGCGATAATGGAAAAACCTTTCACAAATCTTCTGTAGTATCCTGCTCAGCCCAAGAAACTTCTTACCTCAGTCGGACTTTTGGGAGGTTTCCATTCAACAACTGCTTGTATTTTACTAGGATCCACTTTCACACCTTCAGTTGATACAACATGTCTTAGAAAAGCTACTTCATCAAGCCAAAATTCACACTTGGAAAGTTTAGCATAAAGTTCTTTCTCTTTCAAAATTTTCAAAATAATCCGGAGGTGTT
Organism: Solanum stenotomum; assembly: GCF_019186545.1. NCBI lineage: Eukaryota > Viridiplantae > Streptophyta > Magnoliopsida > Solanales > Solanaceae > Solanum > Solanum stenotomum. Next base: position 23,995,738 of record NC_064287.1, read on the forward strand.
TATCATGGTCTTTACTACTTCTGGAAAATATTAAAATATCATCTATAAAAACAACCACAAACTGATCAAGATAAGGCTTAAATACTCGATTCATTAGATCCATGAATACCGCAGGAGCATTTGTCAATCCGAATGGCATCACCAAACTACATAATGACCATATCAAGTTTAAAAGCAGTTTTAGGAATATCTTTCTCTCTAACACGCAGTTGGTGATATCCAGACCTTAAATCAATTTTTGAGAATACTTTAGCACCTTTAAGTTGGTTAAATAAATCATCAATTCTTGGTAGTGGATATCTATTCTTGATTGTTATTCTGTTCAATTGTCTATAGTCAATACAAAGCCTAAGAGTGCCATCTTTCTTCTTTACGAATAAAACAGGGGCTCCCCAAGGAGAAACACTAGGACGAATAAAACCTCTCTCAAGAAGTTCTTGCAGTTGAGATTTCAATTCTCTTAATTCTACTGGAGCCATTCTATAAGGAGTGATAGAAATTGGGGTAGATCCAGGAATAAGCTCGATTGGAAATTCAACCTCTCTTTCCGGGGGCAATCCTGGAAGGTTTTCTGGAAATACTTCTGGAAAATCACTTACAGTAGGTGTGTCTTTGATACAAGAACTCCTTCAACTGTGTATCAACTATGTGAGCAAGGTATGCCCCACAACCTTGATGTATCAACTTTCTTGCCAAGGCTGCAGAAATAATACTAGCTGTCACTAATCTTTCACCTTGTACAATGATGTATGAAAAGGTAGGATCTTTAAAAGTCACATGCTTAGACCTACAATCTACAACTGCATGACATTTATACAGCCAATCCATCCCGATAATAACATCAAATTCCTTGAAGGGCATTTCAACCAAATTAGCAGGGAAGACTAGGTTTTGAATCACGAAGGGACAATCTTGGTAAACTCGATTACACACAACTTGATAACCCAAAGGACTTTCAACCAGCACATCATAATTAAGACTCACAAATTTCACATTTTCAGGAAGAACAAGCGATGAACAAATATAGGAGTGTGTAGAACCAGGATCAAATAATGTAAACACACATAAGCCAAATAAGTGAAATTTACCAACAACCACGTCTTGTTCATCTTGATCATCCCTCTGCCTCATAGCATAAGAACGTGCAGTAGCCCCTTTGCCCACTGGCTTGATTAGCTCTACTTGTACCTACTGCCTTGGTGTTTTTAGGTCTTGCACCAATATTATTTTGAGGAGGATTGACAGAAGGCTTCTGAACTGAGCCTTCAGTTCTCAACGATGGAGCATAATTAGGATTAGGACAATCCTTCACTTTATGATCAAAGCTCCCACAATTGAAACATGCACCAGAAGCTCTCCTGCAAGTACCATAATGATTCTTTCCACATTGTGGACAAGTGGGAACACGAGGCTTGCCTTGGCCATAATTTGGAGTGTTAGCTGTAGAAAATCCGAATCTGTTTTGCCTTTGTTAAGGTGGCCTGTTATCACTGCCAGCCTTAGAATTATCAAACCTTCCCCTTTTGGATGGACCCCCAAAATCTGGTCTAGGCTTTCGAAATCTGTTTTCATTTCTACTAGTTTCTTCTTTATCAAGTCGTTCCCAAGTAAATGCAGCAGACACTAACTTACAAAATTTCTCATGTTGGAGGATCGCCACATTCTTCCTAATGGAATCATTTAAACCGTCTTCAAATTTCCTGCACTTGTCTTTTTCCTCTTTAATAATACCACCAGCATAGCGAGAGAGCATTAGAAACTTCTGTTCGTATTCAACAATAGACATGCCTCGTTGCCTTAGATTCAAAAACTCTTTTTTCTTTGCATCACAATAAGCAGGTGGAACATACTTCATACGAAATTCCTTAAGAAAATCATCCCAAGTAAGAATAAGAGGTTTTACCTTGGCATTCAGAACACTTACCCACCAATCGTAAGAATCCTTTTGTAATAATGAAATAACATACTTAAATTTTGCAACATCTGAACACTATAACTGCTCAAATACCCTCTCCATGCGATCAAGCCATTGTTCAGTATCAGTGGGATCAACAGTGCCTTCAAACTCCACTCCACCCATTTTCCTCATTTTCTCAAAGTTAATCCTGTGGGGATCATGCATTGATTCAGCCATCTGGTGGAAGAATTCAACCATTTGATGAAAATGAGGATTCATGGTTTGAGTACCATGACTCATGTGAGGATGTAGACTAGCTCTTGCACCCTGATGGTTTCCCACTTCAGAACCACTAGTGTGGGGAACATACTGATTCGAGATATGTTCTCCAACCCCTTCCAGTGCATGAGGTTGGGAAACAAAGGCACTTGAACCTTCACGAGCAGCTTCCATAGGTCGGTCAAAAGAAGTGGCCATAACTTAATTCCTTCAAAAGGAAAGATCACATTGCATTAGGGACATGTACATGATACATGTGCACTCTACATGCGATAAAATATTATAAACCATGTAAGTGAACATATAATCCAAATAGAACTTTTTCGAAAGCGAACAAGTATACAAGTAATTCACAGCAAAAGTCCTAGAACCACAAACCTAGGCTTTGATACCAACACTTGTAGCGACCCTTTCGAAACAGTACCCCTACTTAAACAAGAAATCTAATTAAAATACTCGCGACATTCAAAACCAATTAATGAGGCATACTGATTTTACACTAGTAGAGGGATTAGATTCATAACAAACTCGAAAAAAAATGAAAAAAATCTAGCCTATTAACCGACCAGATCTAACCTCACACTCGAGGTGAAATAACAAGAATATTACACTTCCGAGTACCGAAATCATCCAACTCATGCTTCACACAACTTTCAAGACATATAGCCAATTAGTATATTACAAAACTTGGGTTTACACACCCCAAAAAGAAAAAAAAATGTATAACCACACTTATATTAGAACCCATGGTGACATGACCAAATCAGCCCCCAAAATCTCATGTAAATATATAGCACAAAGATCATGTACAAGTCCCAAGGTTTATAAAAAATATAGATACTTATATGCAAATGTGATCTTCCTTAAGGCTTTTAAAATCTCCATCATCAATGGCCAGCTTCAAGCATCATCGCGAACAACCCCTACGATAGAAACAACTATCGCTAAGCATATAACTTAGTGGTGTAGAAACTATAGGTTTGGAGCCCTCAAATTCACCAAGTTATCATTCTCAAGTCAAGGGCAGCACGATCGAAACAAAATTAGTAAATCAAGTAACCAATATACTAGGAGTATCAAGTTCAATATTTAAAGGTTCAAATGTTAAGTGAGCTCATAACACAACCTTTCAAGAGATTCAACAACAAGGGTCACCTAATATATACGTCAAGTCGTCACACCAGGCACGAGCAGGTGTCAAGAAGGGTCAAAACCCAATAATCAAGAGAACCAAGAACCATATTAAAAATGGCTTTCTAGTTCTTACTTAAAATGGACAACTTCCATTCTTAAGACGGACTAAAAATCCAGAGTCAAGATGGCAAATGATCCGAACCAAGAGGCATGCCAAGAGTGACAAAGTCACAGCCACAAGAAGGACAAGGTCCCAACAAGAGTGCCAAGTGATCAAACAGTCCATACAAGGGGGCAAGTTACATAAGCGTCTTTAATGTATTAAAGAATACCAATACGACAATGCAAAGTGTCAAGAGGTAACCAAGGTACCAAGATAACTTTCAGATATACCAGTAGGTAAAAAAGAGTACAAGTATAAGTTTATGCACAAATCTCAGTTCTTTAGCACAAAAACAGTCCAACACAACTTCACGAGTTCAAATCGTAGACCAACCAGCATATCAAAGTCTTCAACTCGTACACGAGGATATAAAAGCTTTAAAAAATGAATTCAATCGCTTATTTACTTTCTAGTAGCTCAATAATGATGGCATAACACAGGGTTATCATCATAACTAAGCCTAAATTGTACAAATACGACTATACTCCCGAAACAGATATTCTGCCCAATAAAAGCACTTCATGTCGCAACTTAGATTTGAAACAGAAAACGGCCAAAATGGAATTTATATCCTTCATAAAAGATGTAGGTACATCTCTTAAGCTTGAAAATAATCAAGAATCACCGCAAAATACGCTTTGTACAAAAAGATATGAACAAAACACTAACAGTTGAACATACAGGATTTCAAATTCCAGAATCTGGACAGAACATGTCATAGGTTTCGTCCCTTATTTCGTAGTCCTAATAGCTAAATTTGAGTTTACCATAAACGTAAGAGTTGTAGGTATATGAATCAGCTTTCCAAAACATATTTATTCACCTCAAAAGATGTTATACAGAACGAGATATTCTAAAATTACAAAACACTACCCAGCTTCAAAAAAACAAGTTTTGATTACTCACCAAAAGATAGGATGTCTCGACTTCCAGCTAGAAGGACCAAGGTTTTCTCTTGTGATTTTGATGAAAAACTGGTTAGAAAATGTTCTTATGTTCTTGGACTTCAGTTCCAAACGAAAATCACAAGAGGAGGTGTGATAATATAGTCTAATGAGTGATGCTTAGTCACATATACAACTGTCCTTAAAGGGTGCTGCTCCATTTTATTGTGTGCTTCCCTATATGTATACATATACACCTATATGTATATAATTGTTACGAACACTTTCAATTCATATGTAATTTTAATTAGCAAAAATTACGTAAATACCCCCAAACAGTACCTTAAATTACGAGAACAATCTATTTTAAACAAGGTCGCATATATCACAAAATTTCAAGTTCCCAAAATAAGAGTAAAACATATTGTAGTAATCAAGAAATGATACATCGACATGCAAGAGTTGATCTAGTATTTTAGGGGTGTTACACCTTCCCACTCTATTGGGCCCGCTTCTTCCTGCCTATTGTCCTTCCATTGTTCATACCATATGTGTGCGATATTCCTCAATTGATAAGAGGCTAGCTCCGCTTTCTCTAGCGAAGTCAGTCCCGTGATGGCAAGCACCTTATACACTTCATCTATAAAACCTTGAGGATCTTCCTCCATTTTGGATCCATAAAACTCCCTTATTCTAGAAGCAACCATCCCATTTATTGGGTTTGCCAGAGCTACAACTTCTCTATTGGCTTGCGCCGTCAAGGCTTGAGCCAACAATTGCATAGAAGTGCTAAACTTCGCAAGAGTGACATTCTCAGCTAGAGGGTGATTTGGAACTTGAGGAAGAGCTTAGTGTGGGACTTGGAGAGTAACCTCTTGCTCCACATTGTCTTCCTCATCTCTCCTAGCATTTTCCCTTGTATTAGGCATACCTTGAAAAATCATAGGGCACAAATTAGAAGAAGGACCTACTAGAGCCAAACTCTATGGCACGACTTACAGATTGAATAAGTAAGATTTCCTAAACATCCAATAACCTCTTAATAATAAAAGTGGCTCGCTTCACATTTATGAAAAAGACTCTACTAGAGGTGGTTTGAGACAATCCTAGAACCATTCTATACCTTGTTCTCTGATACCAAGTTTGTCACGAACCAGGGGTACACCCTAGATCTAACATGACGTACTTGACCCCGAAGGGGTCTCATACAAGCCCTTAGCATATCATAACATAAGATAATAGACAAGAATGGAAAATTTAAAATTTTTTATCCATACAATCGAAGTCATTTTCATAAAAACAAGCGGAAGTCTTTCTATACTTTGTATTAAACCATCTAATACAACTTTAGAGTAAAACACTTGGGACACAGACCATACAATAGTCTAAACATGAAAAAAAGGCATCAATGAACTAGTGGATTTTGTCCTTGAAGCTATGAAGACTCACCAAAATCTTCAACTCCTTTGCTCCTTAGAAACGTATCTCCAAAAATAGCACTCAAGTCTCCAAACCCTACATTTGATTAGAATGTAGGCAAAGTATGCATTAGTACAAAATGTACTAAATATGTTAGGCATAATCATAAGAGCATAAGACAAGGGTTAGTCAACATACGACTTAATCCATAATCATATGAAATACTTCATGAAACATAAACTATAAGCATAAGAGACAATGTTATAATAATAAGAAAAGTCTCCAACATAGGCATCATATAAGCTTTACTCAACTCTTAGTCATTCACATCATAAAGGACTATTCTCAATTAACATCAAGGCATACTTGTAAAATGCATGAAGAGTATCCCCTAATACCATCTAAGATAAGCACCCCTTTTTGTCCATCTTAACCATAGTCTATATGCATGGTCAATCTTAGACTTTCACTCTATAGGAGTACTATACCTCTAAGTAACCTCAAAGAACACTTGTGCAATGTATGAAGGGAATCCCATAGTACCCTTCATACAAAACATAGCCTTAAAGTCACCATAAACATACCTACCATTCACTTGGTCTTATTATTAGATTTATTCATATAGACAAGGGAACTATCATTCTAAGTCAATCATCTCATAGATGGCAACTATAGCAACAATCCATCAAACATACATCATGAGAGAACACTTTCTTGAATAACCTTAAGTCATACTTCTGCAATGCATGGATAGCATCCCATAATACTATTCATGCTAAGTACTACTTTTAGGTCTTCATACTAAGGCTTCTTGGTTTGGAACCTAGTTCCTCTCTTTAACTTTAGAACCCTGTGAGGTACTCCCTTAAGCACATCTAAGTTAATTAGTAGGTTGAACCCTATGAGACACTTCTTTAAGCATGTCTAAGTTCATTATCAACATGGATCCTATGAGATACTTACATAAGCATGTCTAAATCCATGTATACCTTGAACACTATAAGATACTCCTTTAAGTATGTCTTTGTTCATTAATAAGATGGACCCTATGAGATACTACCTTAAGTATGTCTAAGTCCATTTTTGCTCTTGAACTATGAGATACTTCATCAAGCATGTATTAGTTCATTAATGCTTTTGAACACTATGAGATACTTCTTCAAGCATGCCTTAGTTCTTTGTATATGGAGATTGCTACTAGAAACCTTAACTCAACTATATGAAGGCTTTCATCTCATGAGACCTAACTTTGGGAAAACCCACACTCTACTATGTAAGAGTTCCCCCTTTACATTGGATATTCCTCACATCAACTAGGTATGGTTCTCCTTTCAAATTGGAGCCCATACCCTCTCTTGTGTGACACTCCATCTCATTGTCAATATCCACTTGGGGTCAAGCATACACCCCAAGATTTCACTATTAAGCCTTGCTTAATGTTCATGTCTCATGGAAGGATGTCCTTGACAATCACTCCATGTTTAAGTGATTCTATCACTTTATACTTTCAAGAATTCATAAGGTAGGTTAGGTGAGTATAGGCCTTTCACCACAATTCTACCTATTAGACTTCTATACATCACATTAACTTTACTCTCACTGCCCTAGTTATTCAACATTCACGACTACAAGCCTTACTCTCTACGCTTTACTTCATTCTATCATCATGCATGTCTAGTTCACAAGGCATTCACCCACATTTTTCATTACTAGGTAATTTTAGTCATAATTCATCATGTAAGTTCAATATCAAGCCTTACTAATCAAGACTCATCATATTCACATTATTTTAGTTCAATTCATGTATATGTTTTTAGCTTTAGACAATTACTACACAAATCATCAATTCTAGAAGATTATCTATGATCCTCCAATTTCACCTTTCATGGCACAAACCCACATAATTCAACTTCATCACTTAGACTAGGGTAACCATGGAAATTACATGAATTCACCATAATATCATGAATCAATACTAAATTAACCATAAATAAGTACTATCCAATCAATTGGAATCATGCCCAACTTTACCTACACATTGGAAGAAACCCTAGCTTAGATTGGGGTTCTTCTTCACAAATTTGAGGAAAAGTCAGTGGGCTCTATGGGTGGAAGAACCCATAGATGAATAAGCGAACATACCTCAATTCAAAGCCTTAACATAAGCTTCCAACAATGGTGGCTTTGTTCTTGACCTAAGCGTCAAGCTCTTTCTCCTTCTTCAAGTCTTAGGTTTTTTAGGGAGAGAAATATTTTGAGAGGAAGAAATTTTGTGATCTTTTGGGGTTTTGGATACATTCCCGGTTGTGGATACTGGTGCGTTACCTGCTAAGGCACTTTTGCCTACTCCGGCCCCTGGGCCTTCAGGTATATCTAGCACTGCCCATTTCATGCCGCATAGTTTCTCTACAAATCCTTTTCCTCCTAGGTCTAGTGCCTCTGTTGCTGCTAGCCATTCTGCTGATAGACGCGTTTCCGGGCTTGAAGCTACCATTCCTGGCATGATCGAGAGGGATCTGGCTAATGTTGTGACACCCATGAGCATATCTATTGATGCCTTTGTGGCACGGATAACGGTGTGTGTGCAAGGCCAAGGGCACGCTGAAGAGGTGACGACTTAAAAGGCTGCTACTGCTGAACTGAGGAAGGACGTGGACCAGTTGACACTACAGGAAAAAGCATTGTTTAAGACAAATATTTAGGGACGAGCTAATAATCCCATCTTTAAAGGTGTGTGTATTGGGACGCGAGTTAAATCCAGTTTTTAATTTCTTGTGTTATTGTGAAAGTACTAAATGTGGTTTCTAGAGAAAGTATAAACTGGTCCTAATTTAAAACTTATGGGTCTTGAGAAATTTATTAAGGCGGGAAAGTATTGAAATGTTAAAAAAAATAATCTATTTTCAGCAAAACTAGGGGCCAAAATGTCTATTACTAATTAAAATTGCAAGAGGAAAATCAAAAAATAAAACACCTCTGTTTGTCAAAACTTAACGTGAAATAGAACAACCCTAGTAGCGATTTTTCCTAACAACGATCTTCACAATAGATCGATCTAAGAGCAGCTCTCTACTGAAAATCTTTGTATTCTCAAAATAAAGAAAGCACAGGTCTGCCTAGAAGCAGACGCAGTAGCTTGTTTCAGTCATTCATCTGTATTTTTTCATAACAAAGAAAGTACAGTCTTGTTTAGCACCGATCTCTATCTCTATCTTCCATTCACTCGAATCTGAAGTATTACTCCACTTCTTCTTGTTTATTTGTTTCCTTCTATTAAACTAATTTGTTGTTTGTTTTGTTCAAGTTATAACTTTTCTTGTTTAATTTAATTTTGTTCGCTGATCACACTAGCTGCTGATCATTATTTGTAAAAAAAGATTCAGTTTTACAGTGTATTATGATCCCAAAAATGAAGGGGATCTATCCTTAAAGAACTAAGTGTTCCTAAAGTTTAAGAACAATGAACTAAACCTTAAAAGGGGAACTAACAAGCATACGAGCTAAAACAATATGATCAATATCGAGAGAATTGTGTTCAAGTTAAGAAATCCATTATGAATTACAAGCGAATCGTTTTTAAGCTTTTAAACCTAACAGGGCAAGTGAGAAAACTAATTGATGTATGTTACTATTGGAAAAGTGAAAAATTGATAGTTTTGTTTGGTTCTAAAAAGTAATAAAAGATGTAAAACGAAATAGAACTTATGCAAATGACCTCATGTAGTAATGCACATAGAAGGTTGAAAAAGTGATAATTTCGTTTGGGTTTGAAACTTGAAAAACTTGATATCTTTCAAGAAGATACATTCTAACAGTTTCTTAAAACATTATTAATCCGTTTTTTTCTAACAGGTTCTCTTATTTCATTACAGTTGTATTAAGTTATTTCTCCTCTTTGCGAGTTGTTTTTTTCTTCTCTAAATCTAAAAGTAGCTCTCAGCTGAAAATCTTTTATTTATCAAAATAGAGAAAGAGTAGGTCTGCCTAGAAACAGTGGCAACAACTTGGTTTCAGTGTTTCATCTGTGTTTTTCAGGACAAAAAAAGCACAGGTCTGCTTAGCTCTGATCTCAACTCAATGTCTATCTTCTATTCACTGGAATATCAGGTATTACTCCACTTCTTCCAATTTATTTGTTTCCTTCGATTAAACCGATTTGTTGTTTGTTTTGTTCAAGTTATAACTATTCTTGTTTAAGTTAGTTTTGTTCACTGATCACACTAGCTGCTGATCATTATTTGTAAAAAAAGATTCAGTTTTACATTGTGTTATGATCCCAAAAATGAAGGGAATCTATCCTTAAAGAACTAAGTGTTCTTAAAGGTAAAGAACAATGAACTAAAATTGAAAAGAGGCATTAACAACTAGACGAGCTAAAACAATATGTTCAATATCGAGAGAGTTGTATTCAAGTTGAGAAATCCATTATGAATTACAAATGAATCATATTTAAGATTTTAAACCTAACAGAACAAGTGAGAAAACTGATTGATGTATGTTACTATTGGAAAAGTTACAAATTGATAGTGTTGTTTGGTTCTAAAAACTAATAAAAGATCTAAAACAAAACAGAACTTATGCAAATGACCTCATGTGGTGATGCACATAGAAGGTTGAAAAAGTGATAGTTTTGTTTGGGTTTGAAACTTGGAATACTTGATATCTTTCAAGAAGATACATTCTAACAGTTTCTTAAAACAATATTAATCCATTTTTTCTAATAGGTTCTCTTATTTCTTTCTAGTTGTATCTGAGTTATTTCTCCTCTTTGCGAGTTGTTTTTTTCTTTTCTAAATCTAAGAGTAGCTCTCAACTGAAAATCATTTATTTAACGAAATAGAGAAAGCACAAGTCTGCCTAGAAAGCACGGGTCTGCTTAGAAACAGACGCCGGCTTGGATTCAGTGTTTCGTCTGGGTTTTTTCAGGACAAAGAAAGCACAGGTCTGCCAAGCTCCGATCTCAACTCATTCTTTATGTTTTATTCACTCGAATCTCAGGTATTACTCCATTTCATCTAGCTGATTTGTTTCCTTCTATAAAGATGATTTGTTGTTTGATTTGTTCGAGTTATATATAACTCTTCTTTTTTAAGTTACTTTTGTTTGCTCACAATAGCTTCTGATCATTATATGTAAAACAAGTTTAGTTTTATAGTGTTTTATGATCCCAAAAATGAAGGGGATCTATCTCTTATTTCTGTAGACATGTATCTCAGTTATTTCTCCTCTTTTGTGAGTTGTTTTTTTCTTCTCTAAATCTGATTTGTTGATTCTTTCCTTCTGACATCATAGTGTATAGTGTGTGCCTACAGAACCGATCATTTTTTCACAATGAAATTAACTTGAGCTAATGAAAGATGAAAGAAGTATAATAGAATTGAACCAAATTAACTCTTGTATATGATGTTCATAGTAGGTTGAAACAATAATAGTTTCATATAGGCTTCAAAACTTCGCAAACTCGAGAATTTTCAAAATACATTCTAATAGTTGCACCATATATTCTTCCATTTTTGTGTAACTGAATCGGTATTTTTGTCCTAAAGAAACTGAACAGTGAACTATTAATGAACATAGACACTCACAGATTATGAATTAAGACAATGTTCAGAGAGAATATAGAGGGAGTTATTCAACTAAAGAAATATATTCTGAATTACAAGTGAACTGTTGTTTCCCTTTTAAGGCTAATAGAGCAAGCTGGAAAGTGGTTGCATTTATTTAAACTGATCCAAATGTGTAGTTACCTACAACTAATTCCTTAAAGTACTGGTTACAGAATCACAAGTTGTGTGCATCTTACACTTTTTCTTATCGTTCATATTTTCTTAATCTCTTTTTATTTATTCACAAGTTTATGGTGCCTTTAAGCAATGGATGTAACTTTCTCTTGATAATCGGGTTGACCAAGCTTATTTTGATGGTGTGAAAAAGTTTTTGGATTATGCTTTTCAGAGATCAGAAAAAGAGGATGAAATACGATGTCCATGTTCCAAATGTTGTAATAAAACATTAGGAACTCATGAGACAATTGATACACATTTGAAAGTATATGGAATAATTCAAAATTATACTTTTTGGTGTAACCACAGAGAACATTTAGGTGAGCTAGTGTCAAATTCTGAAGATGAAACTGATGATGATGTAGAAGGTTATGAGAGTGAAGATGAAGTTCATGAATAGTTGAAAGATTTATATCCTAATACTGATGAAGCATCCACCCACACTAGTTATGAAGATGTTGTTGAGGAGGAGCCAAATGTTGAAGCTAAAAGATTTTACAACTTATTGAAGGATTTGGAGCAGCCACTATACAAAAATTCAAAGGCTTCAAAGCTTTCAACTTTGATTAAATTACTTCACATCAAGAGTATGGGCTGTTGGAGTAATGCGTCTTTTAGCATGTTATTAAAAATGTTAAAGGAGGAGTTATTCCTAATGGGGCTGATTTACCAAACTCATATTATGAGGCAAAGAAGATTATTCGTGATCGTGGGCTTTTTTACAACAAAATTGATGCTTGTACTAATGATTGCATGTTATATTGGAAGGAGGATAGCTTACTTGATTCTTTCAAAATTTGTGGTGCGTCAAGATGGAAAATGAATAAACATACCAGGGAAATAAGGAATAAAAAGGGTAAAAAGATAGGCTCAAAGAGTTTGCGTTATTTTCCATTAAAGTCTAGGCTTCAAAGGCTGTTTATGTCTACAAAGACATCTTCTATAATGACAAGGCATAAGGATGAAAGAATTAATGATGGAATAATGAGGCACCCAACTGATTGAATGGCATGGATGTCATTCGATAAACTTAATCCTTCATTTGCAACCAAACCCCGTAATGTTCAACTTGGATTTTCTAGTGATGGATTTCAACCATTTTGCAATTCAAAAAGCTCACATAGCATTTGGCATGTCGCTCTTATTCCTTATAACTTACCACCTTGGTTGTGTATGAAACAAGAAAATTTTATCTTGTCAATGCTTATTCCTGGTCCAAATGGTCCTGGAGATGCAATTGATACATATCTTCAACCTCTGATAGAGGAACTGAAAGAGTTGTGGGAAGTTGGTATTGAGACCTTTGATGCATCAACTAAACAAAATTTTAAGTTGCATGCTTCTTTGTTGTGGACTATCAATGGCTTTCCAACATATGGAAATTTATCAGGATGGAGTACAAAGGGAAAATTGGCATGTCCATCTTGTAATAAATACCCATCCTCAATTCGATTGGCTAATTGTAAGAAACAGTGCTTTATGGGTCATCGACGTTACCTTCCCAAGGATCACAGATGGAGGAATCACAAAAACTCATTTGATGATACATTAGAGAAAAGGCTCCCACTAAAAACATGTTATGGAATTGATATACTTAATCAAGTGCAAGATCTTGAAGGGAAACTATTAACAAAGGATCCTAAGAAAAAGAGGAAGATATCACATGAAAAGCGAAAGGATAATTGGAACAAGAAAAGTATCTTTTTTGTACTTCCATATTGGAAATCTCTCTTGTTGCGACATAATTTAGATGTCATGCATATTGAGAAAAATATATCCGATAATATTATGGAGACAATTATGAATGTCAAAGGAAAGAAAAAGGACACAATTAACACTTGGTTAGACTTGAAGGAAATGAATATTAGGCCAGAATTGCACCCTATCCAAAGAGGGGAGAAAGTTGAAGTTCCAACTGCGTGCTACACATTGTTGCCTGAATATAAGCACAAGGTATGTCTTTTCTTGAAGAATTTAATGGTCCCTGATGGGTTTTCATCTACTATTTCTCAATGTGTAAACTTGAAAGATCACAAGATATCTAGATTTAAAAGTCATGATTGTCATATTCTTTTACAACATATACTCCCTCTTGCTCTTCGTGGTATGCTTTCCAAAGAAGTGTGTGAACCTCTTATTGAGTTATCAATTTTTTTTGTGTTCTTGGAGCAAAAGAGTTGAGGATTGATGACTTGAAACATATTGAAGTACAAATTCCCATAATACATTGAAAGTTAGAAAAGGTCTTCCATCCTTCTTTTTTTGATGTCATGGTGCACTTACCAATTCATTTAGCAGGTGAAGTTGAGATTGTTGGACCTATTCATTATCGGTGGATGTATCCTATTGAGCGATGGTTATATTTTTTTAAATTTCTCATTGGTAATAGGGCATGTCCAGAAGGTTCTATTGCAGAGGGCTTCATTGCAAATGAATGCATGACTTTATGTTCAAGGTATCTGCATAGAATTGACACAAAATTAAATCGGCCTGAAAGAAATTATGATGGGAACTTAGAAACATCAAATGAGGGTTTTCTGAACTAATAGACATGATTTTTTATTACTACATTGTCGCACATGATTCTTGTTTGGGAGGAGGCGATCACGAGATTGATTTGTCCTTTCGATTCTTGATAATAACTTACTGTTAATATTTCTATTCTTCATTACTTTGATTCTAGCCTTTGGTTCACTGGTAACTATCTGAAATACTAATTATATTCTGTTCTTCAGTTTATTGGATAAAAAGTTTTCCTATAATTTTTCTACTTTTGGCTCTTTTTGAAGGTTCGATATGAAAACTAAAAATGAGGATGGATCAATTATGAAGACTACTATCAGATACTCATTTTTTGCGCCGGGGCAATTCAAAGAGGAAGAGGACGAGGGATTAAATCTTTGACCTCAAAAGGAAAATTTTCAACTAAGAGTGCATTATTTCAATCTAGTGATGTTGTTAAGCAATACATCCAAGAAGTTGAAACAAGTATTTTTTTGAATATATTTGGAGTTCTTAATTACATATATATCCATATCTTCTATAAATTTATCGGTGACTGTTACTTTTCTACAGGTGCTATTGAGAAGGGACGACAACAACAACTTACCAACGTCCCAATGTCTTCTAGTCATGAAAAGGGAGCAATAAATGAGAAGTCCAATATGTCTCTTGAGAAAGAGTATATGGAAGTTAATACTTCATTTCATCCATCTCCCAAGAAAGCTAAGCAATACATCCATGATGTTGAAACAATTATGTTTTTTCATGGCTTGTTCTCTTTCTGCTAATTTTATCCATATTCTTTGTAATGCCAAGTCTCACGAGTTGAGGCCTTATTTTTTGTAGAATTAATTTGCATTAAATACAATATTTTTTCAAATAGTCACAGTGAAATTGAATTCAAATAATAGTGATTTGTTTTCTACAGGTGCTATTGGTAAGAGACGAGGAAATGGACATAAAAACTCCACCATGTGTTCTAGTCAAGTTCTTACACCCTTTCATTTACTAATCAAATAAAGAAATGTACCAAAGAAGTTGAACAAGTATTTTTTTTCAAAATTTGTGTTTCTTATTCCATATATAATGAAAATAAACATCTATATCTTTCTGCTCATCTTTAGGAGTTTCTGAATATAATGTGAAATCTAGTCAAGGATTGCCATCAATCGATAAAAATACCCTGGTCCTTGAGAAAGAGAACACAGAAGATAAATCCCCTAGTTCTATTGATCAAGTTTTGCTGCCCTCCCAAACAATTGAAACATGTATGAAAATTTACAAAGCTATGCACTATCTATTGGTAAAATTAAATTTTATTGCTACAGTTCTACTAAATTATACAATTATAGGATCATCTAATCCTAGAAAGTTAAAAAGAGTTTGAGGGGGTAACAAGTGTAAAGAAGTTGCATCATTTGAAGCTAGAAAGAGGCTAAAAGTAACATTTTACAATAATCAAACGGTTGGAATAAATAGCAATTTGTTTTCAACGCACTTGGGAAAGGTTATTCGTGACTATAATATGTGTCCACTGGGAGTATCATCGGCAAGTGACATTAAGTAACAAAAATTAAATCACATGTGGGTAGCTATTACAGTAACAATTTTTAATTATATCAGTATTGTCTTTATATTCTGGTTTTTTGTGCTCTCTGTTAATTATTACATGAATCTAATCAACTAATCATAAAGATAAAACGAAGGATGTATACTAAGAATACTACACTAGTGAATTACAATCATTAATACATAGTTTTGTATATTTGACCAACAATGTTCACTCTCCTTTTTTATTTAAACTCACTTTTTAATTATTGTAGGATAAATTTGAGAGTGTTGACTTGAATGATCATCGTGACCATATATTTGGATGGATGAATGAGTTATGGAATAAATGGAGAGGATACTTGCCTGCTACTTATGTGAAAAATAAGCCAATCGTTTAGGCTCTTAAGAATATTCCAAAGGGAGTAGAAAAGAAGGAATGGGAGTGCTTAGTTAAGGAACATTGTTGTTCCGAAAGTTTTTAGGTATGCCTAGTGATCTAATAGTCTATAATTTCGAAGCATCTATTTTAGAACTCAACGTGATATTTAGATGTGAAACTTCTTTTTTAACTGGGTAAATTTTTTTAAATATTAAAGTTTTACATAACAATACAGGTGAGGAGCAATAGAAATGCAGAAAATCGAGCTAAGTTAAAGATGTATCATCATATTGGTAGCAAGCCTATTAGAGATATTATTTATCAGCAGGTATTATCGAAAAAATGACTTTCCTAAAGAAAATATTTAGGAAGTGCTATTGGACATGTTTCTCTTTGATGTAAAGGGCGGAAAAGATGGCAATCCGCCAAATTTGGCAACTATTTTCTTTGATACTCGTAAGAAAGATAATATGCTTGTTGAACTAGAAGCAATTGAAAAACATGTGCGTTTGGTAAATTCAATAGTTAAATTACTTCAAATTATTATGGGATCAATTGAAATGTACTTGTATGTATCTTGTAGGCTCAAATAGAAGAAAGACTAAAAGCTGAGCAATCTCTGCCTAGCATAGAGATTGTAGAAAAGTGTTGTGGACCTCAAACTCGTAGCCATGTATTTGGGTTTGGTGGTGGAGTAAAGGCAAAAGACATGAGAGATGGCACTTCTTCAAAGACTGAATTACTGTCTCAGCTACATTAAACTCAAGAGGAAATTAAATCTTTGAATGAAAAAAACAAATCCTTGAATGATCGCTTGTCTACCTTAGAAGATGAGATGAAAGAAATAAGAAGAATTCAAGAATTCTTTGCTGTTCAGCAATCGCATAAACCACATATGACATCACCCTTATTAATTCAATGGCCACTGACTTCTTTTATTAATCAAGTAAGGAACAATATACCAAACTCTATTTGCGGATAGTTGTTTAAGTAGTTAGTGTATGGCTGAACTCTTATGAAACTAATGAAGAGAGGAATGAACAAATAGCATATGCTTTTTGAAACTGGAAGACGTACGATAGATTGATAATTGACATGCTTTCCATCAACTTTTCTATTATTATTGATATGATTGTTTAAAGGAATTCTTTACTTGTGAGGTACTTCGTTGGGATATCATCTTCTCTTACGTAGTGGTTATTTGACATATTTATGTTATGATTCATGATACATATCAGGTTATTATTTGTTTGTTGGATTGATAATGGAAAACTCTATTGCTTTTTAGGGATCTGTCATGAACAAGATACTAAAACTTTTTCCTATGAAGTGGAAAATTTGATGTTTCAGTAGAATGATGACCAGTTCCGTTTAGTAGATTCTAGTAAAGATGCTGATTTGGTTGATAAAACAGGGAAAGATGAACTTCTATATCCACTATAAGTAGCCGAGTGATAAAATTATTAGCAAGTTTAAAGTGCTCAATTTGCAGAACTAACTCTACATAGTTATACATCCATGATTTGAATTGCAACACCAGTATAGGTTCAATTCCGACAACAGTTGGTTTCCCACTTGTAGCTCTGTAGATAGGATTTGAAATTCAGGGAAAAGAAGCGTATTATACATAAAGTTTTACTCCTGACAACAATCTTCCAATCCACAACT
The DNA here is from genome assembly GCF_019186545.1 of Solanum stenotomum. Classification (NCBI taxonomy): domain Eukaryota; kingdom Viridiplantae; phylum Streptophyta; class Magnoliopsida; order Solanales; family Solanaceae; genus Solanum; species Solanum stenotomum. The sequence goes on from NC_064287.1 coordinate 24,013,397, forward strand.
CTTCTTTTCATAAAAGCTATCAGAAAATTAAGTGAAATTGGTATATAGAAACTAGCCTTTAAGATATATTATCTCTGTGATGCCAGATTTTTCAGGTGTTGCAATGTTTTCTGTTTCATCCGCTGCTGGTCATAGGGGAGGTAATCCTGGATTGAGTGATCATACACTAATGCACTCATATCAACAAGGCCATCTATGAAATTGTAATAATCTGAGATGTCGTAACTTATTTCTCTAATGGCTAGGTTCAATCCCTTGAGTTTCCTCTCATAGAACGCACAAATTCCATCCATTGCTTGACTTATATACTCGTAATCCATGAAAATGTGAGTTGCTCAGTTTTTGAGATGTCTATGTGAGAACAACAGTGTGATTGTTTGCCATTTTACGAATGAATAAGGATTGAGCTTGTATTTGCTGAAATTTTGAAACAGCGAATCATAAACTCTATTTAGGTGGTTGCAGCAGCGTCTTCGCCGACAATAGAATTGTTTAAAAGATTACATCCTTCTTAATCGGTGTTGTTTCTATTTTATACAAATACAATAGCATCAACACATCTTTTTCCTCTATTTTTTTGTTTCGTATAGCTGTGTGCGTATGTTTTTTTACTTTCTGCAGAACTATACATAGCAAATGTAGTATACGGCTTTCTGGGATTTCATGTTGCCTATAGTTGTCTAGGATTTAATNCGGTGTTATTTCTATTTTATACAAATACAATAGCATCCACACATCTTTTTCCTCTATTTTTTTGTTTCGTACAGCTGTGTGCGTATGTTTTTTTACTTTCTGCAGAACTATACATAGCAAATGTAGTATACGGCTTTCTGGGATTTCATGTTGCCTATAGTTGTCTAGGATTTAATGCATTTATAATGAATGTAATCTGTAGACATTTTATAAGACATGGGATACACTATCAAAATTTTCTTACTCAATTTTTCTTATATGTTCTTGCAGCTTGTTAATATTTTTGGATAACCCTTGGTGAATTTTGGTGTACTTTTGTGAAGATTGAAGCTACAAGTCAAGATGCAAGTATAGGAGATGCACAAGACTATTATTATTTTGCTCGAGATATTGTTAATTTGCTAACCGCTTGTTAAACAAATATTAAAACTAACACCATGGGATGTTTACCTTTTTTTGTATTTATATCAAACTTTTTTATGGAGATTTACTGTAGAAATCTTACATTTATTGATAAAATTTATATTATTTTTGTTAAATGAAGTTCCAGAAGTACTGATGGTTAGTAAGAGACCAAATATTTTGCTCATCTCTAAACGTTCATCTAAGACGAGATAATTTCTTGTCTCTAAAAGTTTCATCTAGGATTAGACAACAACTTGTCCCTAAAAGATCATCTAGGACGAGGTGTTGCTAGTCACAAAAACAATATAAGACGATGTGGTTGCTTATCAAGAAAAAGTAATCTAGGATGAGATAGTTGCTCGTCCCTAAAGAGTAATCTAGGGCTGGTTCGTTGCTTGTCATTAAAGAGATTTAACGACCAGAAAATGAATAGTTTTCAAAGAAGAAAATCCTCTATTTGGGACGAGATATATAGTTTTCGAAAGTATTTTGGGGACTAGCATTAATTTTGTCTCTAAATTCATTCAGCGACCAGCTAAAGGAACTCCTCCCAATTGACCTTTAGCGAAGAAGCATTCTAGGACGGGTGGCGACCAAATTTGAACTTTTTTACGACCATATTTCCCTTCCTTATAGGCTGTTTTTCTTGTAATGTGAAGTCCACAGATATGTCCATGATTTTTGGGACTGTGGAGATCCTTAACATGCCAGCTGATGCAGATGTGCCTCCGGCTAACACCAGAGATAAGGTTCAAGCTGAGGAGGTAGATGCTACCAAGTCTAAGGCTGAGACCGATAAGGCGTAACTTTGTATTGATGAGGTGACCTCTTTTGAGGGCCTTACAACAGTCGAGGAGGCTATGGTGGATTTAGCCGTGCGAATCTTACTTGCAGACACACCTATGGCCGACCCTAGTGGAGCAGACAATGTTGATGCTACATCGGGTATTTATGCCCCGATAGATGGAGCGACTGCTTAGACATGACTTTTCGTTACCTCCCTCCCTGTCACTCTTATGGATTTTTAGTGTTTTTATTGCATCTTATGAAAAAATGTTTTTATTTGTGGTGAGGTGAGGTATTTCCATACCTTACATCTTGTGATTATTACTTTTGTTTATATATTGGGATTTGTGCTGTAAATTGTGTTTTGGCACTGTGTTGTGGATGTTTGAGCTTGTGGTTCCTTATTTTAAATGCAAATGGCTTTGACCCCTTTTGAAAAATGGTGCCACCTCTTGTTGTGTTTGAATGTGATTGTTCTTTGTGTGAATTTGAGTGTCGATCATGATCAATACCGATGAATCGATTAGTGCTCTCAATCGAACAAAAATGAATGTACGGCTACGATGAGGCTAAATGAAGTTGCATATATAATGTGTGAACTCTTTGCATCTCCTTGTGACTAGCCGGCTATCAAATGAGTCTCTTGTGATGAACGTTGGACACTAGAGAAAGTGTGGAGTCTTGTTTGATATTGGTGCCATTGCCTTGTTTGGTGAGCTTACTGTGAACCATGTGTGAGGACACCTATAACTTTCCCCATTGGTCCGGTTGACTAAGTGATGTGAGCTCTTGAAATGAACTTAGGCAACAATTTTGAGAAGTGAAACAATTTGACAATATACCTCTTTTGTGGCTAACTTTGTGAGTGTGTGAACCTTGTTTGAACTATCTTTTTGAGCCTTATCCTCTTCTTGGAAGAAACTTGAGAAAATAAGACCTCTTTTTACCCATTCAGCCATAATCCTTATGAAGTGTGGTTTGTTTGAATAGCCAACTTAAGCTAAATGCCTATGTTGGGAGTGTGGTGAAAGGAGAAGGTAAATCAAGAAGTTCAAAGAAGTCCCCATTTACCCATGGTTTTTGGAAAGTTAGAACCACTCCATACAAAAAATTTTTAAAAAAAGAGAAAAATGAAAAAGAAAAAGAACGAAAAGTTTTGAAATAAAGTTGTCAAAGTTCAAAAGAAATGTGGTGTCCGATAGTCCCTGAGAAGTGAATAATGAGATGAATTTTGAGCATGGGTGAAAATGTTAAAGAAAAGGAAAGAAAGTGTTGTTCATACCACATTTCATGAGGATAGCAACCATTGATCCTAAATGACCATACCTTTACACTCAGTCTCATTATAATCCTTGAAAGGACCTTTTTGATCTTGAGTAAACTGCAACGAATGGTGGTTGGAAAATAAGGGCAAACCTATGGGTTAAGTAATTCATGTGTTCATCTTTGTGAGTGTGAGGGTTGCATGTGTTTCTAGAGCTATAAATTGTTGAAGAATAGTGTGTGAATATGGAATCGTTCATTGTGTGAGGGCATTTGAGTTCCTTTGTTGAGCTTGAACTCGCATTTGAAGCAAGTATTCTGAACTTGAGAATCTTTTGTACGGGTGAGTCACAACTTGAACCTTTGAGAGGACAATTAATCCTTCCATGAGTAAGTTAAGTCTTGTTGTCTGCATTCATGATTGAGTCTTGTGTAGGACTGTTTGAGACATCCTCAGGAGATGGCCATGAGGGCCAAGCAGAGCCAGACATCGATGCCATTCCTGGTATTGATCACGGAGTTGTGTCAGCAAGCTAGAGTTCCCATTGTGGCAAAACTGGATATGGAAGTGACTCCCACTTCCTCTAATGAAATTCAAAGGATTGAGGTTGAGTACACCAGGGATGAGGATTAGTGGAGGAGGAAAGCACCGGTGGACACATCTGCGGATGTTGATAAAGACACGTTGGAGGTAGACAATACTCCTTTCACTAAGGCTTGTGAACCTTCAACTACACCTACTTCATCTGCTCATATTACATCTGCCCTTACTATATCTGCTCCCACTACTTTTGCTGCTGTTGCTTCACGCCCCTCTTTGACACAAGCTATGTTATATAAAATGGGCCACCTAGCCCATTCAGTAGATGTTTGTGCCTCCCAAGTTCCGACAGCTATCCAGGGGCTAATGGAGCATGCCATTGTTGTTGCCCTTTCCCCATTCAAGACGATTTGCGAGAGAAGAGAGAGATTATTACAACTCAACACATGGCATCAGATTCACTTACTGTGCCAGTTGAGGCATGTGAGCAGGGCAGCCAGAAGTTTGAGGATGTGTCAGCCTTGAAGACTGAGGTGGCTGCTTTGAGACGAGATATGGCTGAGCTTAAATCCACCGACATTTTGATGTTCTCGGGTACTGTGGACGTTTCTGAGGGTCATAGTTCAGAGGTTCCTTCTATTTTCCGAGATCCCTTCGACCATTGCGACTGGAGATGCTGTTTTAGCTAATGAGGGTGATAAGTCAGACACTCCTGATACAAATGAGGAGGAGCTGGGGACCCTTGAAGCTAGTGTATATGATGATCTCAAGGTTTTAGAGGGATCGATGGTGTAGACTGTAATGGGGGCTTCACTCCGGGATACCTCAATGGTTGTTTCCAGTGGAGCACAAACTATTGCTAGAAATGAGTCGGTCACTGATGCCAGACTGAGAGAACTCCTAATATGCAACATTCACCTCAGGCTTAGCCTGATAGGGGGATATTGACTCTCTTCTTATTTTATTTGTGAGACATTTTATTTCATCTCAAATTGAGGACAATGTTTTGTATTTTTGGTGGGGTATGGGTATTTTCATAACTAGGCCCTTGGGTTGTATCTCTTTGGCTTTCGATGATTTGGTTTTGAATGATTTTATGAGTTGTGTCAGAATTTTCTCGTTTGTTATGGTTAAATGTGGATATTCGTTTTTAAGTGTCAATGTTGGTTCTTGATCTACCTCCTGATTTCTGAATTTATTAATATTGTGGTTGTTCTCTTGCATTTTTTAGTATCGGTTGCGATCAATACCGATGACTTAAGAATTACTCTTCATTTCTAGTCGATTATAGAAATGAGTCTTGTGATGATCATTGCAGATGACATTAACTTGTAGAGTCATGATCGATGATTGTGTTGAATGCCTTATGTGGTGAGATTTTCTTGAAACACGTGCTTCGTGATACCTAGAACTTGTCTTGTTTGTCCAATTGACTAGCATTGGTGAATGAAACACATGTACTTATGCACAAATTTGTGCGGGTGAACCAAGTTCCTACTACACCTCTTTGTGACCACTTCGTTATAGTATGAACCTAGCTTGACACCATTTGAGCCTAACCTTGTCTTCGAATTAAAAAAACACATTTGGCCTCTTTCCTCCCAACCTAAAACCTTCATGAAGCCTTGGTCCATTGGAATAGACGAATTTAGGTTAAAAGCCTAAGTTGGGGGTCTGGTGAAGAATTAGGAGACAAACTGAGCAAGAATTTTTTGAAATTCACCCTTAAAGAATTATGTGGAAAAGAAATGGAACCCCTCCATATAAAAAAAATAAAACAAGAGAAAAGAAAAAAGAAAAGACGGGAATAAAAGTTTGAAATTTGTTCACGGATGGAAAGAAAAAGGGTGTCTAATGAGCCATACAAGAAAAAATTTTGGTGTTTGAAAATACTTAGGGAGGATTGTGAAAATGAAAAGAGTGAAAGAAAAGGAGAAGAATTAAAATTCATGCCATGCTTCATGAAGGTAAAAGCCACTAAGCCAAAACGGTCATACCTTTACACTCAAGCCCGATACAAGCCTTGAAAGATCTTGGTGATCTTGATTTAGCCGAATGATAGGTTGATCGGAAAAGACGAGCAAGCATATGGGTAGAATCATGCATGTGTTTATCTTTGTGAGTGTGAGAGTTGATTTTGATTCCTTATATAATGTCCCGTAACTTAAAATACATTTGCGACTCGTAAACACCAATGCATAAATGTGATATCAGGGGAAGTATATCATTTAAAATGGTTAAGCATACCATGTAACCCTTATATTTAGTCATTTGAAGGGTTAAACAAAAGTTTTAGGTCAAAGTGATCATTAAAGAAAAGATTCAAGTTTAAAGGTTCATTGTGGAGGAATACTACAAATGATCTCATTTCTCATCTGACTTTAAACGAGCATATCTCCTAATAGATAACGAGTTAGAAGGTCTACAACCTATCTATTTAAAGGTATTTGAGTCTAGTTTCCAGAAAAACAAACCGCTCGTTAAAATATTATCGGAGTAAAAGGTTATGTTCATTCTACAACAGACGTGCGAACTGCCCAATCACTGCGGGACATGTGGCACTTTAGAGAAAGTCGGCCAAACTTGTTGTTTTTATATTAGAAGTTTTGGGATATACTTTCTCATATACTCATGAACGTATAGGACTGGTTTCAANTATCTATTTAAAGGTATTTGAGTCTAGTTTCCATAAAAACAAACCGCTCGTTAAAATATTATCGGAGTAAAAGGTTATGTTCATTCTACGACAGACGTGCGAACTGCCCAATCACTGCGGGACAGGTGGCACTTTAGAGAAAGTCGGCCAAACTTGTTGTTTTTATATTAGAAGTTTTGGGATATACTTTCTCATATACTCATGAACGTATAGGACTGGTTTCAAGTTATTTCTTCAAGATTTTCTCATCTTCAATCCTCCAAAGCTAAGGTAAGTTGGTTTCTTCAATAATCAAGTATCTTCCTCTCCATAGACCTATAGATATACTTAGCTAAATGTTTTATTGAAGGCAAAAGTATTTTTCTTGGAGATTAAAAAAGGGCAGGGCAGATTCTCTTGGATATATAGGTATTCCTCCTATTCTATATACATAAATAGTATTCCAAGGCTGCTTTAAGTATCATTTGTAGGTAGGACTCACGGGACGGTGATAGGAAGCTGTGAGTCCATGTTTTACCCATTGTAGTTGATGTTTCGGTGAGGAGGGAGTTTGTAGAAGGTTGTGTTGGCTGTTGTTTTGACCAAATGAGGGGTCAATGGTATTGTATTGAGGGAATAAGCAGGTTACATTAAATGGAAGGCTAGGTATAGAGAATGTGACTCTTATAGTTCTTGAAAGTTTGTCGCTCACGAAGTGTTTGATGAAATGCCTAAATCACTAAGAATATGTTGTAGCTGGTTATATGAGCTCCTATAATTTTAATTTATGGCATTAGTTCTCTACCCACTTAAATTATGAGCTTATAAAGGAATTTGACATCGTTAACAAGGAACCCGTGGAATGGTGATCGGAGGCCATCAATTTTACTTTTATGTTAAGATGAATAAGGGGGCTGGTTCTTTTTGGTTAAAGGATTGAGGAGTAATACTGAACATGTAAGTAAGTCATCAGACTAAATGGAAAGTAGAGAAGTAGAAAGGCGTGGTGAAACACCATTCATCTATGGTAATTGTTGAGATTGTCATTCATGAACTATTATTGTGCTTTGGCATTGTTGCGACTCTTCATTAGATTGTTATACTATCCTTTTATGATTTTATGTTATAGATAAATTGTCAGCAAAGGAATTTGACGACGTAAGATAGTAAGTCCCGATGTAAGGTATGTGAGGCTAAAACCTCTTTTGCCCTTAAGGCACGACCTAAACTCGCATGTCCTTCTCATAAATGTCACTAGAGATTCTAGAATACTTGAAAGAAAGTTATCCTATTTTATAAACCCTCTCATGTTGAGTCCTAAACCTATAGAGTTACAATACTCTTCAAGAAAGCAAAATGTTTCACACAACTATATGTCTATAGTTGAAACTCTTAGAAGTTAGCGGTGTACATGTTGCATACACTACACCATTTTAGGCCTACGACCACACTAAATCTGGACAACGCTTGTAAAGTGTTGCCTAAAATACTTTTGGGGACGCTTTTAAAGCGTAGCCCAAGTTTTAAACTTTTAGCTTCAATAATATTAGCAACACTTCTAAAGTGTACTCTTTAATGGTAGAAGCTACACTTTATAAGTGTTGTTATAATTGGCAACAACTATTTATATAAATGGCCACACTTTTAAAGTGTCCTATTTTTATAATTATAAAAACAACACATTACAAATGTGGCCTTAGTGTTTTCACTAAAATATTATATTCCCTCCAACATTTTAACATTAAAACTTGTTCTCCCTCCAATTTTTATTGGGCAAAAAAAATAAAACATTAAAGGTTATTTTCAGCTAAAGAAAAAATAAAGTACTATTTCCCTAAAACTTCAGCTGGTTGACATTTCCATTTCCCTCAAACTAAAGTGAAGAACGCGATTTTCAGCTGAGGAACTGAAGAAATTGGCTTTTCTCTCAAGAAGAACTGAAGAACACGTACGATTTCCCTCACAAATTTCCGTCAAACTTATTCCGTAAAAGTTGTGTGCACTTTCTCTGAAGAAGAACTGATGAACACCATTTTCATCTCGCAGATTTCTTGTTGAAGATTGAAGAGCTGAAGAACACGATTTCCTCACAGATTCTTTGTTGAAGAGTTGTTCCATCAGATTTCTTGTTGAAAATTGAACAAAATACTTCACAGATGAACTTGCCTCACGTCTTAAAGATTTAGGGTTGTTGGAATAGATTTTATCATGTAAGAAATTCTATCTTTAAAAGTCTAAATTCTAGCTTTAGGGTTCTGATATTCTTGTGCATGTTTGAAATTTTAAACTTTAACTTAGGGTTTTGATATTCTTGTGTTGTTGATACGAATTTTGTTGATTTTTAGGACTTTAGCTCATAGTTGTATTACGTATAAATAGGCTGATTATCTTTGACAGTAATTTTTTTATTCTCTTGAATGTTGAATGTACCAGCTGAAGTTCTCTGAAGAACTGAGCTGAAGCTAAGTCGTCTTTCTCTGAAAATTAAAAAATTGAAGTTGGAGATACCTACGATTCTCTTCCCCTAATACAGATTTCGTCAAGAGTAAGTAGCTACTCTACTAATAATCTAGTACTAAAAACAGTCTTCTTTTCAATTGACTGAATTTTTGTTTTGTGTTTAGAAGAGGAGAATAAGAAGGAATTGATTACTTTGAGGTTGTTGGAATGGAACAAATCAAGAGTTACAGCTGAAATTCCAAAGTATAGGAAGAAAGCGTCGAAAATCGTGAACCCTAGGCATATTCAGCAGCCGAGATAGAGGGAATTACTACTCGAAAGCATTTGAGTGAGTTAGTAAATATCGTTAATAGCTTGTTTTAACTTTCAATATAAACTCCTCTAAGCTAATTCCAAAGCACATTGTAGAATTGTAGTATCAACTATGGAATAGTTGAACTTCTCTGTTATGCTCTCAATATGTCTCATAGTCTTATTGTACTCATGTTCTAGCTTGTATGCTCTTTTAGATGTTTCAATATCGTCGTTTAATGGGAAGTTGTATGAATGTATTTGCCAGAATTATGATTATTGTGTTCCTTTCTCCACATCTTTCGTCACCCCAACAAATGATTCATTCAACGCAATCCTATAATTCACTGCACAAAATCTCAGATGTTTACTTCTTTCTGTTACTAAACCTCAGCTTATTTTCACACTATT
>NC_064287.1:24027635-24031467 GCF_019186545.1 Solanum stenotomum
CACCCACAATACCACATGAAAATCTCCACATCCATTCCAAATTTAGATTCAAGTTCTAGAGTCACAACATGCTCAAAACAATCACTTTTCATGTTTAAAATTCAATGTGCAGGAAATTATTACAAAGAACAAGACTAATTTATGAATCTTAACTTAAACCATGAATTAGTGAGTAGAATAAAGTCTAGGCACTATGGGTGGAAGGACCCATGAGTTTAACACCACATACCTTGAGTTCTTATGAAGGTCTTGAGAGTGTCTTCAATGGAAGCTTGGAGCTTGGAGCAAGAGTCTCTTCAATCTTGAGGAAGGTTTTGGATTAGCGTTCTTGAGAGAATTTGAGAGAAAATGTGTCTAAGTATGGGAGAGGTGTTTTGGGAAATGTTTTAGAGATGGGAATTGAACTAATGGTATATAGGAAATAATATATACCCTTTGGAAAAATGGTCCAACACTTGAAAAAAAAATGTGGCGGGTGAACAGTAAAAACGCTCACTGAAAATTGCATTTCCTGTCGGACAAATTTTACGAAAATGGGCGTAACTTCTTCGTCCGAACTCGGAATGAGGTGAAACGAAGTGAGTTAGGTAGCTAACTCAAAGGGCTTTCCATGGATATGTTATGGGCCACCCAATTATTTGTGTGCTACGATATATGACCCTCCAAAGTAGACCCTCGAAAAAGGCTTTACTTGGAAATTTCGGATTTTGATACGGTTGCTCTAAAATTTGGGTTAGACCCATTTTCCACTCAATTTGACCCCCTAAACAAGAGTATGAAGTAGGATTTTTGAAAAACGAAATGGATTTTTTTGATATAGCTAAACAAGTTTCCGATAACTTCCGAAGCACATTTTTAAGAACCTTTTGGGTCATTTCATGTTTCATCAGATTTCTTGTTGAAAATTGAACAAAATGCTTCACAGATGAACTTGCCTCACGTCTGAAAGATTTAGGGTTGTTAGAATAGAGTTTATCAGGTAAGAAATTCTATCTTTAAAAGTCTAAATTCTAGCTTTAGGGTTCTGATATTCTTGTGCATCTTTGAAATTTTAAACTTTCACTCAAGGTTTTGATATTCTTGTGTTGTTGATACAAATTTGGTTGATTTTTAGGACTCTAGCTCATAGTTGTATTACGTATAAATAGGCTGATTATCTTTGACAGTAATTTTTTTATTCTCTTGAATGTTGAATGTACCAGCTGAAGTTCTCTGAAGAACTGAGATGAAGCTAAGTCGTCTTTCTCTGAAAACTAAAAAGCTGAAGCTGGCGATACCTATGATTCTCTTCTCCCTAATACAGATTTCGTCAAGAGTAAGTAGCTACTCTACTAATAATCTAGTACTAAAAACAATCTTCTTGTCAATTGACTGAATTTTTGTTTTGTGTTTAGAAGAGGAGAATAAGAAGGAATTGATTACTTTGGGGTTGTTGGAATGGAACAAATCAAGAGTTACAGCTGAAATTCCAAAGTATAGGAAGAAAACGTCGAAAATCGTGAACCCTAGGCATATTCAGCAACCGAGATAGAGGGAATTACTACTCGAAATCATTTGAGTGAGTTAGTAACTATCGTTAATAGCTTGTTTTAACTTTCAATATAAACTCCTCTAAGATAATTCCAAAGCACATTGTAGAATTGTAGTATCAACTATGGAATACTTGAACTTCTCTGTTATGCTCTCAATATGTCTCATAGTCTTATTGTACTCATGTTCTAGCTTGTATGCTCTTTTAGATGTTTCAATTTCGTCGTTTAATGGGAAGTTGTATGAATGTATTTGCCAGAATTATGATTATTGTGTTCCTTTCTCCACATCTTTCGTCACCCCAAGAAATGATTCATTCAACGCAATCCTATCATTCACTGCACAAAATCTCAGATGTTTACTTCTTTCTGTTACTAAACCTCAACTTACTTTCACACTATTGGCAGAATAACATGTCCAGGTTGTTGTTATGATGGTTGTTTCTGAAGTCATTTTCTATGTGTATTTTAGTATCATTTTCTTTATATTTTGTTATACAGTACAAACAACTTGAGTAGAGATGAAGTAAACGGGGGAAAAAGAATTGGATATATATGAGTTAAATAATTTAATTATTTGTTTTAGGTTGAATTTTTATTTTTTTGTCTTTTTATGTTTTTGGCTTGTTGCTGCTCTTTTATTGTATATTTGGTTGGTGATAGTTGAGGTATTTTGTTTGTTACTTGATGTTTTCTTTCTATTTCTCTCTTCTTGAACCTCTCAACTACATTTTTCTCAACTTTGTCTAGTTGTTCTTCATTCAAATCATCCTTTATTTTGTTTGTTACTGTATTTCCTTTATTGATGTATCAAATTGTGAAGGTGGTTTTCTTGTTCTTCTTGGCACAACAAGATCATTATAGTTATTGTAGAAATAGTAGAGTTAAGTGTCTTACCTGGCTGTTTCTTCCCAAAGCGTGTTGGTTCTGCCTGCAGTTCTCCTTCTTTCAAACCTGCCACTGCTCATCTCATATCTCATTTGCCTTCTCCTGATTTTGTTGCTGATTTATGTGTGTAGTTGTGGCTCCAGCCGGCAGTACTTGCTTGGTAGTAATAATAGGAGTCGCAAGGTCACTATGTATATCATTTTTAGCCTAATTTTGTCTTAGTCGAGCAGCAAATGATTGGTTAATAGTGTAGGGAGTTGGTTCAGGGACTATGTCCTTATTAGCCTTGTGAGTAGACACCTGATTCATCATGTTTCTATCATTTTGTAAATTTGGAGTAGTTTGATCAATGTGTGCCATCTTCCCCTTTTTCCACTTTGAGAATTGGAGTTCACTTACCTGCAACTTGGTGTGAGCTTGTAATCCTGATAACGGATGGATGGATCAAACATTAGTTTAGTTGAAAGACTTTGGTACAAGTATCAAATGATAACTTTAGACATTTTATATAGCTAGGAACAGAAACTGTTTTAGTTCGTTAGTCATCATTATATGTCTTATAAGTTTCCCTTTCTGATATTGGCTTGTGAAAGATTTTGAACCTGAGTAGATGAAACATCAGTTTAGTTGATGAACTTTTGTACAACTATCCAATTAAAACTGAAGGCATGTTCTGTAGAAAAGTGATTATTTTAGTCCTAAACAGTCTCATTGTGTCTTCTTATAAAGAATGAAATTTCCTCATTTTGTTTATCCTTATCAACTCAATTTATATGCTTAGGTATATTCCTGTTTTTATGTTCCAAGCATATCCTATGTGGTCTTGATTAATACATATGCTTCACTAATCTGCAATCTGCTAGAATACACAGTAAAAGATATGTTTTCCACAAATTTATGCAATAATAGCATGCTGCAGTTTGTATTTTTCCTTTAAAAAGAAAGAAGTTGTCCTGCTGCCTTGTATAAAGCTATTATTGCTACAAAGTAGATAAGATTGAAACAAAAAGCATTTAAGGTACCAGAGAAACTGGAGGTAGCAATGTCAATTATAAAGAGGAAGCAACATATGAATCCATGTAATGTATATCTCAGATAACATAGAAATAGACACTCAAACTTGTCCTGCTGCCTGTATAAAGGTATTATGCATCAGTAAGTATTAGTAATAATGTTTTTTGATAGTATCGTCCATCAAGATGTCTGCATTTGTTCCCATCACCCTTGAGTAAGTTCCAACTTGTAATAGTTCCAACCTGAGACATCGTGATTGTCAGGGTGCGTATTTGTTGTTATGATGGTGGTTTCTGAAGTCATTTTGTACGTGTATTTTAGTGTCATATCTTTATATTCTTGTTATACAGTATAAACAACTTGAGTAGAGATGAAGTAAAACGGGGGGGGGGGGGGGGGGG
>NC_064287.1:24031485-24087929 GCF_019186545.1 Solanum stenotomum
GGGGAGAATTCTATAAATATGAGTTAAATATTTTTTTTAAGAACTTCACCCTCACTGACTAGACTGTTAACCTCCAAGATAGGTAGGGACTGAATCATGATTTTTTTTGCTTCATTATTGTGCTTCATAGTCCACCAGTTCATCAAGTGATTTTTGAGAGCAATGTGTCGGTAAACTTTTCAAAGAAAAGGCAGCAAAGAAGCTCCAAATGTGAACTTTGAAGGGATTGTGTGCTTCACTTAATTTGGTTTCTAATATGGATGTGGATTGGAATTTGCAAACCCATTATGTAACTATATTATTTTTACTGTAGTTTTAATATGCACATTTTAATCAAATTTTTTTTCTAAACCAAGAGATCTTCTCAACTATTTCAGGTTTTGCTGAGAGGAGATTAATATTATGCAGACACCAAAAGCAAGGTATTTTTGATCTCTTAACAGTAAAATGACTATATTTCATCCTTGAAATAATGACATACATTTCTGTAGTTATTATTATGTATATATTAGAAACAAGAATGGTAACAAGGTACTCGAAACTCGAAACTCACTATGAATCTGATCATCTCATAACACATGATTCTGATTCTGATGAAATATATTTCTGCAGTTAATGATTTAATGATTGTTATTGAAAGATTAAATATTAATATCTTCTTCTAGGAATTCAAATATCCCATCAAAAGATTGGATGGATTTAGCAAGGTATAGCAAAGAGTATATTGCTGGTGTTGAATCATTCCTAGATTTTGCTTACTCTTATGGAGATCCTCAAGGAGAGGAAATTCAGTGTCCATGTGCAAAATATTGTAATATTTGTTGGACTCGAAGGAATGTAGTGTATGATCATCTAATATGTTATGGATTTGTTAAAGGCTATACTAGATGGATCAATCACGTGGAATGGGATATCAACTTGAATGTTGACGATGATATGGATTACTCGCGTGATGATATTGATGGGTTGTTGAATGATCAATTTAGAGATGTTGCACAGGCTGAAGGAGTTTATGATGGTCCAAATGAAAATGCCAAGAAATTCTATAACTTAGTTGAAGAGGCAAGCCAAGAATTATATCCTGGTTGTACAGGATTCTCAAAATTATCATTCACATTTCAATTATATTTGTTGAAGTGTCTACATGGATAAAGCAATGAATCATTCACTTCTCTTTTAGAGTTATTAAAAGAGGCGATGCCCGAGTTGAACATTCCTCCGTCTTACAATAAAACCAAGTCTATGGTTAAGAATCTTGATCTTGATTATGAGAAAATTAATGCATGTCCCAATGATTGCATGTTATTCAGGAATGATCATAAGGATGATGAATTTTGTCATACTTGTGGAGCTTCACGGTATATTAAATCTCCTGAAGTTGATAGCGAGCTTGAGCCTTTAAAAAAACAACATCAAGTTTCAGCAAAGACTTTGAGACACTCTCCATTAATTCCTAGACTCAAAAGGCTATTTATGTGCTCAAAGACGACAGATTATTTGAGGTGGCATGATGAGGAACGTTCTAAAGATGGAAAGTTAAGGCATCTCGCTAATGGGCTAGCATGGAAAGATTTTGATAGGTTGTATCCAGATTTCGCACTAGATTGTCGCAATGTGACACTTGGCTTGTCAAGTGATGGATTCAATCCATTTCGAACCATAAGTATATCACATAGCACATGGCCAGTTATGTTGATGGTGTATAACATGCCGCCTTGGATGTGCATGAAATCTGAATATTCTATACTTCCTTTACTTATACCTGGGCCATGATCACCTGGAAATGACATTGATATTTACTTACAACCATTGATAAATGAGTTAAAATTATTGTGGGATTCTGGGGTTGAAACATATGATGCTTCAAGAAATCAAACTTTTCAAATGCGGGCAGCTGTTATGTGGACAATCAATAACTTTCCTGCATATGCTATGTTATCTGGTTGGAGTACAAAAGGAAAGTTTGCTTGCCCTTGTTGTAACTATGGCACTAATTCTCATTATCTTAAACATAGTCGGAAAATATGTTAGATGGATCATCGTGTTTTTCTACCCACGGATCATCCATGGAGATTTAACAAAAGATCTTCCAATGGAAAAACTGAATTCAGGCCTCCTCTACCTTTCTTAAAGGGAACTGATGTGCTTAATAACTTACATGATTTTGAAAATGTGTTTGGAAAGAAGAGAAAGAGATCAAATGATGGCCCATGGAAAAAAAGGTCAATTTTTTTTAATTACCTTATTGGCAGCACAACTTGTTACGCCACAACCTTGATGTAATGCACATAGAGAAGAACATAGTTGATAGCATACTTGGAACTCTTTTGGATATTTCTGGCAAAACAAAGGATCATGCAAAAGCCCGATATGATTTAAAAGATATGGGAATCAAGAAGAACCTTCATCCAAACGATACAGAAGATAGTAAGAGAACAAAGTTTGCAAAGGCGTGCTTCTCAATGACAAATGGAGAGAAATCATTTTTTTGTGGGGTTTTAAAGACAGCCAAGTTACCTGATGGTAGTGCCTCCAATATATCTAGGTGTGTGCACTTGGATGAAAGAAATGTGTCTAATTATAAAACCCATGATGCTCATTTCATGTTACATTACTTGCTTCCAATACCAATTAAAAGCATTCTTCCTGATCATGTGGCTATTCCTTTGATTCGTCTTAGTTCCTTCTTCCGTCGTTTGTGTCAAAAAGTAAGCACATTGGAGGAACTAGATTGCTTAGAAGTAGAGATCATAGAAACAATAAATCAGTTGGAGCGAATTTTTCCTCCTTCATTTTTTGATATAATGATTCATTTGCCCATCCATTTGGCGAATGAAGTGAGATTAGGAGGTCCAGTTCAAAATCGATGGATGTATTCCACTGAAAGAGAAATGGGTACATTCAAATCATACATCCGCAACAGACGTTATCCAATAGGTTGCATAGCAGAGACACGAGTGGGAATAAATTGTATGAATTTATTTTGTAAATATCTGCATAGGGGTGTTCATACTAGATTTAACAGAAGAGCCCGAAATAATGATGAATGTGACCCAAGTACTGCAGAAACTGTGAGTTTGTTTCCTAACAAAGGAGTTCCTTTAGGAGCAAAGAAAACTGATCCATTCATTTTAGATAACAAGTCACTAAGTCAGGCACATGCATACTTATTGGGAAATTGTGACGAGGTTCAAGAATATATTAGGTACCTTAATTTAAATATAGTATTCTTTTTGTATAATTAATTTTAACTTATTTTATTTATTATTTTAACAAAAAAAGTACATGTTGAGTAGAGAGCATGAGCAAGAGGTTAATACTCAGCCACGAAGATCTAAATGGAACAAGGCCAAGAATCATTGTCAAAACTTCTCTCAATGGTTTGAAACTCGTGCTTTGCAAGAGGATGTGCCTGATTTGATAAAACAATTGTCTAGAGGACCAAATTCCGTTGCAAAAAGATATTTTGGGTATCTCATCAATGGATATAGATTCCATGTTAGGCAGCGTGATGCAAGGCGTAAAACACAAAATAGTGGTGTTACACTAGTTGCCTCAACTACAAGCTTTGCAAGCTCAAAGGATAAAAATCCAATTGCTGCAGATTTGACTTATTATGGCAGAATAGTTGATATTGTTGAATTAGACTATTACGGTCATTTTAAGGTTATTCTATTTAAGTGCGATTGGAATGAGGTTGAAAATGATGCTTATGGCCTTACTTATGTCTATTTTAACAAGAGATGCTCTCAGGAAGAGCCTTTTGTGCTTGGATCTCAAGTACACCAATGCTTCGATGTGCAAGATCCATATGATCAAGATAGACATTATGTTATGAAGACTGTTCCAAGAGACTTGTTTAACATGGGTAATGAAGTTGAATCTAATCTCCCACAAAGTTATGAAAATGAGCCATCTGAACATTTAATGGGACCATCTATACCAAAAGATAATGGTGAAATACTCTTAACAAGGACTGATGTACCAGAAACAATTATTGATGTGCCTTCGGAGGAATTTGTTACTCAACAACTTGAAGTCGAGTATAAAGAGGAGTTTGAAGATGAATCTGTAGATGAGTTTGAAGACGAGTCTGAAAATGAGTATGAAGATGAGTCTGAAAATGAGTATGAAGATGAGTTTGAAGATGAGTCTGAAGAAGAGTTTGAAGATGACGCACCATGAGTTTCATTATTGTTGTGATTACCATATAGTGCTCACTTACTGTTTTTGCAAATTAATTGTTTTCTTGGTACAAACACATTAAGATATGTAATATGTGGAATTGAAGATTAGATCGCTACAATGTTTAAGTATTTTGATTATTATTTTATTAATGAACCTGTACTCCTAGCTGAATATTGTATTATTTTGCTGTTTCTTATTTATATACTTATTTGTTTCCTTTTATTATCAAGCAGTAGGTATTAGAAGCAGAACAGTGAGCTCTGCAGTTTGAAATCGTTTACAGTATATATAGTGCTGGAAGTTCTGGAAACTCAACTGTTGCAATATTATACAGTGCTGGAAATTTTGGAAACTCAGCTGCTGCAATCTGCTATAATATAGTGCTGGAAATTCTGAATAGAGTTGAGCTTTTCTATAACTTCTATAGAGTTGGAAATTCTGGAAAGAGTTGGTTTGTGAGTTCTGCAGATGCACAAGACATAGGAAGGACAATGTTTTAAATTAATACGCTATCCATCTATCAACCTTATATCAAAATTATATTGCTGCTACTTCTTTCACTTAAAGAACCTTTTATTTTGTAGGTTTACTTACCACAAGGAAAGAAATCAAAGAGATTAAATGAGGAACCTGTACTTCTAGCTGAATATTGTTTTATTTTGTTGTTTGTTATTTATATACTTATTTGTTTCCTTTTATTATCAGGCAGTAGGCGAACAGTGAGCTCTGTAATTTGAAGTCGTTTCTGGTTTTGTCGCAATCCCGAGTTCGTCGCTCCGAGAAAGGTACAACTATTTACCTTTAAGTAATTTAAGTAATGAGAAGCTATCCAGTTGGAGTTGACCCTGCAGAATGTTTTTGCTGTAATTCCCCTGAACATGACACTATTGAACATATTTTCAACTGTGGATGTTTTGCCAGAAAGGTCTAGGGGTTCTTTGTTGTTTCCCTGGGTATCCAAAAGGATTATATTCCTCTTAAATACGTGGTAATGAGATGGTGGAACACTGTGCACATAAATGAGTCTGTTTGGTTGTTTCACAATTCTTTAGTTAATATGATTTGGTTAAGTAATTTATGTTTGGTATAGCTGGTTAGAAGGTAAAGTATTTATATATAAAATTGTGGCTCTAGGTAAAGTATTCTTAATGCTTGTACAGGTTATAAGATTAGTTTAGTTGTGGCTCCGGGGATATTGTGTATGTACAACTTATAGACTCAGTTTACAGTATATATAGTGCTGGAAGTTCTGGAAACTCAACCGTTGCAATATTATACAGTGCTGGAAATTTTGGAAACTCATCTGCTGCAATCTGCTATAGTATAGTGCTGGAAATTCTTAAAAGAGTTGAGCTTTTCTATAACTTCTATAGAGTTGGAAATTCTGGAAAGAGTTGGTTTGTGGGTTCTGCAGATGCACAAGGCATAGGAAGGACAGTGCTTCAAATTAATAAGCTATCCATCTGTCAACCTTATATCAAAATTATATTGCTGCTATTTCTTTCACTTAAAGGACCTTTTTATTTTGTAGGTTTACTTACCACAGGAAAAGAAATCAAAGAGATTAAAACAAAGCGAGAAGAATGAATCAATCAGCAATACTCAAGAAAAAGGGTCCGAGTCCAAACAAAGCTCAAAGTTCATTCAAGAATTTGGATGTTGATATGCAATACCGATCAAGTGCTGAATTGGCCAACAAATTCAAGATTAAGAGAGAACAACTTGCAAATGAACGCAATGATAGAGCGAAGAAAGAGCAGGCACCAATACCACATAAAAGAAAGAATTTCGAGGATTTCATTCCACAACAAGGAAAGAGTAAACTGCTTGGGCACAAATCAGTAATTCAATCGCCTTCAAGGGAAGAGCTTAGAACCTCACATATGATTGCAGGGAAAGGACAAACTAAACAGAGGTTATTTCAATCTGGAGAGTCCATTCAAGAGAAAGGAATTAAACTTCCTATCAATAACTCTAGGTTCCAAACATCATTCAAGGAAGGTGTTACTGCTTCAGTACATGTGACTGGAACAACACTAGGTAATGGAGAGGTACAACATGATAATGAGGATCTACTGAACTTCAAACAAGTGAAGAGGAAGTCGGTCCGACCAGCTACCACTATTGATCTGTTTCTGGATAAGCAACAGATACACAATGAACATGATATTCATGATCCTATTATTAATGAACACAACAAAGGATTGGATGATCTTGTGGATCAAGAAGAACTCGGTGGAGATGAATGTGATGTCGAAGAGGAAATTGACATTGATTGTAGCACAAAAGGTATGCCTTAAACCATGTAAGATTTAGTACTCATTATAAAAGAAATATCTTATTTCTCTTCTGTTACATCAATCTAGAAATATCGAAGCCAAAAAAAGTTTGAGGACAAACAACATGTAAGGATATTCACGCAAGAAACTTGGAAGAAAGAAATGAGGTGGCTTTGATAAAGGACACGCAGTGGGACCAACTAATAAGATAGTGTCACTATTAAGCAACTTTATAGGAACAATTGCAAGGAATCCTAGATTCATCAGCTTGATGTACACTAGTTGGCATGCGGTGCCAAAGGATACTAAAAAACGCATGTGGGAATATATCAATGAAAGAACAATCACTCTTGAGATTGCATATTTTATTATTTGTTTTTACTTACTGAAGCTAAATATATTTTATTTTGCATAGTCTAAATTTCTAATTCCAGTAGAAGGAAAGAAGTGGGTGATGACTGGTCTTCGTGATGCTTGGAGGTGACACAAGCAAAAAATTAAAGAGAAATTTTTTGATAAAAATAGTACCCTTGAGGATATGCTAGCAAAACATCCTGATGGAATTCCAGATAATCAATTCTGCCAATTGATCGAGTATTGGAAACACCCAACTGTTCAAGTAAGACTAAAATAGTGCATTTCTACTCATCGACATATTTTTCATCATATCTATTCTTTTTTTATTTATCAATTCAATTATCTCTTTTTATTTAATAATAGGCCATATGCGAGATGAATTCTCAAAACAGGAAAAAACAAAAGTTGAGGCATCAAATGGGACTTATTAATTTTGCAAGAGTACGCGTGGCATTGGTAATACTTAGCTGACATTTCTTCAAAAATCTGAATTTCATTTTTTTGTACTTTATTAGAGCATACTGATGTTTTTTTTTGTTTTTTTTTATATAATCTGCAGCGTGCAGCCAAAGACAACAACGAAGAACCATCAAAGCCTGAAATGTTTATTGCAACTCGTACCAAGACGGGAAAGGAAATCCAGGCTGATACCCAAGTTGCAATAGTAAGTTCTTTAAAGAGGATTAGTAGTGAATTTGATTTAGACTTAAAATTTATATATTGTGGGGAGTTTTCCATTGAATTTTATCATGTATGTCTTCTTCTTCTTCTCTTTGTCGATGTCGCTAAATTGTTTGCTAGGAAAAGTTGTCAAATTTTTTTAGTTCTTGATCGCTATCATAGGATTGGAAATGAAATAGTACTTACAATTCATTATGGATGCCAATTTTATTCAACAGGCTGAACTTCAAAATCGCCAAAATTCTGGGGAAACAGCTGATGATGCATTTAGGGCAGTGTTTGGAAAGGAGCAGCCTGGTCAACTTAGGTTCTATGGTAGATCAGTGACAACAAGTTCCTTGAAGAAAGATGAGGAAATTAACAATCTAAAACAAAAGCATGCCAATGAAATCACTTCTCTAAAGGAAGAATTGAGAGAAGAAATGCGACATTTATTCACTCAATTGCTGCAAAACAACCCTGGATTGAATTTTCAAGATATTCCAGGGTGTGTTGGATCTAACCTTGCTTCACCTATTGATGCAAGTAGCGCACAAGCTGTAAGAGGCACAAATCTTCCACAGTCTTCAAGGTCAGCTCATGATTCGGTTCTCCAAAAGGTATTTTGTATTTCACATTTTCTGATAATAGTCTGCATATTGTTTTTCTTCTAGTTGAGCTGGTGTTCTTGGTAAATAAATTCTGAACTTTTTTTACTATCTTGAATCTTTGAAAGTTTACTTTATTTTTGTTACTCATTGTCTCCTTTAAGCTTCTATACCAATTTTTTTTTTATATTTTTAGTTGTATGAGTGTTGTATTTTGTTGAAGGAGGACTCTACTGATTTTGGGTTGTAGTTGTGTACTTTTATCCCCTGTTGTTTTATTGCTTTGAACTGTGATGGTTGTTGTGAGAGATGGTTTTAGTTTTCATTGCTTAAACTGATTCTCATAGCTAAAGTTTTCCCTTTTAGATTTCTTCGAAGGTTAGAGACTTTGTTGTTTTTTGTGAGTGAGTTTGTTGTCACTTGTGCTAGTTAAACTCTGTTCTGATGTGGTTTGAGTTGTCATCCTGTTGCTACTGGTTCTTGTTTCTAGGAATCTGTCTTTCCTGTACTTTGGAATGTTGTATCTCAGCCTCTTTTTGTTGTCTTCTTTTAATTGCTTTTCTCTTTTTCTTGCTTGGTTCACCTTTTGATTTTATATAGAAACTATGAATCCATCTAATCCATATCTTGTCCTGCTTGTGAGTAACGTCCCAGAAAGTCTTGGCAATTGCAGCTTTGTTCCATAAATGCAAATTTGTAATATTCAGTCCATTTGCAGATTTTGGAGTACATATTTTCTCCCAAACAACCATAGCTTTTTTGTTTATATGATTTGTACCTGTCCACACATAGCTCCTACAATGAGCCTCAATAAGTTTCACTACTTTGCTAAGTATTAGAAACAATTGTGCCCAATATGATTGTACACCAAACAACTGTTTGAACCAGCTGTACTCTCCCTGCATATGATAGTTTCTTTGTTGTCCAAGATGATATTCTACTGACGATCTTCTCAATTAGCGACTGCCACTCCATTACTGATAGCTTCTTAGTCGATAGTGGGACACCCAAATACTTAAAGGGTAGCTCCCCTGAAGAGTATCCTAAGTGATGAAGGATATCTTCTTTTACTTGTGCTTGCATACCTCTAAAGTATGCACAACTATTTCCTAGATTAGCTTTCAAACCAGAAGCATTAGAGAATTGCATGAAACACTCTTGTAATGCAGCCACTGACTTCATATCACACCTAGCAAACATTAGAAGGTCATCCGCAAAGCTTAGATGAGTAATATTCAATTTAGCACATCTAGGATGGAACTTGAATCCCTTATCCCCTTGCAACTCATTCAAACATCTACTAAGATATTCCATGGCAATGGCAAACAAATAAGGAGACATAGGATCCCCTTGCCTAAGCCCTCTTGCCGCATCAAATGGTTCAGTATGCTCTCTATTCACCACAATTGAAAAATTAACAGTCTGAATGCACTCCATTACCCACCCAATAAACCTCTTGGGGAAACTCATTACTTCTAATACTTGTCTTAGGTATATCCACTCAACAGTATCATAAGCTTTCTGTAAGTCAACCTTAATCATACACCTAAGAGAGATATGTTTCCTACTATAAGCTTGCACTAGCTCATGGGCCAGAATAATATTATCAGCTATTTTCCTCCCAAGTATAAAACCTACTTGAGTTTACTCATGCTCGATGACAATGTCAGCGAAAAATTCAGTAGGATTGAGCAGTTGTCGGTGCATAAAACAGAACAAGAAAGTGAAAATGGTTGAAGGTTTTTAACAACCTCAAAATAAATCAAAGAAATAGGAATATTGTGTTACCTCCAAATACTCAGAGGCTCCTGCAGGTTCCCATGGTGCTAAACCGCCATTTTTACTCTACAATATTATTTAAAATGGATCTTATTATAACTTTAAGATATAGGTTCTCTTGAAATTTTTGGAAAAGCAGAAAATAACTTAAGATTAAATGATTTATGACCCTGACTTGTAGCATTAACTTGAAACCTGTCTGGAACTTGTTGTTTATTCTGAATGTGATGTTGAGGGGGCTAGTAGGGGATCTATGGTATAGACTATGATCAATGTGGGTGTTCTCATGCCCAACATGTTGTCAGTGGTTGACTTATTATTAATTTGTATCTCCATTGTATCCCTATCTTTTGAATTCTGATTTTCAGCTCCTTCTTGATTGTTTGGTTGATCCTGCATAGAAATATCAATGAAATTATTAGATGTAGGGAGTGCAGAATTAGTAGTCATACTTGTTTGATGAGTCTGTTGCTGTTGCAATGTTTCCTTAGGAGATTTTGGTCTGTCCATGCTATGTTGAACTGGCCTGTAAGCTTCTCTTCTGAGTCTGCCATTCTTCATCAGTTGGCTTGTTGTTATTTCTTTTTTTTTGTGCTGCTGGTATTGTGAACTGGTGTTTCCATCCTCTCTATTTGTGTATTGCATTTGCAGGTTTCTGGAATCTTGTTTGCCTTGTTCGCCTTTGTTTTTGTTCTTCCTAGCAGCCTCCAACTCTTTTCTTTGTTTAAATTCCTCATCTCTTTGCTTAATATCAAAGTGTGAATGTGAGAGCTAGTCTCTTGAGCTCTTTCTTGATTAATGAAATGGGCAGCTCCCTGTTCCTGCCCAATACAGATATGTAACAAGTGTTCTTTGTGTTTACAATACATATAGTAATCCAAAATTCATGTGCTGATAAATGTTCTATATGATTTGCATATATATATTGATTTGGATTGGTTGGCTTACAGTGAATACTCTCCAATTATGCACTTCCACATTTATTTCAATAACTTATAATTTTATTTTGAATGTGTAGGAAAATGCCGGTAATTGAATTTGAATTGCATGTGGCCAAAAGTAAACTCGGTATATTGTAGTGAACGATGAAGAGTTTTTGTACTATTGTCATATACGTTTGAATGCATTTGATTTTTTGGAATTTATCGATAGTAGAGATCTTTAAGCAATCACTTTCTAAGTATTGGTTGTACAAGACATGTTTCTCGAAGTTTATTTGAAATATATAGCTTCGATTTAATTATTAGCTAATTTTGTGCTTTAGGTCACTTGTATATTTAATTATGTGATTATATATTAAGTATATGCAAATAAAACTTATTATTATTAAAAATAAAAAATTGTGGCTACAAAATTCTACACAACATTGCCACACTTCAAAAGTGTTGTTGTAGGACGTCCAATGTTATCTTGTACTCTAGATGAGACATAAAGTTACACTTTATAAGTGTTGCTCTAGATGAGAGATAAAGTTACACTTTATAAGTGTTGCTCTAGATGAGAGATAAAGTTACACTTTATAAGTGTTGCTCTTGATGAGATATAAAAGGCAACGCTTTTTAAGTGTGACCAATAACAAAGCAAAGGCAACACTTTTAAGTGTGGTATAATAAAAATAGGTGTCGCTAATTCATCACAACAAAGTTTGCCCTTATACCTCTTTGGCTACGCTTTATAAGTGTAGCCAAAGATGGTGATATTTAAAAAGTGTTGCCTAATGTCAAAGGTTACGCTTCATTAGGCCACCCCCTAAAAAGTGTTGCTTAAAGTCCAAAAGTGAAGCCTTTTATCAAAGGCCACACTTTTTGCTAGGTTAGGCTACACTTTACTGGGGTGGCCACTGTAACAGCCCAACTTTTCCAAAACGTCTAAATTAACTCGTACCTTCGTGGAAAGACAAAGAGGGTGAGTAATAAATTAAAAAGAATGTGGTATGTCATATTTTAAGTGTTCAAGGGTTTTATCTCAAGTTTTGAAGTTAAGTAAGTGGCAAAATAAAAGTTGGCGAAAGTTATAGTAAGTTTGTTTTTAAAGAATTCTTTGAAATTTGGTTCAAATGTATTGGATGTTTTCTCCCAATATATAAAGAGTTAGAAGGCCTATTACCCATTAAGTCGAAGGCCTACGAGTCTAGTTTGCAACGCACAAAACCCCTTATTAAATGGACATCCCAGTAAAAAGTTATGAGGGTTTTACTAGGGACTGCCAAGGCAGAATCCGGATCGGATCCGGGTCGGGTAAAGAAATATGGTATGTCGGCTATATAACGTTTTTAGCCATGGAATCGGTTCATTTTAGTTCCAAAACCAGAAAAAAAAAGCTTAGGAGAGGGTTCCTATGGAGTCCTAGCATGGTGAAGGTTAGTTTTGACGATTTCTACCATTAAACGTTGCCCCGTGCCTAGAAACGTAATCCCTACACGTGGCAATCATTTTCCCCTTCTACTTGCTGCGTTTGGAGCTGGTTTTTGAAGATATAAATATGTAACTATTGGTGTTTCTTCAAGGTTTTAACTTGGTTAACTAAGGTAATCATCTCGGGACTCTTTTATGATTGTTTTTATGAATTTCTACGGACGTTTCGACAAGTTGGGGCAATATGGCAAATCTGCCGATATAAGGTTAATTATAAACTATTTATATGTTCGTACCAACTGTGTATATATAGTGTTTGCGAAGCATAAGACATAAGGAACAACTTTCGTGACGGAACTACGGTCTTTCGAGCGTTCATTGGAAAGGTATATTAAGGCTATTCCCTACTTACGACATGTTTCCTTAAAGTTTAGAAGCAATATATTTAGGTTGTTATCCTTGATATATTGTTGGCTGCTTAAGTTGATATAATCCTCCCTTGTCGGAATTCTTATTCAGTTAGTAGCGTCCCTATGTTGGACACGACTTAAGAGGCTATTTGTATAGGTTGCTTATAACTAAATTGCTCGCTTTTAGCGGTTGTATTGTTATTATTGTCGTTGGGGCTATTGTGGTTAGCTGCAGGAATGTGATCTATGCCTAGAAGGGCTATGTTCTGCCTACAGGGCTATATGGATGCCTAACAGGGTTATGAGTTGCGTACAGGGCTATATTGACGCCTAAGAAGGCTATGTTCTTCCTACAAGGCCAAGTTGTTGCCTAAAAGGGCTATGAGTTGTCTATAAGCTACGTTGATGCTTAAAGGAGCTATGTGCTACCTAAGGGGTTATATTAAGGCCTAAGAGGGCTATGTGACTGCCTACGGGGCTAGGGGACTACTGATAGGGGTATATAGGCTGATTGGCACCTTCCGGGCTTATGGGTGCCTTAGTAGGTTGTCTGTGTGCTGTTTGTACCTGCCGAGCTTATGGGGGCTTGGTTAGGTTGTTGTTTTATTATTTTTGAGAAGTTTAGATTTAGGAGCAGGTCAGTACACTTATCTTAGCCTTGATTTATTTATTAGATTATTCCAGTATATCAGGATACCTCATCATAGTCTATTGCCTTTCATACTCTGTACATTATTTTGTACTGACGCCCCATGGCCTTGGGGGCACTGCATTCATTCATGCAGGTTATGACAGATGACTGAGTAGACCTCCTCAGCAGCAGGATTGACTTTTATCCGGTTGGCTAGCCCCTTTCCTCCGAAGCTGCTAGAATTGGGAGGTTTGTTACACCAATCTTTACTACTCTTAGAGGCTTACAGACTAGTGTGTGGGGTTTATAGCTACGTTATGGCCATGCTAGCCTATGTTGTTGGTTTGCGGAAGCTTGTGAGCTGTTTGATGTATTGTATTGATATATACCTGCTTTTAGTCTTGGTATAGATATCATGGTGGCCTCGACGGCCCAATTAGGACTTCTGTGCTAGTTGACTATTTATTTATATGATCTCCTGGGAGTAGCTGTTTCTGTTATAGATCTGTTGACAGGGGCCTTGTCGGCCGATGGCTTAGTTTTAAGCCGAGATATACTTGTTTGATTTCTTGATTGTGTGTGGCTGCCATGCGCTAGTAGCAAATGGTTCAGTAGGGTCGGTTCGGGCCTGAGTTTTGGCATTAGGAGCCAGTTGCGCCTCTCGAGTTTGGGGCGTGACAACCATAGGCCTAAAATGGTGTATTGATAAATTTAAAGAAAGCAACCAGCCACAGACGGTTCTAAGTGTATAGGTCACAAGATATATGATTCTCAAGCTAAAGAAAGTAATCACGAATTGTATCATGAGCTATGTTATTAATGAATTAATTATTATAAATAATTGCAAGTAGTTGAGATTATAGACTACTCTGCAGCGTGAGGTGGGCATATTTAGGGCTAATATGTGTGATGCTACTCTGTGCACATAATTCAGATGTAGTCAGCTGGAATTTCCCGTCGTGGATTCAATTGATTGATACAGGCCTGTGGGTAGACCATACAGGAGCCCTGAGGGGTGTGATAGACCTGTTTACCAAACTATATGAGATTACACGCGTGGTCGTGACAATGGGCTACAGATGCCATACAAGGTTCCCTAATCGCCATCAGTAGGCCATCATGTGATTCCCTGACAGTTAACTTTACAAAGAGCAAAGAAGTGATATAATGAAGTAAATATATCACTTAGGCAAATTATAGGGATTCTACATATAAATGACTCAGCTATGAAATGTTAGATGACGACCCTTGAGGGTGGTCACTATTCCAGTTACGGATTATGTCTCCTGCATACACATGCTTAGATTTGCCTATCTTTATATTTGATGCATTTTAGAATTTTTGCATGTCTATTTGTCATTCAATCTGCTCTACATACTAGTACATGTTTTATATGTACTGACGTCCCTATTATTTTGGCGCTTCATTTGTATCACTACAGGCTCAGGTATTCAGGATAACAAGCATTTTCAGTACACTAGAGACTTCCAGTTTATTAGTTGGTAAGCTCCACCTCTTCCTGGATCTATCAGATATTTAGAGCCTATATTTTGCTACGTATGTACATATATCAGAATTGGTATGTCGAGGCCCTGTCTCGACTAGTTATCAGTTTCTCAGGGGCATATTCTTTAGAGGCTTTTTAGACTTAGTTTTGTTTCCATTGTAAAGTAGCCCAACGAGACCTTTTGTTATCTATGTTTTAGTATGTGTCCTCATATAGGTTTCGCTGCTTATGAATCTATAGCTTTGGCATGAAATTAGTAAGATAATTAGTAGGTGCTTGTGTATATCCTTGGTGTCCGCCCGTTTCTAGTTAGGGGTGTGACACCTTAAGCCATAATATTTGATGAATTTTGTGTGGGCATGGAATCCTTCTTGATGTGAAGGCTTTAAAATACCCTTGTTGAGCTTGAATTTGCATTTGATGCAAGCATTGTGAGCTTGATTTCTATTTGATGATGGCTAGTCACATTTTGAAACTTCTAGTTCACAATTGAACATTTCTTGTGAATACTGAACCTCGTGTGCATTCATCGTGAGTCTCAAGTAGCACTATTTGTAGATATCTTTGTTGAACTGATTGATTTTGTAATTTAGTTAAGGACAAGCAAAAGTTTAAGTTGAGGGTGTTGATGAGTCAGGGATTTCGACTCATTTATAGTTTGATATTTTGGAAATTAGTGTCCTCAATACCTATTTTATGCTCATAACTGATGTTAAAATGTCAATATGCAACAATGAAGGAAAAAGAGCAAGGCAAGGACACTACTTGGCAAAAAGGAGAGAAAAAAAATCGAATAATTTTAGGATAGTAAATCTAGGTCTCATCAAAGCCATTTAGTTAGTCGCCTAGTGGAGCTTCAGCTCGCCTAAAGTTCTAGCACGGAAGCCCATGAACCAGACCAACTCGGCGAGCAAGAAATCAGTTCGGTGACTCAACGAACTGATCAACAATGCCGATTTCAATTGTCGAAAGTTACAAAAATGAGATGGTGAAAAGCCACACCAAAAAGGTGAGAGAAGAAACACTCGTTGCATGGCCGATCAGGTCGGCGAGCCAGACTTACTTCACCGAGTGACTCTAATGCTGAAATTTTGGGGAAGTATAAATGCTTTTTTTTCAGAAGAAGAGTAGAGTTTTGAGTAGTTCTAAAATATTCTCCAATTGTTCATTGTTGGGTTTTTTTTTTAATTATTATTTTACACTTTTTACAAAGGATTTAGAGATTGTGAGACTTTGACTTTAATTTGTACATTTGGAGACTTGTGGATCATTGCCAAATCAGATGGAAAACATATTTGGTAATGATTTCTTGTTCTTTATTTTGTTTTACTAACACCCCTATTCTTGGGTGTGTGATTATGTCGTTGAATTTGTTAATTAGCTAATGTGTGTGGTGGGTTACTTATTTTGTTGTTGAATTGATGTGGGTTTAATTAATTGTTCATATTTTGGCTAAGAGAGTATATAAAATTTGTGTAATCTCCTTATCCTATACTGTCATTTTTTTTATCTGCTAAATCTCTATATCATAGATTTTGATGTTATTCTTGGTATAGACTGGCTCCATTCTTTTTATGTTTCTACTGATTGAAGAACCCGAGTGGTCAAGTTTCAGTTTTCAAATGAGCTTTTCATAAAGTAGAAAGGGGGAAATGAGCTCGTCCTAGAGTGGAATGGGGGAAATCTTATGCCCAAGGGGCAGTTTTTTTCTTGTCTTAAATATAGAAAAATGATCTCTAAGGGTTGTGTGTATCATCTTGTTTGGGTTAGGGATACGGATTTCGAAACCCCTAATCTTGTGTCGATCACCGTTGTAAATGACTTTCTGGAAGTGCTTGCCGATCATGTACCCGATATTCCCCCCAAAAGGGAAATAAACTTCGGAATTGACCTTCTCCTAGATATGCAACCTATCTGTATTCCTCCTTACCGTATGGCTCCGGTAGAACTTAAGGAATTGAAAAAGCTATTGAATGTTTTGTTGGATAAGGGTTTCGTCCGTCCTAGTATCTCTCGATGGGGTTCTCCAGTCTTGTTTGTTTGTAAGAAAGATTGTTCACTTTGCATGTGTATTGATAACCGACAATTGAAAAATTATACCATTAAGAATAAGTATGATCTCCCAATGATAGATGATTTTTTTGATCAACTCCAAGGAGCAAGTTACTTCCCTTAGATAGCCTCCGTTTGGGTTAAAAGCAACTAAGGATGAAGGAATATGACATACCGAAGATGATTTTTCAGACTCGGTATGGTCATTATGAGTTTTTAGTAATGTCATTCGGTTTAACCAATGCTCCGACCACATTTATGGACTTGATCAATAGAGCGTTTAGATAATATCTAGCATGTTTGTGATTGTGTTTATCGGCGACATCATGATTTACTCAAAGAGTAAGGATGGACACGACTATCATTTGATGATTGTGTTGCAAGTCATCAAGGACCAACCATTATTCACAAAGTTTAGTAAATATAAGTTTTGGTTGAGATCTATGGCTTTTCTTGGTCATATTATCTTTGGTAATGGTTTAGAGATAGATCCTAAGAAGACGGATACGATTTAGAGATGGCCCAGAACTCTATCCCCTTTGAATATTAGAATCTTTTTGGGTTTGACTGATTATTATATAATGTTTGTGGAAGGGTATTCTTTGATGATTGTGTTGCAAGTCATCAAGGACCAACCATTATTCACAAAGTTTAGTAAATATGATTTTTTGTTGAGATTTATGGCTTTTGTTGGTCACATTGTCTTTGGTAATGGTATTGAGGTAGATCCTAAGAAGAAGGATACGGTTTAGAGATGGCCCAGAACTCTATCCCCTTCGAATATTAGAATCTTTTTGGGTTTGGCTGATTATTATAGAATGTTTGTGGAAGGGTATTCTTTGATTGCCACTCCATTGACTGCATTGACCCAAAAGAAACAATACAACATTTTAGGTCGTTATCTTCTCCAAAAAAGTGTGGCCTTAACTATCAAAAAGTTTAGCCTTTGACCTAAGACCACACTTTTAGACCTTAGGCAACACTTTTCGGGGGTGGCCTAAACTAGCGTAACCTTTGAATTAAGGCCACACGTTCAAGTGTAGCTTTCATTTCTACGCTTCAAACGTGTGGCCTTTATGCTACAAAGTCTACATTTATAGGACCTCATATGGCAAAGTTTTCATGACGTCGCACTACATTTTTTCAAGTCTGGCCTTAACTATCATAGGCTACACTTGCAAAATGTAGAATTTTCTACCTCCTCTAAAGCAACATTTGTTAAGTGTTGTATTGGATAATTTTCATGCCACAATTAAAGAGTGTGGCAATGTTATATAAGCTATAAATATTATTTACAAATATTTATATTCTACAATTTAATTTTGTATATTTCTGATTGTCACATTATACATTACTATGCGATTTATATGATTTCAAGCACAAAATTAACTATTAAATAACTCAAAAATAATAATCCTTATATATAGATGTGCAATAAATATAGGACAAATCAACTTGTTTCATATTACAAATACTGGGAAAACCAATATTTCAAAATGTGTATTTGAAATGAATTTCACAAAACCAAAAATAAGTTCAATCATAATGTTTTAGGAAGTCTTTATCATAGTCACATAGCTCTTCATATATGCTCCTAGGTTCTTGCATGCTCTAATTACTTGGGATATTATAAAATACATCAGATGAGAGAACACACTAAGTAATGTTAACTAAAAAAATAGTTACAAAAACAAAGAGGAAATGGAAAAATAACTTTAGTAAATTATATCTCAGAGATGGTTGAAAGATCAAATTATGTGAAAGATCCATACAAAGTGAAACAAGACATTTCTATATCTTTGTGAATAGGTAGTGAATCTATAAGAATTCAAGCTAGATGAGTGTGAAGAATGCCACATTTATGAATATGAGATTATAAGATGTTAAGGAAATTTCACTTCTTTCATCATTCTAGGTCGTGTGATAGAGTGTAACTCTACATGTCTCTCTCCTAATCCTTATCCGATCCTTTTTTGGATATGGTCCTTTGAAGAGCTTATGTTAGGAGGAATGCGAATGAGAATGTGGAATGAGAAGCTCCTCAAGATCGTTAATAAGATCCACAAGTTCCGGCCGACCGTTTGGCGGAACAAGTTACCAATGCGGAGTATCAAGCTACTTTCCTAGTGTTGGCTTAAGCCAATAGGGAGGTTGTGGTCCCTATGAACCCAAATGTTGGTACGATGGTAACTAGAGTGAGGGACTTCATTAGGATGAATCCCCCAAAGTTTAATCTTTCTGATGTTAAGGAGGATATTCAAGAGTTCATTGATAATGCATATAAGGTTTTGATGATCATTAGTGTGATGCCGATGAAAAAGGCAGAATTGGCCGCTTATCAACATAAGGGTATTTTTCAAGTTTGGTTCAACCAATGGAAGGAAGAGAGGGCTATTGATGCGGGTCGTGTTGATTGGGAGAAGTTGAAGAATGATTTACTTTATAAGTTCTTCCCCCTTGAGATGATGTAGGCAAAGGTACTTGAATTCATCAACCTTCATTAAGGAAATATGAGTGTGAAGGAGTATGCCTTGAAGTTCTTGCAATTTTCTAAATATGCTCCAACTAAGGTTGTCGATCCTAGAGCAAATGTGAGCAAGAAAAAGTTGACTTAGACTCTAACTCATTGCCAACAATCGGCTCTTCTCCCTTGATGTCAAGGGGAAAGTTCATTTTGTTTTAATGTCATAGAAAAAAGTTGCACATCCTGAGACCAATCCTACATATTTTAATACACAACTGAAGTTTTGCAAATAAGTCTATGTTCTACAATTAGACCAAAGATACAAATATTTTCCATACTATATATCATCAATCGAAAGCCAATTCATAGCCTAATTAAGTATATCATAAAGAGAAACATAACAATATTTGATTGCATTTATGCAAAATTAGTGTAAGAAAACTTTAAGAATTAAATAAACATTGGCAAAAAAAGGAAGTGAATAGTTCTTACTTGGAACAACTGTAAACCAAAGTTTGCTTTGAATAGTAAGCATCAGCTTTAAAAGTACATATCAAATTAGAAATTGTTCGTTATCGTATGGCCCAGACAAAACATTAGAAATTAAAGGAGTAGTAGAAAGACTAATTGGATAAAGGATAAATTAGACAAAGTATCTCACCATTGAGAGCTCGGGATTGTTTGTTCTAAAGAAGGATGGTTCCCTACAAATGTGCATTGACTATTATCAATTGAAAAAGGTTACCCTAAGTATCATATTCCAAGGATAGATGCCTTGTTTTATCAACTCCCAGCTAAGTGTTACTTCTGCAAGATTGACGTTTGCTCGTGGTATTATCAAATTAGGGTAAAGGAACATGACATTTTGATGACGACTTTTTAAACTAGGTATGGTCATTATGAGTTTATGATGATGTTTCATGGTTTGACTAATGCCCTGACAATGTTCATGGATTTGATGAATAGGATTTTAAGCAACATGTTGACATATTGTGACTGAGTTTATTGATGATATTTTGATTTACTCACGGTTTAAGGGTGAACATGTTGAGCATTTAAGGATTGAATTTAAATTGTTAAGGATCGAGAATAGTATGATAAATTTAGAAAATATAAGTTTCAGTTGAGGTCTGTTGCTTTACTTCGCCATATTTTCTATGTAGAGAGTATTCAAGTTTATGCTACAAAAATTGAGGTGGTTAATAATTAGCCTACACTTTTGTCCGCTTCGGATATACGAAGTTTCTTGGATTTGGCCGATTACTATAAAAGGTTTGTTGAAGGATTTTCCTCTATTTCTTCCTATTAGACGGAATTGACTCAAAAGAAAGTGAACTTCTGTGGTCGAAAGATTTTGAGAAGAGTTTCCAATAGTTGAATGACAAACTTATTTCAGCGCATATATTAAGATTACCTGAAGAATCAGATTGTTTTGTTGTTTATTGTGACGCTTCAAAAATTGGTCTTGGTTGTGTTTTGATGCAACATGGGAAAATATTTGCTTATGCTTCAAGGCAATTAAAGGTGCATGAAAATAATTATTCAATGCATGATTTGGAGTTAGCAGCGTTAGTATTTGCTCTTAAGATTTGGAGGCATTACCTATATGGTGTTCATGTAAATGTGTTTACCGACCACTAGAGTTTGAAATATGTATTCACTTAAAAGGATTTGAATCTTCTCTTGAATAGGTGGCTTGTGTTAGTGAAGGATTACGACATGAGCGTCCTATATCATCTCATTAAAGTCAATGTAGAGGAGGATGTTGTTAGTCGACTATCAATAGGTAGTGTTGCTCATCTTAAGGATGGTAAGAATGAGTTAGTTAGCGATATCCATAGATTGGGCCGATTGGGTGTTCATTTGGTTCATTATAATGAAGGTGGTGTAGTCTTTCAAAATTGGTCCAAATCATATTTTTTATCGGATGTGAAGGCTAAGAAAGATCTTGATCAGGTACAAGTTCATTTGAAGATGTCAGTTTCCAAAAAAAGTTATTGAGGCTTTCTGCCAATGGTGAGATTGTTTGCTTCAGTATAAAGGTCGATTGTCTGTTATGAATATTAATGAATTGAGAAATCAAATTATGAAAGAAGCTCATAATTAACGGTAATCTATTCACCCAGGAGACACTAAGATTGACGGCGATTTATGGAAAGTGTATAGGTGGAATGAGATGAAGAAGGATATTACAAAATGTATAGTTAAGTCCAAAGTGCCAACAAGTGAAAGTTGAGCACAGAAAACTGGGTGGTGTGTCTAAATACATTAGTATACCTACATGGAAGTTGAAAGATTTAAATGTGGACTTCATTACGAGTTTACCTCGTAATCAATGCTAGTTTTACCCAATTTGTGTTATTGTGGACCGATTGATGAAATCAACTCACTTTATTTCCATTAGCACTTCATTTTAAGTCGACGAGTATGTCAATATATATATATTCAGTAAATTGTAAGGTTGCAAAGAGTACCCTTGCCCATTATCTCTAATCATGGCACTTAGTTTGTATTCAGTTTTTGAAGTCATTTCAAAACGGCCTTGGTACTCAAGTAAAACATGGCATGGCTTTCCACCCTCAAAACGATGGTTAAGCCAAGCGTACTATCAAAGATTTAGAAGATATATTAAGAGCTTGCATAACCGATTACAACGGTATTTGGAATGACCATTTGCCTTTGATTGAATTATGTTATAATAATAACTATCATTATAGCATTGGGATTGCACTGTTTGAGGCTCTCTATGGCAGGATTCGTAGATCACATATTTGTTGGTATGAAGTTGGAGAGGTAACTTTTACAATGTTCAAGTTTGTACATGAGGCTCTGGAAAATGTTTGACTCATTCGAGGTAGATTAAAAACGATATGAAGTCGATAAAAGTCTGATGTCGATGTTTGAGGAAGATATTTTTTGGTTAATATTGATGATTGGATCTACTTGAAAATTTCACTCATCAAAGGTGTAATAAAATTTGGAAAGATAGGGAAGCTTAGTCTCCATTACGTGGGCCCATATAAGATTTTAAGACGTATTGACAATGTTTTTTTATGAATTGGAGTTACCTAAAGATTTGGCATCAGGACATCTGGTATTTCATGTATCTTTGTTGAAGAAATGTGTTGGAGATCCGACATCTAGTATCCTTTAGAAGGTTTGGGAGTTAAAGAAAAAAAATTCTGAAGAGGTTCTAGTTTAGATTTTTGACCAACATGTTCGAAAGTAGAGAAATGAAGAAGTTGTTTCCGAAAAAGTTCTTTGAAGTAATCAATTAGATTAGAGTGCTACTTGGGAGGCAAAACCCGATATGATGTTCCGTTATCAAATCTCTTTCCCTCCGCTTCTATCCTAGCTTGAGGTATAGTTTCTAATGGTTCATTCTTTCAGAATCATGCAGTTTAGTCATTCTCAAGATATCATATACATTTATGTTTATGAAAAGTTTGATCTTGATGTTTTGATTTTGCATGTGGTAATTCTCCATGTTTATGTGTATTTGATGAAATTCGCATTTATGTTCGGTTGTTAGTTTTTCTCTTACTCTATTAAGACTAGCTAGAGTCCCATTCGAGGACCAATGATCCAATGGGTAGATATTGTTACACCTAAAAAATTAGAAAGTTGAAAGGAATAGGAAAATACTTAGTTTGGCACTGAGGCAGTGACTATGAGTCCTTTCTACGGACCGTAGGAAGTTCTACATGTCGTCGGAAGGGATTCGTTGACCTTGAGGATGAGATTTTGGAATTTCAAGTTTTTTAAATTTGACCTACGAATATATAGGATGGGTGATAACAATTAAATGAACTCTTTAAAACAAAATAAAAGGAACAACGGTCGTAGTCAATAAAAATTGAATGAAGAGTCTAGGTCGAATCCTACAAGGAATGGTATATCGTAGATGATTCATTTCAACAAATTTGGACCGAAAAACCACTCATTTGTAATAGTAAGAACAAGTGAGTGGATGATTCCACCAATGTAATAAAAAGATTTGGTTAACAATTATCACAATTGAACTAGAATTACAGAAATCTCAAAAATTAAAAAGCAATCTAGAGGTGTGGAGATTGCAAATCAATGCCATAAAGGGGTAATTATGATGCTCTATAGTGCTGAACATACATGAATAGTCTAAGTCATCTTAAATGATGTTAATCTTCTTTCGATCTCATAGCATTCTTGCATAAAATCTCCTTTCAGTCGCATCTATAAGCAAATCTCAACAACCTAATAGCATACTCTATTCTCTCTTTCGATGCAGAAATAGGGCAAATAGATCAGACCCATAACCTTCATTTTCAAGCAAGTTATAGACATCAATCTTAAATTAATAGTATTAGACTAATTACCCACTCCAATCAATCTATTTCATGCATCGATCAGAGATAGGTAGTAGGAATTATGTTTGAAACCTTAACCTATAAATTTACCCCATGCTAATTGATATGCTCAAATTACACCTCCCTAAAGAAGCACAAGCGATTGTTATCAAGTATAGAACCCAACTTGTAGGTTGACGTCGATCCCACGAGGAAACTGGTTTAGATATAACTTTAACTTGCACCTATATTCGTTTAGTTAAAGTACTTCCGGAAACAAGTAATAAAAAGGGAGGGATTTGTGAAACAAATAGTAAGAATTCAGTAAGTAATAAGTAAACCAAAGTCAATTTTTGTTGTTATCTAGATGAGAAAATTAACTAGGGTATACATGTTCACCACAAGCTCATAACTCAGTAATCCTAGTAATTACGGAAAGTGTGTTCAGGCACGCGTCTTCATTCCGCGAGACGGACTCATGGACCGTCAATGGATCTACGGTCCGTGAGTTCCTTTCGTCAGCCAGGACTTAGAAAATATTTCAGCCTCCAAAAATCAGCTTCTCTGTAGCAAACGACGGACTTGCAGTAAGGATCGTAGATTGATCTACGGTCTGTCAATCCCCTTCCGTAGCTGCATACTTGGAATCTTAAAAAATCAGGTACTGGAACACTCACAGTATCAATCTATGGATCAACAGTACGGTCCATAGATCAATCTACGGACCGTCAATGGCCACCGTGGTTCACACTCTGTCAGATTTCCCTGATTTGCCTTCCATGCCTTTCCTGCTGATCTACGGCCATCACCTATAGAGTGTCACTGGACCTACGGATCGTAGATCACTTCCGTAGGTGCCCTATCTTTAGTTATTTCTGTTGTCCCTTTACTTTCGCGCCTGAACGTATCTCCTGTAAAACATGATAAAAACACATAAAAACCAATCCAAAAAGGCCCTAGACACACATAATTTGTAAGTGAAAGGTATTAGAAATACCGTAAACTCATGGTATATCACTAGTTAGCCCAAATTTCATGTAAAAACAATAGCAAAACAGAGCATAACACAATACCCACTACATTAAAACAATATCAAACCCCATAATTGCACCCCTACATCTTGGGGTTATATCCACCCATAAAAAAAAATAAAGAAATTATACATTCAATGAAAGTAGCCATTGGTAGCATGAAATTCAGCAATTATAAACAAAACTACTTTTTGATTAAACGTTAATTTGTGAAATTCAAGAAAAAAGTTAACAAACCTAAGAAAGCTGGAAAGTGTTCTTCACAAAGTACAAGTGTTTCACTCAAAACTACAAATATTTCAAACTCTTCTAATCTCTAGAACTATCTTTAATTCTCTCTACTTTGGGTTATTATAGTTCCCAAAAAAAATTCTCAAAAACTCAATGCGTGTCTCATTCTGCGACATTAGTCAAGCTCGTCGAGCTCGTTCGGAAAATCCCCTCTCAATAGCCCTCTCAAGGGATCAAAAACCCTCTCAATAGCCCTATTGATAATATCGGGCGTGTCTGTCTTAACCCTCGCGGATCTAACATCCAACATCAGGAAAGACTACCCATCTGATAAATCAAAGTGTAGGTCAATATTGGATGGGTTATAGGAGTGATCGTAGGTATAGAAACAACAAAATTACTAGCAAGAGCAGCAGAAACTGAAGGCGAAGTAGAACTTGCAGATACATGTACTTGTCAAAAGAAAGAGAAGATGTGTTGGCTTATTTTCTTGGACTATTAGGACCTACTACATGCGTAGTATCTATTGGTGGCACTTTACTGCGAGACATATCATCCCATAAATATTAAACCTCAATCCTCCAATTGTCACATATGAAGTTTCCCTAAAGGTAACTCATTTCCTCTAACACAACTATGCAATAAGAACTAGGATTAAGGGAGAGGTCTGCTCTGGCCTAGCCCTCATCATTATCTCATCTGAAAAAGTTACTTCTACATGAATGTGTTCCCTATCAATGCTTGTGTGACTAGCACTACATTTGCATGGAAAAGGACATACTCATTTTGTGAAGGCATAATGTTATTGTTGAGGACAAACCAGTATCGAGCTACCACACTCAAGTCCTTCTTTTTCATACGGTCACCATCAACCATCCTAGAGGGAAAAGAATCATAAATAAGTAGTGCCAACTACCCTGTCAATGAACCTAACTCATTTCACATCCACATGGAATACATATTCGACTGAAATGTCAGTATCCCAAGTGCAATGTTAATCACACTGGCATGGCATTGTACTTTATTTCCACTGACCTCCACATCTTTGAGCAGCTTCCAGACTGTACCCTTCCATTTCTTTGGTAGGGCCTGAGCATATGCTATGTAAAATTGTCCTACTCAAGAAAGAATATAGGGGCTTCATGGCCTTATGAACCTCTCAAATATATGGAATTGAATGGTATCCCAAATAGTTGGGTACTCGCTCAAAACCCAATCACTGGAGAGCCTTCTATCCCCAGGAATAGTCTATTATCTAATAGATTTGAGATTTTTAAGAGGTCTTGGAGCAATAACTGGGTGAACTCTAGAAGTTGATGCTTTTGCGGAGGAGGGTTGCACTAGCTTCGACCTCATCTCTGTCCTTTTTCTTACCACCCCCTTTTTGGGTTGCAGCCTCTTTTGGGTAGAGGCTTGTGGACTGATCAAATGGCTCATTTATAGAAAATACCCCTGTACTTCTTTAGAGGAGGAGGAGGAGGGGAGTCTCAGTTAGACTCAGTATTTGATGTTACCATTTACTTACCTTTTATTTAATGAAAATATCCTTGTATAAGTTGTGAAGGTTAGTTAAAATCAAACTCATTCTATACATGAATAAAAAATTACCCTATGTCTCGCCGAATGGGAAGGTGGATCGCCTAACAGGATAGGCAACTCAAGTAAACTCATCGAATCATATGGTGGAAATTATCAAAGGGAATAGGCAAAAAGGGAGGAGTGGATTCGACGAACTATGATAAGCTCACCGAATGGAACAACGCCAAAGGTCACATATATGATAAAGAAGGTGAGTTGGGGCTTATTGAGTGATTTTCCTAACCTCCTAGGCGAGCTAAGACAAGCTCGCTGAAAAAGAGATGTTCTGCCCAAAGCCTAATTTTTACCGCTAAACCCATCATACGCGAAAAATACAACTTTTCGAACATCATTACAACCCACATATATTCCTATCTACAAATAGGTACATATACTTTCCCCAGATATTGCTATGTATTGCTCGAATGAATGATTTTTCCTTAAGAAAGTCGTCACTCTGTCTATTATTATGAAAAATCATGCAATTGGGTCAACTCTGGATTACTCATACTTCACCCACATCAAATTAAGCTAAGACCCATCATTAATATCAGTTCAATTTCATAAAAATAATTAATCAATATTAACATTTTATAGGCAACACACAAGCAAATAACTCATGGTCATAGTCCAATACGGACAATATATATTGACCCACAAAAATCTAACAATTAATATCATCCAATGGCCTTAAGCCCATACCCACTATGCAAATTAATGCTCAAAATGATCAACAAAATTGAAAACCAACATTAGGTTGAAGCTACAATTGAGAATAATAAGGGAAATGTGGTTGGGTTTACAGCGATGGAAAGCAAAAAAACTCCTCAAACTTTGAAATCACATACTAAAAGGTGACAATCACTCAAATGATGCAATGCAAGAAAAGGAGAAGAAAAGGCTTAAATATATCAAAAGATTTACTTTTGAATTTGAAAAGACCCATGGCCTTTTTATATTAAGCTCATTCGGTGGTCACAACAAATGTCACCGAACGTGTCCGGCGAATGGCCAATTGGAGCTCAAGCTCGGCAAACATGATTGAACAGAATACTAAACCTCAAGGCTGATTTGGTGGACCTGATTGAGTCCGCATAGTGCACTTTGGTCTATTATTTTATGTTGTATGTATGTCAAGTGATTTCAACTTAACCTCCGCTACTAATGAAGATTCTTACCCATTCTGAACTATCACACCATCATCTGATATGTTTATAAGGTAAACTTCTAAGAGAGCAAACCGATGAACATCATTGGCTAACTCTTTCTTGTCTTCCTCAACATGTGCTACCCTACCCATAGACAATCTGTTGAGAGCATCTGATATTGCATTGGCCTTACCAAGATGATAAAGAACATTCATATCATAGTCTTTGAGGAATTCAATCTATCTCCTCTGGCAAAGATTCAACTCTTTCACCTGCAATCTGTCAATTGGTTCGGCCAAGGTGAGGGTCTTTTGGTAAATTCATGTTAAGTCTAATTTAGTTGGGGGACGATTATTTTAGTTTAATTAGAGTATTTTAAGAACATTTAAAGTATTCAACTCTATTTTAGATTTCATTATTTCAAAACACCCTAAAGTTAGAAACTTCTACTCTCAAAAGCTATCTCCCTAGAAACCTCCATTGGAGGTGAAGGATCCAAGCTCTCAAGGTCAAATCTTCAAGTTTTTGAAGGGATTTACGTGGGATTCTTCCATTAAAGGTATGGTAGGCTTCATCCTTGACTTAGTTTCTTTCAAGGATCCAATTTCAAAAGTGATTTCAAGCCTTCAAAGTTTACCCAAAAACCCTAGTTTTCAATCTATGCATGGGTTCGATTCCAAATGATTTTCAAAGGCATTATTGCATTGGATTATGGATGGATTGTGGATTTAAAGTTGAATTAAGATGATTTATTCCTAGAACCCATGTTTTCCCCCAAATTATTAAGTTGTGAATTGTGATTGGAAATTGATTGATTATGGTAGTATGTTGAATTGCTTATGTTTATAATGTATTAATTGTTGAATCATGTCAATTTCCTTATCTATTGTAGTGTCTTAGATTTATGGGTTGATGTTGGTTCATGGCCTTGAAAGGCAAGATCATGAACGATATATGTGTAATTATGATGTGAAGTATATGTGTGTGATATCAATGAATGTGTTATGATTATGTTTAGAATGTAATTATTTTGTGATTGAAAGTATATCCTCAATGTATTACTTATGAATGATGATACTATATGTGAAAGGTTATTCTCACATACTCTCACACACACATGAATGACTAATGAATGAAGTTCTATGATTATGTTAATGATGAAGTACATATTGGAAGGCTATTCTCAATTGTTCTTTAATGAATGATAAAGACATGTTGTGAAAGGATTTTTTCACAATATGGGATTGAAAGGCTATTCTCATCTTTGAATCTATGAGCTTTCCAATGAATGAATGTTGGGGTTTGAGGTGGATGCCCTCACATTAGTTGAGGCGGGGTATCTAGTAACAATTTCTTATCCCATAATGAACTAATGTAATAAATGTCAAGTTCTCCGTGGGGAATAATGCCAAGTACCGAGTGGATATAATATGAGATTGAAGCCCTCACATGAGTTGAGGCGGGGTTTCTAGTAGCAATCTCTTAAGATTGATGCCCTCACATTTGTTTAGGCAGGTATCTAGTAGAAATCTTCCTATCCCATAACTATGTGCCCACATATGTCTAGATCGTGGATCCACTTAAGCTAAAAACAATGGTCCTACCTTAGGCAACTAGGAATCCCTTTATCTTGTGAGGGTGATACCGGAAATCCATGAATTGCTCACATGGTCTATATCGGTTAAGGCTTACCCCCACAAACAATGTTAATGAACTATGACTTCTCAAGAATGCACTACTTAGTGTGGGTGGTAGTATGGGATGTCATCCATGCATTGCACAAGTATGCTTTGAGAGGGGTTGTGGTGTGCTCCTTATGATGTAATGCTAAATGAAATGAATGTGCTCTTATGATGATGTTAATGAAGATGTTGGTCTATTGTCTAATGAATGAAGGTGTTCTTAATGAAGTTAATGAAGAATGGGTGACTTAAATGCTTATTTGTTTAATGTAAGGATGCATTCTATACTTGGATTGTATTATGAGTTACTTCCTTATTGAGTATGAATGTTCCTTCTCTATGGTGACTTCAAAGGAGTACTTAGGGTGAGTAGTAGTATGGGATGCTACTCATACATTGCACAAGTATGACTTAGGGTTGTCTTAGATGTTGGTCCTAATGTGTTGGTATGACTTATGTAATGTTTATGTCTCTTATTTATGATTATGGTGTAAAGATGGTAAGGTTGAATGGTAAGTGCACTTTTGGTGACCTTAATGTGGTACTTTATTGTGGATGGTGGTATGGGACGCTATCCATACATTGCACAAAGTATAGCATGGGGTTACTTGAGGTGAAGGCTTATGTGATGAAGAGGTTTATATGTTTATTATGTTCTAATGTGAAGATATTACTTGCACGCTCGTTACGATTGTATATTATGCGTATTATTCTTATGTTCATGAAGATTTCTCAAAATGGCATATATTATGAATTTCAAAATAAATTGTCCATTTTACGCATGGCTATCACACTTAGTACTTAATTGGGCTAGCCCATATTTTATTTACCTTTATGAAGTGTAAGGATTGGTATTATATTTGATACTCTCTAGTTGAAGCATGGATTTGATATTCTCCAAGACTTTTGGTATGTCCTCATAGATCGAGGACAAGTACTTTTTATGTTCCTTTTATTTCATGTATTAGACTATTGTTAAGACTTAGATTGTAAAGGGCCTTGACCCTATTTTGTTACAAGTATTGTTTAGATGGCCATGGAGACGATAGACTTCTTCTTGTTTTAATGATTTCAAATGTTAGATTTATAAAAGAAATGTCTTAATTCCGTACTATTTCTAAGTATCTTATGTTATGAATACTATGAGGCTTGTATAAGTCCCCTTCGGTGTCTAGTACGCCGTGTCACGTCCATGGTCTAAACTCGAGTCATGACAAATATGGTATCAAAGCACAAGGTTTTGGGAATGGTTTTTAGGATTGATGTCTCACAAGCCACATCTAGTAGAGTCTTGTTCATCGGTGTGAGTGGTGACACATCTATGAGCAAGATGCAATAGGACATTAGGCAGTTCCACTTCATTCATTATTCTTGAAGTCGTGCCTTAGAGTTTAGCTCTATAAGTGTCCTTTTCCTAATCCTTCTCTTGTGTTTGTAGGATATGAATATAAGAAGAACACCCACATGAAGAGTGGAAGAGGAGAATGTGAATGAGGGAGTTCCTTCTCAAGTGGCCAAGTTACTCAAGGCAACCAAGTTCTAATTCATGCTCCGCCCTTGACCAATGAATAGATAAGATCAACTTTTCTAACCTTAGCCCAAGCTATGACGGCCACAGTTAATTGGGATGTGGGGCCTAGGGTGAATGCTACTGAGTGTACTATGGCTTCTAGGTTGAGAGATTTTGTAAGGATGAACCTTCCGGTTTTTTTGGTTATTAAGTGGGAGAGGACCCCCAAAAGTTTTTGGATGAGGTGTATAATATAGTGAGTGCTATGGGGGTGACTTCT
This sequence comes from Solanum stenotomum, assembly GCF_019186545.1. NCBI lineage: Eukaryota > Viridiplantae > Streptophyta > Magnoliopsida > Solanales > Solanaceae > Solanum > Solanum stenotomum. The sequence continues at coordinate 24,062,560 of NC_064287.1, forward strand.
AGAGAATAAGCGGAACTATCTTCCTACCAATTGAAAGATGTTGCCCAAGTTTGGTTCACTCAATAGAAAATCAATAGGCCGGTAGAAACGGGTCCTATAGAATGGGATGAGTTGAAGTAAGCATTCCTTGGTAGGTACTTTCCCTGTGAGAAGAGGGAGGTTAAGGTGGAGGAGTTTATAAACCTTAGGCAAGGTAGCATGAGTGTGGAGGTCCTTGAAGTTTACCCTATTGTCTAAGTATGCTCCATCCTTGGTGTCTAACCCTATGGATTAAATTAGTAGGTTTGTGACAGGTGTATCCGACATAGTTAAGGAAGAGTGTTGTACGACAATGTTCCATGATGACATGAATATCTCTAGACTTATTGTGTATGATTAATCAATTGAGGAGCCAAATTTGAGAGAAACATTAGAGAGATGAAGAGGTCTAGGTCCGATGAACAAAGTCAACCAAGGTCCAAAAAGGGGTTCTACAATCAAGATTCCTCTATGGTCAACAATGAGAGGGTGTTTAACCCTAAATCTTAAGGAGGGAATGGAAGTGGTTCTTCTTTTGAAAGGTCTAGGTCTGCTAAGTGTGGGAAGCAACATTTGGGTAAGTCCCTTGCCGGCACAGATGGGTGCTTTTGGTGTGGAAAGAAGGGTCATAAGATGAGAGATTGCCCAACACTCATGGCTAAAGGGAGAGAGAAAAACCAAGCTTCTCTTGATGGACCGGATCCTAATGTTTCAAGGAAGAATCGTTTCTATGTGCTTCAAGATATCAAGGACAAAGGAGCTAATCCGGATGAAGGCACCAATATGTGATAGTTCCTTATAGTTTCGAATGTTGTATTGAGGTTCCTATGTTATTTACATGTTAGCCTTAGTTGGGTTTACTTCTAAGAAAGGGATAGTATGTTGAATAGAAAGGTTGTTGAGAGTTCCCATATCTTTATGCCTTTCTTTATATGTCTATTTAAGCCTAAGACAAAGTGTTCCTTGTAGTTTGTTTCATGTTTTGGAGTCATGTGTGATTATGAGTTTCCATGGTCTCCTTATGTTATCCATGTTATTGATGATTTTATTTTTATATGAGAAAATGAGTTTTTATGCTTTATGTTCCTCATGTTGATTTGCTTTTAGTATTAGTTGTCTATATGCTTCATGAGGTGAATTGATGAACATGCCTAAATGTGCTTTTATGGAGAAATTTCAAAATGTTCTTAATGATGTAATGATGAGCATGATTAGAGTTGGAGAAGGTTATTCCTCCAATGAAATGAGAAATGTTTAAATTTTGGTGCATAATGAGTTTGTAGATGTAGTTCCTACTTTCTTGAGTTGCATCGAACATGTTTGAAATGGAGTTGAAGTTTCCTCCTAATTTTGTGCATTGTACTGACGTTGCATGCATGATGGGCTTCTAATCTTGAGTTGTTAATCTCTTAATGTGTTTAAAGTGTCATTCGAGGACGAATGTTTCCAAGTGGGGGATAATGTAACGACCCGTAAAATGAATAGGTGAAACTAGATCCTAACTAGTGTGTGTTTTAGTTGTTGAAGGGTTTCATGTTGTAGAATGTTGTCCCGAGCTATGGTTGAGGGGTTAATTGACAAGGTACGACTGCCCTAGGACCACCCTAGGGGTCCTTGAGGAGGACCCTAAGCCTAATAACCAAGACCCCAAAGAAAACCAAAGCTGCCGAAGACCTCATGACCTACGGATGGGGACCTATGCCCTTTAGGTCCACCTACACCTCGTGGGTGGCCTCCGTAGTTCAGGGCCCCCAAAACCATGTCTCAGGCACATACCACGAAGGGACAAAATGGGGCATCACCCCACCTACGGACCGTTGTTGGGGGAGTCATCCTTTGCACCTGCAATCTGTCAAATGGTTCGGCAAAGGTGAGGGTCTTTTGGTAAATTCATGTTAAGTCTAGTTTAGTTGGGGTATGGTTAATTTAGGTTAATTAGAGTATTTTAACAGCTTTCAAGTATTAAACTCAATTTTAGATTTCACTATTTCCAAACACCCTAAAGTTAAAAACCTCTCCTCTCAAAAGTTCTCTCTGTAGAAACCTCCATTGGAGGTGAAGGATCCAAAATCTCAAGGTCAAGGATTCTTCCATTAAAGGTATGGTAGTCTTCATCATTGACCTAGTTTATTTCAAGGAGCCAATTTCAAAAGTGATTCCAAATCTTCAAAGTTTACCCAAAAACCCTACTTTTCAATCTATGCATGGGTTCAATTCCAAACATTTCTCAAAGGGTTTATTGCATTGAATTATGAATGAATTGTCGATTTAACGTTGAATTATGATGATTTCTTCCTAGAACCAATGTTTTCACCCAAATTCTTAAGTTGTGAATCGTGCTTGGGAATTGATTAATTATGGTAGTATCTTCAATTGCTTATGTTTATAATGTATTAATTGTTGAATCATGTCAATTTCCTTTTCTATTGTAGTATCTTAGATTTATGGGTTGATGTTGGTTCATGGCCTTGGAAGGCAAGATCATGAAGGATCTATATGTAATTATGATATGAATTATATGTGTGATCTCAATGAAGGTGTTATGATCATGTTTAGAATGAAATTATATTGTGATTGAAAGTATATCCTCAATTTAGTACTTATGAATGATGATGCTATATGTGAAAGGTGATTATCACATACTCACACACACTCATGAATTACTAATGAATGAAGTTCTATGATTATGTTAATGATGAAGTACTTATTGAAAAACTATTTTCAGTTGTATACTAATGAATGATAAAGACATGTTGTGAAAGGACTTTCTCACAATATGGGATTTCTAAGTGAAAGGCTATTCTCATCTTTGAATCGATGAGCTTTCCAATGAATGAATGCTTGGTTTGAGATGGATGCCCTCACGTTAGTTTAGGTGGGGTATCTAGTAACAATATCTTATCCCATAATGAACTAATGTGATGAATATCAAGTACTACTTGGGGATTAAGGCCAAGCACCTAGTGGATATGATATGAGTTAGAAGCCCTCACTTGAGTTGAGGTGGGGTTTCTAGTAGCAATCTCTCGAGATGGATGCCCTTACGTTAGTTGATGCAGGGTATCGAGTAGCAATCTCCTTATCCCATAACTATGTCCCAACATAGGTCTAGCTAGTGGATCCACTTAAACTAAAAACAATGGTCCTACATTAGGAAAGTAGGACTCTATTTTTCCGGTGAGGGTGACACCGGGATTCCATGAATTGCTCACATGGTCTATGTCTTTAAGGCTTACCCCCACAAAGAATGTTAATGAACTATGACTTCTTAAGAATGCACTACCTATTGTGGGATGCCATTCATGCATTGTACAAGTAGGCTTTGAGAGGGGTTATGATCTGTTCATTATGATGTAATGGTAAATGAAATGAATGTACTCTTATGATGAAGTTAATGAAGATGTTGGTCGAATGTCTAATGAATGAAGGTGTTCTTAATGAAGTTAATGAAGAATGGGTGACTTAAATGCTTATATGGAATGCATGCTATACTTGGATTGTAGTATGAGTTACTTCCTTGTTAATTATGACTTGTTGAGTATGAATGTGCCTTGTTTATGGTGACTTCAAAGGAGTACTTAGTGTGAGTAGTAGTATGGGATGCTACTCATACATTGCACAAGTATGACTTAGAGTTGTCTTAGATGTTGGTCCTAATGGGTTGGTATGACTTATGTAATGTTTATGTCTCTTATGTATGAGTATGGTGTAAAGATTGTAAGGTTGAATGGTAAGTTCCCTTTTGGTGACCTTGATGTGGTACTTAGTGTGGATGGTGGTATGGGACGCTATCTATACATTGCACAAAGTATAACATAAGGGTTACTTTAGGTGAAGGCTTATGTGATGAAGTGGTTTATATGTTGATTTTGTTCTAATGTGAAGATATGACTTGTATGTTGGTTATGATTGTATTATGCCTATTATTCTTATGTTCATGAAGTTTTCTTAAAATGGCATATATCATGACTTTCAAAATAAAATGTCTATTTTTAGCATGGTTTTTGCATGGCTATCACTATTAGTACTTAATTGTGCTAACCCATATTATCTTTACCTTTATGAAGTGTAGGTACTGGTACTCAATATGATACTCTCTAGTTGAAGCGTGGATTTGAGATTCTCTAAGACTTTTGCATTGTCGTCATAGATCGAGGATAAGTACTTTTGATGGTCCTTTTATTCCATGTATTAGACTATTGTTAAGACTTCGATTGTAAAGGGCCATGACCCTATTTTGTTCATGTATTGTTTAGATGGCCATGTGAGACGATAGACTTCCGCTTGCTTTAATGATTTCGATTGTTGGATTTATAAAAGAGAAGTTTTAATTCTGCACTATTTTTAAGTATCTTATGTTATGAATGCTGTGACGCTTGTATAAGACCCCTTCGTTGTAGAGTACTCCGTGTCGCATTCAGGGTCTAGACTTGGATCGTGACACTCCAAGAGACTTGGTTGGGGTTCAAGAAACTACTCTTGCAATGTCCAACACATGGTGTTCCAGATAATTTATTGATGCAATACTTCTATTGTATCCTTGATTTAGTTAATAAGGGTGTGGTTGAACAGTTAGTTTAAGGAGGATTAATGAGAAACCATGTGAGTTAGAAGCATTGTTGCTAGATGAGATTACTAAAGTAAACTGAGCATGGCATACTGGTGGAGACAAAATGTCTACCCTACAACTGAGCATGACCAAAGAAAAAATCGAGAAAGGATATTTAACAAGATGAAAACATGGAAAATTATGACTCAACTTGATTTGTTGTCTAAACATGTATTTGAGTTAGACTTAAATCTTTGAATGCAGTTGGAAATAATATTGGGCAGTGCCCGAATGATGCCATGTTTGAGGAATTATACAATGAAGAAGTTCAATAGTTGGGAAATTAGATGGGGTATTCTCACCCAAATTACCTACTATAAGGTGGGAACCAAGGTTAGCACGAGGAGTGAGATAATGGTTGAAAACATTGGCGAGGTGGAAATGTGAGAGATAGGGATGTTGAAAAAGATAGATATGTTCCCCCCCACGATCATCAACGACCAAAGGACCCAGCTGGACCAGAAGAAAACCAAATCGAATAGATGCTCACAAGGAATTTTAACAAGGTTGAAGGGTCGCACAAAAATGTTGAAGGAATTGAAAACTGACTTCTCCACTTTATCTCAAAAGGTGACCTCTCATTCGGCGTCTGTCAAGCACTTGTAGACCCAATTGTGCCAGATATCCACACATCTCAATTAGAGGCAAAAGGAAACGTTTCCTATTGCCACTTTTCTAAATCTCAAAAATGAATGTTATGGAAAATAGAACTATGTCGTGCCACGATGATAAATAAGGCACTTTTGGGAGGCAACCCAAGTATTTAGTTCTATTTTATTGCTTTGAATAACATATGCTTGAAAGAAGAATAAAAAGAAATCAAAGTGTTGTGAAGGGAACATTAGGTGATGCCAATTCCATCATTATGATCCGCCGAAGGCATTGTGCGAACTCATTCTTGTCTGCATTCTGAGTTGGAAAAAGGGAGAAGTGTACTGTCTAGTTAGCAATCTGTGGTTCGAAAGGCAAACTGATGAGTGCACTCATTTGGGGTTTTTTTTATATAGAATTACTCTCCTCAAATGCTTAATTTGTGCCATAAACTGATGTTAAATCCTTGATTTTCAAGTATATGAATTGAGGAACAAAGCAAGGGCACTAACATGCAAAAAGGAACAAAACAAACTGAAGAATTGAACAAAAAGAAAGCCTAGTGATCGCCAAGAGCAATTGGAAAATCGCCGAATGGCTAATTCCACCGCATAAAGTTCCAGTGTGCTAGCCCTGAGGGAAGAAACCATGCCAACGACAAAAAGGAGCAGTTGGCGCATCACCGATTAGTTTCGCGAAGCCAAGGTTGATTGCACGAAGTTACAGAACCCAAAGATGTTGAATGCCAAAGCGAAAAGGCAATGGAAGAGAGCAAAAGGTGTCTCACCGAGTGGTTTGGTGAGCCTGACTTACTTCTCCGAATGACCGTTCAGATCTTTTAGAACACTTCCCTCTATACTTTATTCTAGCTTTGAAGAATTTGAGGAGTTAAATTTGGAGATTTTGGAAGTGGGTCTTTAAGATTTATCAAATTGGAGAATTGTAAAGACAAAATCACTCTTACCCAATTGATGGATAATCAATTTGGTAACTGTTTTTACCTTTTTATAATGTCTAACTAAAACCCCAATTCTCTGGGTGTAATTATGAGCTGAATTAGTTTATGGGTATTGCTAATTATTAGCTTAAATGTTACGTAAAAGTGAGTTTAATCAATAATTGTGGTTTAATTTAAGATTTGTAGTTCCAAATGCAGTTCTATATTTGTGTTCTTAGCTTGCTTGAGAGAGAGGTTTTAGAACTAAGATTATTGATTGATGGTTTGTAGGTATTAGGTTGATGTAGGTTTAGCCGGAGAGATTGAATCCTAAAGGCAGTCCTACACATTTAGCTGGAGAGAGTGAATGGATTAAGGTGTGGGATGTTGTTCATTATCATGCTTGTTGATGTTTGAAAGAAATCACCTTATTCGGAGTTGTTCGAGAGAAAAATATATCCCATATAGTCTAGCCTACTCACTGATATTAGCTATTTACTAATAGTTAGAATTACCCATGTGCCTATATTTTCCTATAATCGATCACACCTGGAGAATCTTTCTCCCTATTGTTATTTCATAATGTTGTGCTGCTTGTAGTTGATAACTAAAACCAAAACCCCCATTTGTCATTCGTGTCACTCCACTACAACATTTTGGGCCTACGGCCACACTAAATCTTGACAACTCCTGTAAAGTGGTTGCCTAAAATATTTTTAGGTACGCTTTTAAAGTGTAGCCTAAGTTTTTAACTTTTGGCTTCAGTAATATTGGCAATACTTGTAAAACGTATTCTTTAATGGTATAACCTACACTTTATAAGTGTTGTTACAATATTATTTAATTGGCAACACCTATTTACATGTATGACCACACTTTTAAAGTGTGCTATTTTTATAATTGTAAAACAACACATTAAAAGTGTGGCCCTAATGTTTTTACTTAAATATTAGATTCCATCCATCATATTTTTCACTCTCCCTCCTATTTTTATGTGGCAAATTTTTTTTATAAAACATAAAAACTTTTTGAAGTCTCAAGTCTTTGCCCTAAATCTGAAAAACCCTCTCAAATGCTTGTAAGAATGGTGTTTTTCCCCATTCAGAAATTTCTCATAGCTCACCAAACAACAAGTATTTCTTCCATCAATACATAAAGTAATGATTTTTCATAAAGCAAATTGTAGAATTGTTTGAGTTTTTTCTATATTTTTCACATTCATGGGTTTTCACTGCCTACATACGGAAATGCCTCATATTTTTTCTCTTTGTTCATCAGGTACAAAACGAAATTCTTCACATAAGAAGAAGATGCCTTGAGTTGCATCACATTGAAATGTTTTGTTGGAATAGAATTTATCAGGTAGAAATTTCTATCTTCAAATGTCTGAATTTATTTCTGTTGGGTTTATTGTGTGGGGTTACAGATTTGGCTTGTGCGTTTTGTGTTTTTGTGTTGTTTATATGATTTGTGTTAATTTAAGGGAGTTCATCTTGTAGTAGATATACACACATTAGATTATTTGGCATGGGCATTATTCATTATATAAGAATGAGAATTTCTTTATTATTAGACCGAGAAACTGATTTGGGCTAAAGTCGTCTATGATAATGTAGGGTTTCATGTCAATCTTATTTGTATTATATGTTTTGGGTTGCTTTGCCTTTGCTAATTTCTGAAACTCAAGCTCCTTGTACTGACTAGAAGGAATTCTACCCTGTAATAGTATTAAACCCTCAGATAACAAAGGATTTCTCCTTTTCAGATAGATTTATCTTTGCCCAAAGGAAAATTAGACCAATCGAGGGTCTCTTTTTGTGCAACTTTTGGATGAATTCCACATTCTTAAGGGTTTCTAGTTTATCACATACATAAGATGAAATTGTTGTTATTTTCTTTAGCTCAATGAACTTATGTATCCTATATCTAAAAGGTGTTATCAGGTAAATTGAAAAACATTTGTATCCCAATTCTAATTGGTTTAAAAGCTATCCAAATTTATAAATTTGTGTGTCCAAAAGGGCTTGTACGTTATCAGGTAATACTCAAAAAGAATCATGTCGTTGTTTATAAGGACAAGAAATAATAAAATTGGATTAACGGGACAACTCTCTTTATTATCTTTAATCAAGAGAGTTTTGAATCCTCTTTCTTGTTTGGTTTGATTATCTTTGAAAGTTAAATGTTGTTGTGAGCACATAAAAACCTACAGCAAGTAAACAGTTTAAACCAACATAAAAGTCAATAGTAAGTAAAAGTGTTTCAACCAACATAAAAGTCGGCATTTAGTTTGAATTTTTCTTTTGTTGCCCTTTTCTATTCTACATATTTGAAGAGGAGTTTTAAAGGATGTCTAACAATGAGTTTGAATATGCATCTGAAAACAAGTATAAAGACGTGTCTGAAGATAAGTTTGAAGATGATGCACCATGAATTTTATTATTTTTGTAATGAACTTATAGTGCTAACTAACAGTTTTTGTTATTTGAATGCTTTTTGGGTACGAACACTTCTAGATATCAAATATGTAGAAACGAAGATGATATTGTTGCAATCTTTAAGTATTGTGTTGACTTCTTTCATGTGCGTGAATGTGGTTTTGCTAATGATCCTATAGTGCTAGCTATTTTTAGAAGTTGATTTTCTTTTGTAAAAGTTTTGAGATGCATTTATACATGTTAGGTTAATGTCTTTGCTGCTGTTAGTTTGTTATTTTATGATATATTCCACAAATATTTGTATAACAACTTTCCAATGGATAAGAAAGGTAAATATTAGTTGGATGAAACTCATAGAATTCAAAAGCCAAGTATAAGGTTCCAGTAGCACATCATTCTTGGATTCGAAAATTCATATCTCGGGGGAAAAGTTTAAATCGTTGTGTCTTAATACCTGAACCTATGTTGGATATCATCTACTAAGACCATATATGCTCACTACCTGTATATTTTCTCTATCTGAACAATGTTATAGAATGAAATATGAGACTGTTGCAATCGTTAAGTAATCTATGTTGGCTTCTTTAGTCTACCTCATTATTATTTACTAAATCTTTTTAATAAAATAGTTTCATCCTAATGAGCTCTTTGTGAAGTTAGTTCTATGTAGGTTACTCCCTTCCCTTTCTATAAATTAAGCATGAGTTCACTACTAGTTTTTCTCAATTATCAAACAAAGTTATTTTTGAACTTTTAGTTCTCTGGAGCTTCTTTTGTCATACAATCCAGAATGTGTATGATTTCTCATTTTATGAAATTCAATATGTAAAAGTTTTCAACACCATTCTTTGATTCTGGTAATTGTATCTCGAGAGAAAAGTTTCAATAGCTCACCTAGGCTTTATGTGTGGCAACCATTTCTAAACCAACTATCAAGAATCAAGTGAGTTCTCTCGAGCCTCGACAAGCATAGCACTAAGGAGCAATCCAATACCACAATCAATGTACATTTTCAAGCTAGATTGGTAGGATTGGATTTAGACCCATTTTCTCAAGCTAAGTCTATAGTAACCCAATCATTACAATCATCCATCGATAGTTTTAACTCTTGAACTTCTTTATCAAGCAAGCTTAGAATGCTAGACTAGAATTGCATTCGCAACTACAATCATCAATTAAAACTCAATAGTTAAATTAACCCACTTAAAAAATAATAAAATCAGTAAATACTAACACCCATAAGTTAATTGAAACACTCAATCACATGAACACCTCCAAGAATGGGGGTTTTAGCCACACATAATAAAGTGTAACGACCCAAGAGCACCACCTAGTCGTTACCGGCGTATTCGACCTCTCGGAGGTCTTATAAAAGCCCTTAGCATTCGTCATAGCATTTATCATAGAAAACTAGCGGAAAATTTAAAACTTGTTCATAATATAACACAAGACTTAAAAGTCACCTCATTTAAACCTTTAATACAAAATCGTAGTAATACGTCTCAAGGTAGCCATCTTCAAATATGACTACAATACAAGAGGGACACAACCCTCACAATATAAAAGAAACTACTATCTAACACTAGAACTTAAGGAAACTCTTTAACATAAAGGTCCTTGAATCTTTAAGGACACACCCAAAATTGCGAATAGTAAGCCAAGCTCATCACTTCTAGGAAAGAACCTTTAGTCACCATCACCTACACTTGGTGTAAAAATATGAAGAAGAAAGGCGTTAGTACAAGAATGCACTAACTATGATAACCATGCAAAACATGCTTTTAAAAGTGCATTTAGTTGGAAACTATGCATCATGCCTTTTTAGAGAAACTTCAAGAACATTTAGTACATTAGGCACAATATCAACCACATACATCATCATACACATGGAAACCATTCATAATAGCACATAGAGCCACTTATAACATTTTAGGCACATTCAATGCATATAATACATTACCTTCCTCTTTATCTTAACTCCTTTCCTCAAGCAACCCTTAGGGAATACTTGGTGCAATGTATCACCTTAAGGTTACCAAAGGTGAACTTACATATAGCCTTCATCAATCCAACCACATATATTCATAGAGTAATAAGCACACCATAAGACATAGTCTTCACATAAGAACCATCACCTAAGACAACCCCCAAGTCACACTAGTGCAGTGTGAAAGTAGTATCCCATGATACTAGTCACATCAAGTGTTCCTAGGAAGCCACCATAGACTAGGTACATCATATTCAACAAGTCATAACATCTTCATTTAACATTAGACATAAGACCAACATACTTCATAACATCATATAAGGACTCATTCCTTTACTACATCATTAGTCATAACCCATTTAGTTCATATCATACGTAAACCACCCTCACAACCCCTTCACCAGCTCACTTGTGCAATGTACACATGGAGTCCCATACCCCCACATATACTAAGCAAACACATTAAGAAGTCATAAGTGTAATTCACATACATAATCATACTTCATATCTTGACATAAGTAAAGTAAACCTTAACATGCTTTCATATTAACATACATAGAACATTGTCTTCATTACATAAAGAGCCTAATCATAACCTCCCTTAGAGTCCATTTGTGCAATGCATAAGTAGGGTCCATAGTCCTACTTATACTAAGTAACACTTCAAGAAATCATGACTAGAGTTCACATTCTTATCTTAGTTCATATCTTAATTTTTGGGAAACATTGCCATAACGACGTACACCATGTGAGCTACATGGAATCCGGTGTTCTACTCCCACACCGAAAAGAGAGGATACTTCTTGCCATAGTAGGACCTACATACAAAATATCTATCAAGTGGATTCACTAGGCTAATACCTACGGGGGAACAAAGTTATGGAAAAAAGAGATTGCTACTATAAAACCTTGACTTATTAAGAGTGGAGGTTTCCGTCTCATGAGACAACATCTATGTTGGGAACTCGGACTTGCTAAACATGAAGGTTCTCTTTTGGGAAGCCGGACTTGCTAAACGTGAAGCCCCCACTCTCATTTTCTTGTTCACTCGGTGCTAAGCTCCAACTCCCTTTTTAAACATCTTGAAGCCTTTATTTAACAATAGTTCATAAAATAGTCTTTAGGGACTTTATCCCTCATATCATATAGCTCAAAGGTTTCTAAGATGAGAATGACCTTTAATCATAGAACCTACATTATGTGAAAATGACCTTTCACATAATCATGCCATATTCATAACATAGTCTAGTTTAGAGTACAATTGAGGAAACCTTTCAAGAGACTCACTTTCACTAGATTATCATTAGCTTATTCATTCATTCGTGTATGTGTGTACATATGTGAGAAAGCCTTTCACATCACCACCTTTATACAACACATATTCATAACATGCTAATCATACACTTTACATGCATAATAAGATGTAAGGGTGCATATAAGAGTTAACCTTTCAATAGACACCATAACACATCATATTCATAGCTATACATGTAGAGTGTGCGTGAGCGCATATTGGTCCTCATAGTGACGTATTAGCAACAACATTGATATTGAGTGCACTTCCCTTTAAGGGATCACCACACATTCACAATGTGACCAAATCATGAGCAATTCACATATAAAGCCCGTAGGGATTCTAGACCACACACCCACACTTCATCATAGGAGACAAGGACACATTCAACATTGAATAAGTACTCCTAACATGTATATGATCAAACATTCATATAGGGATCATATAGGTAGGGGTCATTCCACAATGGTACCTAACATAATCAATCATGTAGACCACACCTTATCCCTAACATTATCATTAACATTATACTCCTCATCATCAACACACTTTAAACATCATGCTAGCATTGAGGATTTCATACATAACCTTCATAGCACAACTTTATAAACATAGGCAAAATAATCATGAATTCACTTCACATCTATTGCCTTCAAAGCCATGATCTCAACATGTATAGATATCACAGAGTAAACACCTCCACCTTAAGTGGATCAAACCTCACAACATTAATTGTCATATTATAGACTAGAAGTTAGGTCAACTTACCAATTCTCCAAGCCATGATCACCATGGATCAATCCTCAACAATTCATAATCAATTGACATAGGTAGCAATAGGAATCAACAATGTAATTCAATAACATAAACATAATCTAAGTACAATTCTATAAACAAAGGGATCAACCCATAACTTTGCCCATAAGTCCATAATCCTCAACTCATCAATATACCTATAATTCAACATGAATAAGTATAGATAATCATAGGAGACATCAATACAATGTAATCTAAGCATAATTTCACCAATAGAGATCATATTCTCAAAGACCCACATCATAGGCCAATTTTGAGAATTTGGGGATCATGGGTTCTTTAAGAATTCCTTTGAAAATTATCTTAAAAACATTAATTCATCAATAGAATGATTTATAAAATCGTTTGACAAGGAACCCATGTTTAGATTGAAAATTGGAATTTTGGTCTTTGAATCACTTTTAAAAATCTTTGATAAAACTCCTTGAATGAGAGGTTATTCAAGAATCAAGAGTCACCATACCTTAATTATTGAAGACCCATGAAATTGACAAAGAAATCAGTTGAAAACCCATCTTCTAGTTTGAGCTTCATCAAGGTCTTCAACGAAGTTTTTGAGAGAATCTATTTGAGAGGGAAGGGTCAATTTGAAGAATGGGGTCTAATTTCAGGATTTGGGGTTTTAACCAACTTAAAATACCCTAAAATGGGTATAATAACGGTTTATAATAATTCCCCCAAGTACCCAAACTACCCCTCACTTAGCTGGACCTTTTTAAATAAGTCAAACTTGAGTTTTATTTTCGTAAATTTCGTCGGGAAACAAGTTCGCGACGCATAGATGTTCCCACAGGATTCTGGAAATTAAATTATGAGATAGTAGAGTCCGCGATGTGTCCGTGATGCGGACCAAACATTTTGGTCCATGGTGGAGCAGGTCCGCGATGCGGAGCCACTCCCTCCATGCAAAACTTCAAGCTGCCTTGGCAGCTTGCTTGGCCAAGGTTGGGGTCCTCCTCGAGGACCCTTAGGGTGGCCCCCGGGGAGTCGTATCTGAACGTTTTGACCCTAAAGAAATATTTTAAGACACTAGGGTCACCTCCACTGATTTTAGACTCCAAACAACACATAAAAATATGAACAACATCCTAGAACACACCAATACGTAAAAGACTAGTTTCTGAATGTCTTGGTCATCCCTTGACGTTTGACTTCTAAACTCTTTAAAACTGACTTAAAAGGCTATTCTTTATTATTTTGACAAGTTATTAATGCATAAAACCCATGTGAGGCTCTACTTTATCCTACTTTATTTTGAGGGTCGTTACATAAAGAGCAAGAAATAGTTACCAACTTGGTTTTCCATCAACTTGGGTAACAATTTACAAGTCTTCAGAATGCTCAAATTGAACTTAAAATAAGATAAACCCTAAATCTCTACTCAAAAAGTGAAAGACCAATGTTAGGGATAAAAAATCCTGAACTACACAATGTGAGAACTCTAAAAAACTTCAGAACTTTTTTTTCATCTTTCGAAAATCGCATTTATACATTCCCAGAATTTCACCTTTGAAATAACTCGGCGAAATAAGTCGGGGTTCGCCAACCTAGTCGGTGATGCGTCAGTGGTCTTTTCCATTGCCTTCTTGGCTTAGTTTTTCACCACTTCCCTTCTGTGACTTTAGGCGATCAAAACTCCATCATCTATCCATTCGGCACTTCACTGAAACACCAATCTCATTGATGAGTTGGCTTTGTTCATGGGCTGACGTGCTGTAACTTTGGGCGAGCTAAAAAGCCACTCGGCGACCTGTCGAGTGGCTTTGGCGAGCATCAACTTTGCTTTTCTTTTGCTTGTTTAGATTTTTTGCTTCTTTTTGCACAGTAATCTCCTTGCCTTGCTCTTTTGCTTTCATCGATGCAAATTAGCATTTTAACATCAGTTTAGAGCATAAAACAAGCATTGAGGACACTAAAACTCTGAATGTTAAGCCCTAAATGATTCAAAATCCTTGACTCATCATGGTGGTTGTGAATAACACAATTTAATGAAAATTCTAATATCTATATATCTACATTTAGGAATAAAATCGAAGTGTATTTATTGTTCAGAAAAAATTGAATAAAGTTCGCTTACGGTCTGCGACACAGAGTCAATATATACCTGCCTATCTTCTCAACATCCTCCATTATGCGATTTTTAGAGGATACAAAGTCTTTAGTTTCGACAGCATCAAGAGTAGACTAAATAATCCCCTCTCCACGATGCAAAGAGGATACAAAGTTGGGTAATTCGTTCACGTCATTCTTGAACCCATTTACGGGTCACCTATTGTTCATACATTTCATATCTACTTCAAATCTAGCCCCTTTTTGCCTGTTTCTTTTACCTTCTTACCTACAATCACTAATCAGATGGGTTACTCGAGATGTATAAATAACACTCATAATGCTATATATAACATGGAGTTTTGCTCTCAAACATAGCTCATATATGGGCATAATTTGGCTCTTAGGCATATAAATATTCTCTAGATCACCACCCCACACATAGAGCTTTATTTTTCCTCAGATAATTTCCACACATATACCCTATACCTATACTAAAAATGAATTAAATTTGGACTCCGACTACAAACTCGCAACCCCTTTTTCAGTTCACAAGGAAGTATGTTAATTTTCAAATATAACCTACGGAAATATATTGAAACTACATGACCTCAAACATAGACTCTACAACTTTTAGCAACTCGAACATAGAGCTTCATGCCCATTACTTACTCATCTTCTAGCATTCATCATACTAGTTCCCTCATAAAAAATAAAAATAATCCACACACTTATTTCAAAAGATTGAACAAAACTTAGGAACGTAGCATAAACGAACAATTCTCATATTCACAAACAATATTCACGTGTATGCACAAAGATCCATATGCTTGCTCATTATGTACATCTTCACTAATTAAGCATGCTTTAATAGAATCAAATAGGACTTTAACATATTGTAATGTAGGCTTGGGGAAAGGTAGGAAAATTACGTAATAATGACTTACACTTACCTAAGAACTTTACACTTAAAGACTTAATTACCAATTTCTTTCTTCTCTTTATTTTTAACCCTTTCTTAAACAATCATTTCACCAGAAATTCTTCTCATATCAAAAACGATTCACTCATAACACCATATTTTTTAAAATGGTCTCATTCTTTTAATGAGGGCTTTTTAATCACAATGCAACTATTATTGATTTATCTTTCATCCTCAGCCAACTTAAAATCAACATAAATCCATTAACAGTCTGTGATACAGTTCTTCCGGAAGCAGGGTGCAAAAATTAGGAATTCAACAAAAAGGTTAGCAATATAGTGTGGCTACCACAAACAGGCTAGATGCTCAAAAGGGTTAACTAGTAATATAATATCTTAAAGGGCTAAAATCTACAAATCACATCAAAGAAAACCTATTATCATCTTCTAAATAGAGCAATGCTTTTATTTCGTTTCATCAACAAGTATAAAAAGTTCTAGACTAAGATGTAAAACTTGAACTAAACAAATTCTCACCACACGTGACATATGCTCGACTAATGTGAGATATTCAACAATAAACACATTCAACTCATGCATGAGTTTAATTAAAGCCTAACTTGATTTTTAGAGTCACAAAAAAGAGCCTAAGGGTTCCCAAATAAATTTCCTTTCATGCTTTTATTCATTATCCCAATCTTAGTTATGCAGCCTCAGCACAAACACTATGACTTAACAAAAAAGTTGACGAAAATTACGCTTGAGGAGGTCATCATCTATCCAACATAGAGCAACGTGACTCAACTATGATGAGTGATCAATCCTTCGAAGAAAAATCTTTTTTTTGATTCATTACAGTTAAAAGGGACTATCCTTGGTTAAATATCCAAAAGCAAACTACAAGGAACCCAAAGAAAAAACACTAACAATATCAAACACACAAATATGTACATAATATCAGAACTCAGACCCCCACCCCATACTTAAAAGCTCATCACAATCCAAGGGCCTTAAAAAGAATATAAACATCAAAGAAAAGGTAAGTTGAAGAACATCCCTAATTAATCTTCCATGGAATCTTCACCTTCGACATCCTCAATGGATAGAAATAGGTCCACATCCTCCTCATTAGAGTTAGAATCCACATAAGAGCTAGTGCAGAGCCTTTCTTCATCGACTAACACATCATGATCAACAAGCAAAAAAAAATAGGCCTTATATGAAGTACTTCTTTGCAATGATCATTGACTGGGTATTTGGATTTCACCTCATAAAGTTTCTCCCAAGTAGATGCATTACAGCGATTCTCGTAACGAAGCATCTCTAGCTCTTACATGCAGGCCATAATCATCTCATCCCGCTGATGTCTCTGCACGATCATGAGGGTAGGACCATATATAGTTTATGTAACATCCGACTATTTGAAGTGGCTTTGAAGGAGCTTGAGATTTGGAAATATTTTTGGAAAGATTTAAAAATCTGAAAATTTGGCTAAGTGTGGAAATCAGTGAGTTTTGGCTAACTTTGAGTAGTCGTAACTCCTAGCTCAGGATGAGTTAGGAGTGGTTCCAGTTATGGTTGCGAGGCTCGTGGAATAACCTTTCCAACGCCACTGAGTTTGCTCGATTCTGAGTTCGTATGAGGGAGTTATGCCCTTTAGAAGTTGGACAATTGGAAGGGAAATCCGTCCAGAAATTTAAGGGCATTTTGGTGCTTTCACAAATTATTTCTTTTGAGGTCATATTGTTGTATTAGGCTGATCTTTGGATCATTTTGTCCCATTTTGAAAGAGAAAGAGTTAGGGTTCTTGAGAGTGAAGAAGAGAAGAAGGAGAAGAAGAAGAAGAAGAGAAGAAAGAGGAGATCAACGAGATCATTGTGGATTTTCATCGGGGGTGATCCCTATCAAGGTATGTGAGTTTTCGTGTGGGTTGATCCTTTCCCTCACACACACCAAGCTTATTCTATGATTTGAGAAAAGATTGGAGTTAGTTGTTGAAGTTGTTAGTTGTTGTTGATGTTGTTGGTGTTGTTGTTGAAGTTGTTGTCCGTTGTGAGACATGATTGGGTTGTGTATTTAAGTTGAAACCTATTGTATGTTGAGGGAATTATGATTCTAAGAGTTTTGACCCCTTTGAAGTTGATTCACCATCAATGCTCAGCAAGTTTTGGCTATCGTTCCCCATCTACGGGCGTGACCTACGGACCGTAGATCGATTGACGGTCCGTACTGGTCAACCGTCAATCGGGACAGAAGTTGGATTTTTGGGGCATCGATCTACGAGCACGACCTACGGTCCGTAACTTGACCTACAGACCGTAAGTCCGGACCGTAGGTCAACACTTAGTCATTTTTTTGAAATGAATTCTGGGGAAGTCTCTGACACGATCTACGGACCTACAGGATGGACCGTAAGTCCATCTACGGTCCGTCGATGGCGTCCGTAAGTGCCATCTGTATCACCAGAAATCTGAAGTCTCAGCCAAGTTTCCCCATTTCTTTTCTCACTTTCTCATGCATGTTCCAACGTATTATACCTATGATTTGCAGTTGTTTCCGACACTCCAAAGTACGTCTAAGCGTTCAAGAATCCCTCCATAACATGTGATCGAACACCTTGAATTCATTATTCCGATTCAAGGAAAGATAGTTCCAAGTCAAGTGAAGTTAGAAGTCAAGTAAAGGAGTATAGAGTTTCAAGATAAGTAAGAGTCTCAAGTTTAAAGTTGAGTTCGTTTCTCAAAGTTATTAGGGAACTATGTATTCCCAAAGAAGTTTTAAAGAAATGTTTTTACATTTGAATAAGGTTGGAAACTGAGATTTCCAAAGGGGCCTTCGGGCTAGTTTTTGAGTAATTATCTCATATCAGCAGGAATAAATATGTTTTAAAAACATAAGAGCCAGTACATTTTTGGGAGTAATATCGAGCACCGAATTGGGGGAGCGTTCAAAGAACCCACAGCCCCCATAGAACCATGTTAGCCACCATGGGTAGAGAAGGATCATACTTTTTAGATGAATCCTTTGGCTGGGTATAAGATGCTCTGGCGGCGTGAGGTCGATCGCTGTATCATCACTATAGCTCTTATGTGATGGTTGTCGGTTAGAGAAACTCCCACAGCAGCTATTGTATTTTAAAACACAGAGATTTTTGTATTTTTATATACATCAGTTCATTGTATTTCTATATACATTTCAGGCTTATAGTATCTTTGTATACACACAGAGTTTATAGCATGTTTTAAACAGTCTTTCTTTATATCGCACTTGTTTTAAATTGCCTTATATTGAAAGAAATCAGTCAGGTTGAGTTGAGTTGAGCCAGGTAAGCTATTCAGTTTCTTTGAGATTTTCCTTCTAGCCTTTGTTGCTTAGTTTCCCAGCTTGCATACTCGTACATTCCATGTACTGATGCCAGTTGGCCTGCATCGTTTGATGATGCAGATTCAGGTACCCCGGATCAGCATCCTGCCCGTCGTTGATCCAGCTGAGCACTCCAGAGTCAGTGGTGAGCCTCCTTGCATTCCGGAGGACTCAATTATTTTGTGTTCTTAGTTTTTGTTTTATTAGGATGTTGCGGGGTCTGTCCCAACATCCATCTCAGTATTTTAGAGGCTTCATAGACAGACAGTCAGTCAGTTAGTTTTGAGTCTCTCATCTATATATATATGTAAATATTCTATTTTGAGATTCGAGTTGCCTTTATGGCCATATTTTATAAGTTAAGTTGTTTTGTAATATTGCATTGCATTGAGTTATTCTGTTGAGGTTTCCGCTGAGTTAAGAAAGCCAGGCCAAGGGTTCGCTTGGGGCCAGAAATGGTCTCCGGGTGCCGGTCCCGCCCAGGGTGTAGGCTCGGGGCGTGACAAACTTGGTATCAGAGCACAGAGTTCAGGAGTCCTAGGGAGTCTATGAAGCCGTGTCTGTAGAGTCCTAGTTATCGGTGTGAAGCGCGCCACATCTATAATTGGGAGGCTGCAACATTTAGGAAGATTTCTCATTTCTTTCACACTCATTTCATGCGTTAGAGTTGATCTCTAAAAAGTTTCTTTCTAATCCGTGCTTGCGCGTGTTTCAGATAGTCATGCCTCCACGAAGAGTTGGTAGAGGGCGTCTTCCTACACGTTATGTTGATGAGCAAGAGTTACCTGATGCACCTGGAGTGCAAGATCAAGGGGAAGTTTCTAATGCCGAGTTCAGAGAGGCAATTAGAATGTTGAGTCAGGCTGTAGCTAATCAGATCGGTCAGTAAAGGGGAGCTCGACATGAAGGAGCTGACACTTCAAGGATTCGTGAGTTCTTGGCGATGAATCCTCTGAGTTTCATGGGTTCGAGCATTACTGAGGATCCAGAGGATTTCATTGAGGAGTTGAAGAAGATTTTTGATGTGATGCATATGGCAGATACTAAATGGGTTGAACTAGCTGCTTATCAATTGAAGGATGTTGCTAGAACTTGGTTCGACCAGTGGAAAGGGGGCAGAGTTGAGAATGCACCACCTGCGAGTTGGGCCTGTTTTGAAGAAGCTTTCTTGGGGCATTTCTTTCCTCGAGAATTGAAAGAGGCTAAGGTACGTGAGTTCCTCACACTTAAGCAGGTGTCCTTGAGTGTTCATGAGTACAGTCTGAAGTTCACACAACTATCCCGCTATGCTCCGGAGATAGTTGCGGACATGAGGAATAGAATGAGCTTGTTTGTTGCTGGGCTGTCTCGGTTGTCGAGCAAGGAAGGTAGGGCTGCAATGCTTATCGGGGACATGGACATATCAAGGTTAATGGTTTATGTGCAGCAGGTTGAGGAAGAGAAGCTGAGGGACAGAGAAGAGTTCAGAAGCAAGAAAGCTAAAATCGGGAACGAGTTCGGGCAGCAGAGAGGAAATCCAAACCGTTCCTCCTTTCAGCAAAGGCAACAGGGACTTGCTCCATCATTTGCTAGAGCACCTGCACTCAGATACAGAGGTGAATTTAATGTTCAGAATCCGAAGGACTTCAGGGCTAGACCAGCACAATCTTCGGGTAGTGTGGCGCAAGGGAGTAGTAAGCCTCCGGTCTGCGCCAAATGTGGTAGGAACCACTCATGTATTTGTCGAGAGGGCTCCCTTGGTTGTTTCAAGTGTGATCAGAATGGGCATTTCATGCGAGAGTGTCCAAAGAATAGGCAGGGTAATGGAGGCAATAAAGCACAGTCTTCTTCAGTTGTTCCACCAGACAGGACGACACCTAGAGGAGCTACTTCTAGTGTAGGTGGAGGAGCAAACCGCCTTTATGCTATCAGCAGTCGCTATGAGCAAGAGAATTCTCCGAATGTTGTCACTGGTATGATCAAAGTCTTTGCTTTTAATGTGTATGCTTTGCTAGACCCAGGAGCAAGTTTATCGTTTGTAACTCCATATGTTGCAAATCAGTTTGAGGTTCTTCCTGAAAGACTTTGTGAACCCTTTTGTGTTTCTACACCTATTGGAGAGTCTATTCTAGCGGAAAGAGTTTATCGTGATTGTCCCGTTTCCATCAGTCACAAGAACACTAAGGCTGATTTGGTTGAGTTAGAGATGGTAGATTTCGATGTCATTCTAGGCATGGATTGGCTTCATGCTTGTTATGCATCGATAGATTGTAGAACTCGAGCAGTCAAGTTTCAGTTTTCGAATGAGCCAGTCATAGAGTGGAGTAGCAGTTCAGCAGTACCTAAGGGTCGTTTTATTTCGTACCTTAAGGCAAGAAAGTTAGTTTCGAAGGGTTGTATCTATCACTTAGTCCGAGTTCATGACTCTAGTGTTGAGATACCTCATTTCCAGTCAGTTCCTATAGTAAGAGAGTTTCCAGAAGTTTTTCCTGATGATCTACCCGGAATTCCTCCTGAGAGAGAAATAGATTTCGGCATAGATCTCATTCCAGATACTCGTCCTATCTCTATTTCGCCATATAGAATGGCACCAGCAGA
Source organism: Solanum stenotomum (assembly GCF_019186545.1). Lineage (NCBI taxonomy): Eukaryota > Viridiplantae > Streptophyta > Magnoliopsida > Solanales > Solanaceae > Solanum > Solanum stenotomum. The sequence continues at coordinate 24,084,160 of NC_064287.1, forward strand.
GTTGAAAGAGTTGAAAGAGCAGTTGAAAGATCTCCTAGAAAAGGGTTTCATTCGACCGAGTGTCTCACCTTGGGGTGCTCCGGTTTTGTTTGTGAAGAAGAAAGATGGTTCCCTTAGAATGTGTATAGATTACCGCCAGTTGAACAAGGTTACCATCAAGAACAAGTACCCTCTTCCGAGGATTGATGATCTTTTCGATCAGCTTCAGGGTGCCACTTGTTTTTCAAAGATTGACCTCCGATCCGGCTATCATCAGTTAAGGGTAAGGGAATGTGATATCCCAAAGACAGCTTTCAGAACCAGGTATGGTCATTATGAGTTTTTGGTCATGTCCTTTGGTTTGACTAATGCGCCTGCAGCTTTCATGGATTTGATGAATAGAGTCTTCAAACCTTATTTAGATATGTTTGTTATTGTCTTTATTGATGATATACTAGTCTATTCAAGGAATGAAGAAGATCATGCTAGTCATCTCAGAACAGTTCTTCAGACTTTGAAAGACAAGGAGTTGTATGCTAAGTTCTCTAAGTGTGAGTTTTGGCTTAAGTCTGTGGCATTCCTAGGCCACATTGTGTCCGGTGATGGAATTAAAGTTGATACTCGGAAAATTGAGGCAGTGCAGAATTGGCCTAGACCCACATCTCCAACTGAAATTAGGAGTTTCTTGGGATTAGCTGGCTATTATAGAAGGTTTGTTGAAGGGTTCTCGACTATTGCATCTCCTTTGACAAAGTTGACTCAGAAGACAGTGAAATTTCAATGGTCTGAAGCTTGTGAGAAAAGCTTTCAAGAATTGAAAAAGAGATTGACTACAGCTCCAGTTTTGACGCTACCAGAAGGTACTCAAGGTTTTGTGGTGTATTGTGATGCATCTAGAGTTGGTTTGGGTTGTGTCTTAATGCAGAATGGCAAGGTTATAGCTTATGCCTCCAGACAGTTAAAGGTTCATGAGAAGAACTACCCAACCCATGACTTAGAGCTAGCTGCTGTAGTATTTGCTTTGAAGATATGGCGTCATTACTTGTATGGTGTGCATGTCGACATATTCACTGATCACAAGAGCCTTCAATATGTGCTTACTCAGAAAGAGCTTAATCTCAGACAGAGGAGGTGGTTAGAGTTACTCAAGGATTATGACCTGAGTATTCTTTACCACCCAGGTAAGGCTAATGTTGTTGCTGATTCTTTGAGCAGGTTGTCTATGGGTAGCACCGCCCATATTGAAGAAGGAAGGAAAGAGTTAGCAAAAGATGTGCACAGACTGGCATGCCTGGGAGTCAGATTTACAGATTCCACAGAAGGAGGAATAGCGGTGACGAGCAGGGCCGAGTCATCATTAATGTCAGAAGTGAAAGAGAAGCAAGATCAAGATCCCATTTTGCTCGAGTTGAAGGAAAATGTTCAAAAGCAAAGAGTATTAGCTTTTGAACAAGGGGGAGATGGTGTTTTGAGATTTCAAGGTAGATTGTGCGTACCTATGGTAGATGGACTCCAAGAGAAGATTATGGATGAAGCTCACAGCTCCAGATATTCTATTCATCCGGGTTCCACCAAGATGTATCGTGATTTGCGTGAAGTTTATTGGTGGAATGGCATGAAGAAGGGCATTGCTGAGTTTGTTGCTAAGTGTCCAAATTGCCAACAAGTGAAAGTTGAACACCAAAGGCCCGGTGGTTTGGCTCAGAGGATAGAACTTCCAGAGTGGAAGTGGGAGATGATCAATATGGATTTCATCACAGGGTTGCCAAGGTCTCGCAGACAACATGATTCTATTTGGGTGATTGTCGACAGAATGACAAAGTCAGCTCATTTTCTACCGGTAAAGACTACCAATACAGCAGAAGATTATGCCAAGTTGTATGTTCAAGAGATAGTGAGACTTCATGGAGTCCCAATCTCCATTATTTCAGATAGAGGTGCACAGTTTACTGCACAGTTCTGGAAATCTTTTCAGAAGGGCTTGGGTTCAAAGGTGAACTTAAGTACTGCCTTTCACCCTCAGACGGATGGGCAAGCAGAGCGCACTATTCAGACCTTAGAGGATATGTTGAGGGCTTGTGTAATCGATTTCAAAGGGAGTTGGGATGATCACCTACCTCTCATTGAGTTTGCCTACAACAACAGTTATCACTCTAGCATCCAGATGGCTCCATATGAAGCTCTTTATGGGAGAAGATGTAGATCTCCTATTGGATGGTTTGAAGTTGGTGAAGCACAGTTGATAGGACCAGATTTAGTTCACCAAGCTATGGAGAAGGTGAAAGTGATTCAAGCGAGGTTGAAAACGGCACAGAGTCGTCAGAAATCCTACACCGATGTTAGGAGAAGGGCGTTAGAATTTGAAATAGACGATTGGGTATATTTGAAGGTTTCACCCATGAAAGGCGTTATGAGGTTTGGTAAGAAGGGGAAACTTAGTCCCCGGTATATTGGACCTTACCGCATAGCCAAGAGGATTGGCAATGTTGCTTATGAGTTGGAGTTACCACAGGAACTAGCAGCGGTTCATCCGGTATTTCACATCTCCATGTTGAAGAAGTGCATAGGCGATCCTTCAGTGATCCTACCGGTTGAAATTTTAAGGATCAAGGATAGCTTATCTTATGAGGAGATTCCTATTCAAATTTTAGATTGGCAAGTTCGTAGGTTGAGGACAAAGGATGTAGCCTCAGTTAAGATCCTTTGGAGGAACCAATTTGTTGAGGAAGCAACTTGGGAAGCCGAAGAAGACATAAAGAAGAGATATCCATATCTCTTTCAATCCGCAGATCAAGGTATTAACCTCCTTCTTAGTGCTCTTTTAATTATAATGAGCATGTCGTTATTGTTGTTGCGTTTGCATGGTGGTTTGTTGGGTGTTGAGTTGATGTTACACCCTTAGCCATATAAGAGTAACCTCATTCGAGGACGAATGTTCCCAAGGGGGAGATATTGTAACATCCGACTGTTTGAAGTGGCTTTGAAGGAGCTTGAAATTTGGAAATATTTAAAAATCTGGAAATTTGGCTAACTGTGGAAATCAGTGAGTTTTGGCTAACTTTGAGTAGTCGTAACTCCTAGCTCAGGATGAGTTAGGAGTGGTTCCAGATATGGTTACGAGGCTCGTGGAATGACCATTCCAACGCCACTGAGTTTGCTCGATTCCGAGTTCATATGAGGGAGTTATTCCCTTTAGAAGTTGGACAGTTGGAAGGGAAATCCGTCCGGAAATTTAAGGGCATTTTGGTCCTTTCACAAATTATTTCTTTTGAGGTCATATTGTTGTATTAGGCTGATCTTTAGATCATTTTGTCCCATTTTGAAAGAGAAAGAGTTAGGGTTCTTGAGAGTGAAGAAGAGAAGAAGGAGAAGAAGAAGAAGAAGAGAAGAAAGAGGAGATCAACGAGATCATTGTGGATTTTCGTCTGGGGTGATCCCTATCAAGGTATGTGATATTTCGTGTGGGTTGATCCTTTCCCTCACACACACTAAGCTTATTCTATGATTTGAGAAAATATTGGAGTTTGTTGTTGAAGTTGTTAGTTGTTGTTGATGTTGTTGGTGTTGTTGTTGAAGTTGTTGTCCGTTGTGAGACATGATTGGGTTGTGTATTTAAGTTGAAACCTATTGTATGTTGAGGGAATTATGATTCTAAGAGTTTTGACCCCTTTGAAGTTGATTCACCATCAATGCTCAGCAAATTTTGGCTATCGTTCCCCATCTACGGGCGTGACCTACGGACCGTAGATCGATTGACGGTCCGTACTGGTCAACCGTCAATCGGGACAGAA
>NC_064287.1:24088109-24190931 GCF_019186545.1 Solanum stenotomum
AGTTGAGTTCATTTCTCAAAGTTATTAGGGAACTATGTATTCCCAAAGAAGTTTTAAAGAAATGTCTTTACATTTGAATAAGGTTGGAAACTGAGATTTCCAAAGGGGCCTTCGGGCTAGTTTTTGAGTAATTATCTCATATCAGCAGGAATAAATATGTTTTAAAAACATAAGAGCCAGTACATTTTTGGGAGTAGTATCGAGCACCGAATTGGGGGCGCGTTCAAAGAACCCACAGCCCCCATAGAACCATGTTAGCCACCATGGGTAGAGAAGGATCATACTTTTTAGATGAATCCTTTTCATATTAGACTAGTGGATCCATTAGGCAGGTCAGGTCTTATACCTTTGGCCGGGTATAAGATGCCTTGGCAGCGTGAGGTCGATCGCTGTATCATCACTATAGCTCTTATGTGATGGTTGTCGATTAGAGAAACTCCCACAGCAGCTATTGTATTTTCATACATAGAGATTTTTGTATTTTTATATACATCAGTTCATTGTATTTCTATATACATTTCTGGCTTATAGTATCTTTGTATACACATAGAGTTTATAGCATGTTTTAAACAGTCTTTCTTTATATCGCACTTGTTTTAAATAGCCTTATATTGAAAGAAATCAGTCAGGTTGAGTTAAGTTGAGCCAGGTAAGCTATTCAGTTTCTTTGAGATTTTCCTTCTAGCCTTTGTTGCTTAGTTTCCCAGCTTGCATACTCGTACATTCCATGTACTGATGCCAGTTGGCCTGCATCGTTTGATGATGCAGATTCAGGTACCCCGGATCAGCATCCTGCCCGTCGTTGATCCAGCTGACCACTCCAGAGTTAGTGGTGAGCCTCCTTGCATTCCGGAGGACTCAATTTTTTTGTGTTAGTTTTATTTTATTAGGATGTTGCGGGTCTGTCCCAACATCCATCTCAGTATTTTAGAGGCTTCATAGACAGGCAGTCAGTCAGCTAGTTTTGAGTCTCTTATCTATGTATATATATGTAAATACTCTATTTTGAGACCCGAGGCGCCTTTATGGCCAGATTTGTATCAGTTAAGTTGTTTTATGATCTTGCTGTGCATCAAGTTATTCAGTGAGTTAGGTTTCCGCTGAGTTAAGAAAGCCAGGCCAAGGGTTCGCTTGGGGCCAAAAATGGTCTCCGGGTGCCGTCCCGCCCTGGGTGTAGGCTCAGGGCGTGACAGTTTATGGCCTCTTTATCTTTGTCACATCCACATACACATCATAGAGGATGGCTATGTAATCTAAGCTCTCCTTCTTCTCCCTCGCAGTCCTACATATGTGGGTTATTAAACCCATTAAACCATATATTTTCCCTCAGTACCTTCTCATTCTTCATGGTGGATTTTATGATTGCTCCAATATTGTATTTGGTATCAGTCATAATGTCATAAAATAGGCACACAATGTCCCGAGTGATGTCGGTGTAATACAACCGTAATATGAGATAGTTAATCATAAATTTTAACCATACACGAGCCTCCCAGGTCATCTGAGCATATAGGAAGGATTGGTGGATCTGCTTGGGATCATGCTTCATNATTGCTCCAATATTGTCTTTGGTATCAGTCATAATGGCATAAAATAGGCACACTCTGTCCCGAGTGATGTCGGTGTAATACAACCGTAATATGAGATAGTTAATCATAAATTTTAACCATACACGAGCCTCCCAGGTCATCTGAGCATATAGGAAGGATTGGTGGATCTGCTTGGGATCATGCTTCATCAATCTAGCCATAGACTATTGACTGCATAGATTATGGCGGATTGCATGATATGGTAGATGAATATTCAAGCCCATTATCACAAGAAGGTCAGTGTCAGTCCTTCCCAAGATGTCATTCAAAACTACTTACATAAGGGTAACACTGACATCCGTCACCTGGACATAGTATAATCTTACCTCATATGCCTAATTGGCATAGAACTTCTTGACTAGGTGCTAATTTCACTAGTCGGCTCGGTAAAGATGAACACCCTGTTAAGTTAGCAAATGCTCTGGATTATCTAAGAGAAGTCTCTAGCCAGGTTGTCCCGCTCAATGCACTCATTTGATAAATATTTTTCCTTGGTGTGCTTTTTCCACGAGTTTCCTTTTTTGACAATTTGTTCAATCTAAAGCTGCTATTGTGTCCACGTGGGACTTCTAGTATTAGAGGGATACTGCAACCATTTTGAAGTCATTTCTAGTGGCTTTAAGAGGCCACCTATTTTCCTAGTCTTTAAGTTCCTTACATTGTTACCTGTCAGTAGTTAAGCATTTAATTAGGCCCAAAAAAATTCATGGGACAATCATAAGGCGGGGGTGATTAAAGGACCACCCCATAGTTATTAATTTAACACTTAATTACCTAACATTGAGGTACTCAGACTTCCCAGTAACATGTTTTAACCAAGGCTTATATTATAGGGTACCAACTTTGACAAAAAATTCAGACCCGTTCAATGATTCTATACCAGAATTAGAAACAAAAATACCTTACAACTCCCACAATATTTTCAAATGCCCCATAAAGATTACCTACTTCATCATCAACTCAACTCATTCAATGTGCTCAAGAATTTGAAACAACAATACCTTACAACCCCAAGTTTCTTTCAAAGTAGTCACACCAAGTTTCCTTACAAGGCATCATGCAAGGTTATTGTGTTACTCAAGACTTCACAAATCATATACAACAACCTACAATTATCACACAGGCACATCACCAAAAATGTTCACCCCACAATTCAATAATATTAGGTTAATTGGGGAATACATTAAAGTGTACCCTATAATAGGTGCAAGAACTTAGTATCTTTCCCCAATAAGTTCAAACACAAACATAAGCTTATAAAAGAATGATTTTTGTCATTCACCATACCCAAAATTTGATACGACACATTTTCATCCAAATAGAAAAAACTCCAAGTTAAAAGCATACCTTGAAGTTTGATAAATATGAGAATAATCAAAATCCTTGGTGAGAACAACTATACAATACATATTGAAAGTAATTTTTTGTTGGGATTAAGGGAGAGATCGATTGTGAGTGTGGCGTGAATTGGGGATTTTTGGAGAAATTATGGGTTAAAAAGAGGCTTGGGTCATGTTCTTTTTTGGAAAGACGGATTAAGCCCATCTAATTTAATGAAAATAAAAATAACTTAGCTATGTCCAAGACACACATGTGTTATAGAGTCCTCTATTTTTGTCTGGTGTTTAATTCTCGTCGAAAAATAAAAAAATTGCTCTGGGTTCGTGATACTCTTTCGTTACACAATCCTCTATTTTAGCTGGGAAATTAGTTACCAGTAAAATTCAATTTCCCTTCCAGGGTTATGACACAAAGGAGATAGAAGGTCCCTTTATTATGACGATGAATTTTCTTCTCGTTGAAATAAAATATAGTGATGGGGTTTGCGACTCGCCTCCATTACACACTAGGCTGTTATGTACACCCACAGTGCATCATCAAGCTTCTCAGCCTAAACTTTTAACTGCACATTCACTATTTTTTGTAGGATTTACTTTACCTCTTGGTTTGATAGCTCTACTTGGCCGCTCATCTGTGGGTTGTACATTGTATCAACCTTCTGTCAAACTCCATTCTTGGCAAAACAAATTGTCATCCAATGATTTATGACGTGTGACCCTCCATGATTGATGACAACCTGTGGTGTCCCAAACCTTGTGAATATGTGCTTCTTGATGAACTTCATAACAACCATTGAATCATTAGTGGGAAGATCTACAACTTTTACACAGTTTGACACATAATCAACTTCTACCAGACTATATTGATTGTTATTAGAAGGGGGAAAAGACCCAAGAAATCTATGCCCCACACGTCGAATATCTCTACCTCAAGAATTTTGCTTAGAGGCATTTCATATCTCCTAGAAATACTCCCCATCCTTTGTCATTGGTCACATTCCCTCATAAAGTAAGCAACATCATTAAACAAGGTGTGCCAGAAGAAACCCGATTGTAACACTTCGTGGGCTGTGCCTTCCCCTTTATGATGACCTTCACAAGGTAATGAGTGGCCATTCTCTAACACTTTCTTCACCTCATTTTCCTCAATGCATCTTCTCACCACTAGGTCTGGCCTTTTCTTAAATAAAATGACTCATCCCATACATAGAATCTCACATCATGGATCACCTTCTTATTTTGGTGAGTAGTTTCCACGGGTGGGAACACTCTTCTTACTAATATATTTAGAGTATCAGCATAACATGGCACTTATGTGATGTTTATGGTAAAAAAGTTATTCATTTGGGAATTCCACACAAATCTACCATTTATTTTACACATGTGATGAATTCTCCAACCTCAATAATTGATTAGCAATTTTGTTTTATGTACCCTTTTTGTCTTTGATTTCTTGATCGAATTCTTAGAGAAACATAATCCACCAAATGCGCCTTGGCTTACCGTCCTTTTTGCTGAACATGTACTTGATCAGTACATGGTTGGTATAAATAATAACCTTAGTACCTACCAAATATTAGCTGAACTTGTCGCTCATTTTTGCTTGGTTATGTCCTTGCCTTGCTTTTTGCCTTCATTGCCGCAAATTAGTAGTATAACATTAGTTTAGACCACAAAACCGATATCGAGGACCCTAAAACTCAGAATATTAAGCCCTAAATGAATCAAAATACCCAACTCATCATCAACTTCCAACCCATTTTTTGAGACTTTGTGACCCATAACTATGCCCTCTCGAACTAAGAAAAGACATTTCTCCTAATTCAAACACAAGACTTATCTATTAACATCTAAAAAGAACCTTGTGAAGATTGAATAGACATTGATCAAAAGACTCACCAAATATCATAAAGTCATCAATGAATACCCCATAAAATCCCCCACCATATCGTGAAAATGGGCATCATGCATATCTATAAAGTTATCGGTGCATTGCAAAGTCCAAAAGACATCTGCTTGAAAGTATATGTTCCATATAGACAAGTGAAAGTATACTTCTCTTGGTCATCTAGTTCTATAACAATCTAGTTGTATCTAGTGTAACCATCGAAGAAACAATAGTATTTATTTCCTGCTAATTCAACATCTGATCAATTAAGAGGACTGACTTGTGTTATTTTCTGGTGGCCTTATTTAGTTTACGATAATCCATAAAGATACGCCACCCAGTGAAAGTCCTAGTAGGGATCAACTCAGTCTGCTCTTTTGTCACCATAGTGATGCCTCCCTTTTAGACACAATAGCATCAAACTCACCCATTTGCTATCGAATATTGAGTATACTATCTTAGCATCCAACCTCTTTATTACCTCTTTTCTTACTACGTCCTTCATAACTGGATTCAAACGACACTGGTCTTGTGCACTAGATTTGTCGCATTCCTTTATGTAGATCTTATGCATGTATAGAACCAGACTAATTCCATGTATGATTAGCATCTACCATATAATGGCTCCATCCCTTTTATCAGATAGCTAATATTTTGTCAATCTATAATTCAGACAAATCTATATAAAGAATTACTTGTAAGGTTTTATCATCTCCCAAAAAGGCATACCTCAAATGAGATGTGAGTGATTTTAGCTCAAGCTTTGGTGCTTATTCATGTTGACATATTTGGTGGAGAGCACAATACCCTGTTCAAAGGTTCTGAGATGTAATTTAATATGCCCAAACTACACACATCTACAGACTTTACCATTTCTTAAGCCTCAACATCATCGTAGATGTAATGGCCTACCAACACCCTTTACAGTGGGCCTCTTGAGTCACTGTAGTGAACTTCAATAACAAGATCAATAATCGTAATAGCGACAATTATTCATATTCTATAAGCAACCTTTGGGCTCGATACACCTCAAATACCTCTACTTTATCATGTTCTCTCATAGTTAATTGACCTGCATAGACATCTATTAATACAAACCCAATAGTGAAGAAGGGTCTCCCCATAATTAATGGCACCTCCGGGTCAGGTTCAAAATTCAGCACAACAAAGACAACAGGGAATATGAATTAATTATCCTACATGGTCTAAGACATCTTCCACAACTTCCTCTAGTCTTGGCATTGATGAATCAACCATTTGTAAGATAATGGTTTTGGGTTTAGGACTACCTGGCATTAACTTGTTATATAATATTTCTGGATAATATTAATGTTGGCACCTAAATCACACAACCCCGAGAATTAATACTCTTCCTTATAATGAATCCTTTTATTGCACTCGCCAGTTTTTAATCCTCTTATTGCACTCTTCAGTGAGTGCCGCTGTTTCGTACTCTATTAACCTCCTCTTTTTGTAAAATATTCTTCACATACTTTGGTATTCCCTATAAAATATCAATACGTGGCAGATTAATGTAAACTTTTTTAAGGAGAGAGATAAACTTACGAAAGCATTAATCCTCACTTTACTTTTTAAAATTTTCTGGGAAGGGAGAAGGTGGTTTGACTTTAGGTGGTACCATTTCTTTATGTGAACTCTGCCCAACCCTGTTACTCTTCTTTCCCTGCTCAGTATTTCATTGTTTCTCTTCTTTCGGGCTATATTCTCAAACTACAAACCACTACGACTACCTATAACATTTTCCTTCCTTGGGTTAGGATCTGTATTTCCTTGTAAGCCTCCCCAAGGGAATGAATTTTAGGCACTAGAAAAATTCTCAAACTGCTTTTCTTGATATTGAGTTGCTAGTTGGTCGTTTCTTAAATTAGCAACTATTTAATCCATATTCGCGCTCGCTCTATCCTCTCATAGTATGATTTTCTGCAACATCTCCTCAGTGCTCTTGCTTCCTTGCTGGCAGCATTATTATTTCGCTGACCATGATTTTGATAATGGTGCATGTTACCCTAAGGTCGGTATCGATTTTTCCCCTGCACCTGATTCTGGTTTCTTCGCTCTGCAAAAATTTGGTGGTTTCAACAATCAGGATTGTAAGTAGTTTCATAATTTTGGTGACCCCAGTCCACTGAATATTTCTTTCAAAGATAAATGCATCTGGATTGCCTCCATAATATTTAGTATTATGCTCATCGCTCAACATACCTCACATCATACTTGAGCTTGCTGCACCAGGCTCACTTGAGTTGGTTGTTTTCCAATAGACAAGTTATTAAAATGGGTGTTTATCATATTCTGCATGGAACTCCTCCATTCCACTCAACATTTCACATTGAAATCTGATTAGGAAATGCAAAAAATTTACTATATTTCTTATCTAGAGCTTACCCCATGTAGCTAAATATAACATAATTTTAGTATTTGGTTTCAAACCCTCAATAGAAGTATGGACAAAGACGTCATTCGCTTGGTGATGATGCCGACAACTTATCAGTAAAGATTCTAATCTATACCAACCCTGGTATAAATTCCCATTTCCTGTTTGTTTGAAGCTCAATATCTTACTCCTTAGCTCGGCTACTTTCCCAAATTGAAAAGACCGTATTAAGAATGTCACGACCCAAAATACACCCTAGAAATTACATGGCGTATAGGACCCCGAGAGGCTCTACACAAACCAATTAGCATGCATCATACAAGATAATAGAATTTAAAGAGTTCAAAAGACAATTTTACAAATGTAGCAGAAGTATAACATAGTCTCAATCCATCTATAGCATCAAAGAGTGATTGGTACGTATGCCATACATCATACACACCATCTGAAAGAGAAGACATAAAGAAATAAAGAGTCTTGGTCCTCAGAACTTGAGGACACACTAATCATTAAAAGCTACAGAGGTAACCACTAGCCATGAGTATGGTGATAAAAGTGTTAGATCCTATATTAGTGAAACAATGTAGAAAAGAGTATGTGTTAGTACATTGTAACACCCCATAGCCAACAGATCAAAGCATAGCAATGCGTTAGTATTTCCAGGTGTCACCGATGAGGGCTAACCACTCCCCGCAAGTGAGCCTCGTTGGTATGGCATTTGGGAAAAATTTCCTAAGGAAGAACCACGGCTAGGACCCACGCCAGTAGGTCCATCTACGGTCCATCAGTCGTGGTCTCATGGGTCAGGCCTGGATGATTATATTACGGACTTAAGGATTTTTTCTGATTTTAATTAGATTTAGGTTGTGTCATTTTTCCTAGACCTAGACCACCTATATAAGTATTTTCAACCCCCAAAATCCCCCACAAGTCATTCTCTCAAATCCCAAAGAAAACCCAAGTCCTCTCTCAAATATTCTCTCTCATGAAGGTGGAAGAAGAAGAAGAAGATTGAAGCTAGGTAAAGATCAAGTCTTTCAATCTTCAAGATTTTGTGGGCTCTGTGCCTAAGGTTTGATGTTTTTTCATCCATGGGATCCTTCCTCCCATTAACTCCTCTAGAATACCTCAATTTGAAGAAGAATTACCCAATCTAGTTAGGGTTTCTTCCATTGTGGTGGGTTATGATGAATGTTGATCCAATTGAGTGGATTATGATTGTTTATGATTGAATTGATAGAATTGCATGTATTTAGGATGAAACTACATGTACCCATGCCTATACTATGATTTTAGGGTAGAATTGCTATGTTGGGTTTGATGTCATGTGAGGGAAACTCTATGGGCTAGATATCTCCTTATAGGATTGATAATTTATGATTAGAATTGCTTTAGATTGAAGCATAAATGATTAATATAATGTTATTTTCTTGAGAGTAAATCATTTATCATGATCATGAGATGTAGTACTTTGAGAGTAAAGCCTAGACTATGAATTGTTAATTGATTGATGTTATGATGTGGAAGAGATACTTCACATAATGAATTGATAAGCATGATTGAAAGAATGTGAAAGGTTTACTCACATGAATAAGTCTAGGTTTAAAGGATTTCTCACCTAAAATCAATCTAGACTAAAATGCGTAATGAATGATGAGGCTAGAGGTGATTATCCTTGACTTCCATATGTAAGTATATGAGGTGAGTTCCCATACTCCTTAGACTTGAACAAGAGGTGAGTCCCCACGTTCTTACTATGATGAATGGACATAGAGGCGAGTAACCATGCTCCTTATGAAGTGATGTGAAGGCGAGTACCCTCATCAAATGATGAGGTTGCGGAGGCGAGTATCCGCAATCTAAAATAAGTAAAGAGTGAGGCGAATCCCTATGTCTTTTAAAGTAAGTATGACTAATGTGATTATGTGATGCAGGTTATTTACTTGGAGTGTTGCTAGATATTCCTTCCATTATGTAATCTCGACTAGAGGTGGATGAACTAAGTCTTGGCCAAGGTTAAGTGTGGTTACATAAGGAAGTATTCCTCTTTCTTTATGATGCTTATTATATTTTCATTATTATTATGCCTTATATATTATGTTAACTAATGCTTATTTTATGTTGTTTATGCTAGCCATCATATTTAGTTCTTGATTTGTACTAACGCATACTCTTGCCTACATTCTTAACACATGTAGGGTTTGACGCTCCCGATTCACACACTTGTGGGTAGTTTCTTTGTTGATCAAGGAGGTGAAGCTTTAGTTAGTCCTCATTGTATTCGAGGATTGGATCACCCTTTCTATTTTATGTATTTATTGTCATGTTGGCCTATTTATGGGTTGCGTCCCAAGATTTTTTCCCCTTATGATAGGTGGTTTGACACAAGGTTATTAGATTTCCACTCGTTTTATAAAACACTTTGATTGTATTAAAGCATTAAATTTCTGCACTTCTGTATTACTTTATGTTGTAATAAGCTAAGTGGCTTGTATGAGGCCTCTCGGGGTCTTGTATGCCAAGTTACATCTAAGGGGTACCCTAGGTCGTGACAAACTTAGTATCAGAGCACAAGGTTTAGAATGGTTCTACGATGTCTCAAACCATGTCTAGTAGAGTCTTGTTCATAAGTGTGAAGTGTTTCACATTTATGAATGACTGGCTATTAGATGTGTAGGTAATCTCACTTATTCACTTCTCTAAGTCATGCCTTGGAGTTTAACTCTATAAATCTTTCTCTTAATCTGTGCCCGATGGTTTTCAGGATATGACTACTAGAAGAGCTAATGCTAGAAGGTTTGAGGGAGTCAATGTTGAGCAAGAGGTTCCTCCCCAAGGTCTTTTTCAAGATCCGATTGATCCATTGAGTGAGAATTTGACAAATATGGAGCTTAGGTCAACTTTCCAAGTGTTGATCAAGCCATGATGACTCAAAAGCCAATAGAGAGGTGGTTACTCCCATGACCCTAAGTGTGGGTACGACGGCAGCAAGAGTGAGGTATTTTACAAGAATGAATCCTCCAAAATTCTATTGCTCCAAAGTTGAGGAAGATCCTCAAGAGTTTATCGATGAGGTCTACAAGATACTTGCTATTATGGGAGTGACTCAGGTAGAGAAGGCGGAATTGGCCACTTATCAACTAAAAGGGGTTGCTTAGATTTGGTTTAATCAATGGAAAGAGGCAAGACCGATAGAGGCCGGTCCCATAGAATGGGAAAGATTTAAAAGTGTTTTTCTTGATCGATTCTTCCCTCTTGAGATTAGAGAGGCCATGGTATGTGAGGTTATCAAGCTTAGGCTAGCAAATATGAGTGTAAGGGAATACCCTTTGAGGTTCACTTAACTATCCAAGTATGCCCCTTCTCTTGTGGTGGATCATAGCACCAAGATGAGCATGTTTTTATCGGGTGTATCCAACATAGTGGTTAAAGAGTGTCGCATCGCTATGCTTGTCCATGACATGCATATCTCTCGGTTTATGGTGCACGCCCAACAAATATAAGAGGAAAGGCTCAAGGAAAGATCTAGGGAGGCAGGAAGGGCTATAGTGGATGATGGCAACTTTGCACCTTCTAGGTTTAGTGGACGGGGTTGTTCTAGATTTCGGCAAAGGTTCTCTGGGAAAGGTTCTACAAATTCTCCTCTGAGGCCAAGAAATTAAAGGGTGTCTAACCCTAAACCCCAAGGAGAAGGTGGTAAGTCTTTGATGCCTACTTGTGCTAAATGTGGGAGATTTCATGAAGGGAAGTGTATAGCGGGCTCTATTGCTTGTTTCGGGTACGGTAAAATGGATAATAAAATAAGGGATTTCCCTTCGATTATTAGAAATGTGGGAGACACTCTTTGTAGGGCTTAACCCTACCCTTCATCTGGTCCGAGTGGCTCTGGTGGAAATGTTCCTAAGCAAAATTGTTTCTATGCACTCCAAACTAGAGATGATCAAGAGAGATCCCTGGATGTGGTGCCAGGCATGTTAAAAGTGTTTTAATATAATGTGTAGGATTTTCTTGATCCCAGTGCTACTTTGTCCTTTGTGATTGCTTTAGTGGCTATGAGATTTTATATTCTTCCCCATGTGTTATTTGAACCTTTTTCTGGTTCTACCCATGTTGGGGATTCTGTTGTGGCTAAGAGAGTCTATAGGAGATGTACCATTTCCTTGTCCCATAGAGTCACTCTAATAGATTTGGTGGAACTTGATATGAAACACTTCGTTGTTATTTTGGGCATGGATTAGTTGCTTTCTTGTTATGCCTCTACTGATTGTAGGACTAGAGTGGTCAAGTTTCAATTTCTAAATAATCCTATCATTGAGAGGAAGGAGTGAAATTCTATGCCTAAAGGTCAAATTGTCTCTTATCTTAAAGCTAGGAAAATTAATTCTAAGGGTTGTATCGATAATATAGTGAAGGTGAGGGATGTGGACTCCGAAACCACTAGGCTTGAGTCGGTCCCTATGGTAAAAGAGTTTCCAGAAGGATTCCCCGATTACTTACTCTGGAGTCCTCCCAAAAGGAAAATAAAGTTTGGGATTGACCTTCTCCCGGATACACAACCTATGTCTATTCCTCCTCATAGAATGGCTCCGGCGGAACTTAAGGAGTTGAAGGATCAATTGAGGGATTTGTTTGATAAGGGTTTCATCCGACCTAGTATTTCTCCATTGTGTGCTCTAGTATTTTGTTAGGAAAAAGAATGATTCACTCCATATGTGTATTGATTATTGACAAATGAACAAAATGACCATTAAGAACAAGTATCCTTTTCCAATAATATATGATTTATTTGATCAACTTCAAGGGGCAAGTTATTTCCCTAAAATTAATCTTCGATCGGGTTATCACAAATTGAGGGTGAAAGAGGAAGATATTCCGGAAACGACTTTTAAAACCTGATACGGCCATTATGAGTTTTTGGTGATTTCCTTTGGCCTGACTAATGCTCCGGCGGCCTTCATGGATTTGATGAGTAGGGTATTTAGACAATACCTTGATATGAAGTTTCTTGGGATTGACCGGTTATTATAGAAGATTTGCTGAGGGAGTTTCTACGATTGCTTCTCCATTGATGACTTTGACTCAAAAGAAGGCTAACTTTATATGGACGGATGCTTGTGGGAAAATTTTCCAAGAGCTCAAAGATAGACTTACTTCCGCTTTGGTGTTGACTTTACCGAAGGTACATTGACTTTGTGGTATATTGTAATGCCTGTAGAGTTGGGTTGGGATGTGTGCTTATGCAAAATGATAAGGTGATTGCCTATGCTACAAGGCAACTAAATTTTCATGAGAAGAACTATCTTACCCAGAACCTTGAATTAGTGGTAGTTCTATTTGCCTTAAAGATTTGGAAGCATTATTCGAATGGGGTTCATGTTGATAGTTTTACCGACCATAAAAGTTTGCAATATATGTTTACCCAAAAAGATATAAATATTTGCCAAAGAAGGTGGCTTGAATTATTGAAAGATTATGATATGAATGTTCTGTATCTCCCCAGTAAAGCTAATGTGGTGGCGGATTCCCTCAGTCGGTTATCCTTGGGTAGTGTTGCACATGTTGATAATGATAGAAAAGAGTTAGCCCGGGATGTCCATAGATTGGCCCGATTGGGTGTTTGATTGGTAGACTCGGCCAAGTGTGGTGTCATAGTTCAAAAATGGTCAGAATCGTCTTTTGTGGTGGATGTTAAGGCAAAGCAATGTCTTGATCCGACTTTGGTAGATTTGAAAGAGGTGGTACTTAGAAATTCCGTTGAGGCTTTCTCCCAAGGTGGAGTTGGTATCCTTAGATATCAAGGTACGTCGGTTATGTGTTCCGAAGGTTGATGACTTAACGGAACATATCTTATCCAAAGCCCATAGTTCTCGATATTATATTCACACGGGAGCCACCAAGATGTACCATAATTTTTGATATATCTATTGGTGGAATGGGATGAAGAAAGATATTGCGAGTTTTATTGCCAATGATCAAATTGGCAATAAGAGAAGGTTGAGTATCAAAAACCGGGAGGTTTATCCCAAGACAATGGTATTCCTACTTGGAATTGGGAAGATGTGAATAAGGACTTCATAGTAGGGTTGCCATGAACTCGGTGACATTATGATTTGATTTGTGTTATAGTTGACCGAATGATGTAGTCGGCCCATTTCATTTCGGTCAAGGTTTCTTACTTGGAAGAAGACTATGCTAAGTTGTATTTGAGTGAGATGGTAAGGTTACATAGAGTAACCTTGTCCATTATCTCTAATAGAGGTACTCAGTTTTGGAAGTCCTTTAAAAAGGGTCTTGGCACTAAAGTTAAACTTAGTACGACTTTTCACCCCAACACCGATGGGCAAGTAGAATGTACAATCCAAACATTGGAAGACATGTTGAGGGCTTATGTGATTGATTTTATGGGTAATTGGGATGACTATTTTTCGTTGATTGAATTTGACTATAATAATAGCTACCATTCGAGTATTGGTATGGCACTGTTTGAGGCCGTTTATGGTAGGAGATATACATCTCCTATAGGTTGGTTTGAGGTGGGTGAATTTGTTCTTATAGGACCCGAGTTAGTGCATGAGGCAATTGAGAAAGTTTGACTCATAAGAGAGAGGTTGAGAACTGCCCAAAGTTGACAAAAGTCTTATGCAGATCTTAGAAGAAGAGACATTGAATTTGATGTGCTTTATTGGGTTTACTTGAAAATCACAACCATGAAGGGTGTAATGAGGTTAGGGAAAAAAGGGAAACTTAGTCCCCGTTTTGTAGGCCCATATCTAATTTTGAGGAGTGTTTGTAAGGTTGCATATGATCTTGATTCACCAAATGAGTTGCCATCGGTGTATCTGGTTTTCCATCTGTATGTTAAAGAATGTGTTAGAGATATGACATCCATAGTTCCCCTAGAAGGGTTGGAGGTTAAAGAGAACCTTTCTTATGAAGAAGTTCCGGTTGAGATTTTGGACCGGCAAGTTAAGAAATTGAGGAACAAAGAGGTTGCCTCCATAAGAGTGTTGTGGAGAAACCATCTAGTTGAGGGTGTGCTACTTCGGAGGCTGAGGCCGATATTATGTCCCAATATCCTCAGCTTTTTCTCTTATTCTAGATTGAGGCAATGAGTTCCTCTTGGTTTGATTTTGTTTGAAGCCATGTGTGTTTTATGTGGTTCCATGATTTCCTAAAATTTTTCCATGTTCATGAAAAATCTAATGTTTTGAAAGAAAATGTCTGTTATAATGTATTTTTCCCATGTTGTTGAGTATTGAGTATGAGTTGCTTATAGACTTCATTAGAATTCAATATGTAATTTGTGCATAATTTGCATTTAGGCTCCATGAGATTGTGTTGAGCATTGTATTTGAGTTTGGAGAAGGTAGTTCCTCCATAAGTGTAAGAAATCTTAAAATATCATGTATATTGGGTTGTTATTTGTAGTTCCTACTCCCTTCTGGTGCATTGAGTATGTTGATATTGGAGTTGATGTTTCCTCCTTAGTTTCGTGCATTTTGATGAGCTGCATGCATGATGGGTAGCTTGCCTTGAGTCTTTTCGTTTAGAAACGTGCTTAGAATGCCATTCGAGGACGAATGTCCCCAAAGGGGTGATAATGTAACACCCCATAGCCTAAAGAGTAAAACTTAGCAAATCGTTAGTAGTTCCAGTTGTCACCCACGAGGGCCAACAACGCCCCGTAATTGGATCCACGCAACATAGGTGAGCCTCGTGGGTAGGGCATCCTATAAAACTGCCTAAGGTAGAACCACGGCCAGGACCCATGCCCCATGGATGGGTGCACGGCACATGGTTGGGGGAACCGTCGATGGCCAAAAGTCTCTTATCTCAACCATAGTTGACCAGGACGGACCATAGGTCAATCCATGATCCGTCAGTCATAGTCTCGTCGGTCAGGCCTAGACGATTATTTTAGGGACTTAAGGGTCTTTTCCCATTTTAATTAGATTGAAGTGGTGTATTTTTGCCTAGACCTAGACCACCAATATAAGTATTCTTAACCCCCAAAATCTCCCATTCAAGTCATTCTCTCAAGTCCCAAAAGAAAACCCAAATCCTCTCTCAAATATTATCTCTCTAGAACGTGGGTGAAGAAGAAGGAGATTGAAGCTAGGTCAAGATCAAGTTTCACAATCTTCAAGATTTTGTGGTCTTTGTGACTAAGGTATGATGGCTTCCATGCGATCCTTCCTCCCACGAATTCCCCTAGAATTCCATAATTTGAAGAACAATTCCCCAATTCTAGTTATGGTTTCTTCTATTGTTGTGGGTTATGATAAATGCCGATCCAATTGAGTGGATTATGATTGTTTAAGATTGAATTGATAGAATTGCATGTATTTAGTATGAAATTACTTGTACCCATACCTATCATATGATTTTAGGGTAGAATTGATATGTTGGGTTTGATGCCATGTGAGGTAAACTCTATGGGCTAGATATCTCCATAATGGATTGATAATTTATGATTAGAATTGCTTTAGCTTGAAGCATATATGATGAATATGATGCTAATTACTTTAGAGTAAAGCATTGATGATGAAAGTGAGATGTAGTGCTCTAAGAGTAAAGCCTAGATTATGAATCGTTGATTGATTAATGTTATGATGTGGAAGAGATTCTTCACATAATGAATTGATAAGCATGATTGAATGAATGTAAAAGATTTAATCACATGAATGACTCTAGGTTGGAAGGATTTCTCACCTAAAATGAATCTAAACTAAAATTCTTAATGTATAATGAGGCTAGAGGCGATTACCCTTGACCTCTATATGTAAGGATATGAGGTGATTTCCCATACTCCTTAGACTACAAGAGGTGAGTCCCCATATTCTTAATATGATGAATGGACATGGAGGTGAGTACACATGATCCTTATGAAGTGATGTGGAGGCGAGTACCCGAATCATATGATGAGGTTGTGGAGGCGAGTACCCGCAGTCTAAAAGTAGATAAGGCGAGTGGCGAATACACATTAGCCTTTATGAGCTAGGCATTGAGGCGAATCACCATGTCTTTAAAAGTAAATATGACTAATGTGATTAAGTTATGAAGTTGATTGACTTGGAGTGTAGCTAGATATGCCTTCCATGATGTATGATCTACTACAGGTGAATGACCTAAGTCTTGGCTAAGGATAAGTTAGGATACTTAAGGAAGTATTCCTCTTTCATTATGATGCTTATTATGTTTTGGTTATGATTATGCCTTATGCCTTATATTGACTAATTTTTATGTTATGTTGTGTATGCTAGCCATCATATTTAGTACTTCATTGTACTAACACATACTCTTGCCTACATTCTTATCAAATGTAGGGTCCGGCGCTCCCGATTCACACACTTGGGTCTAGGTTCTTAGTTGATCAAGGAGGTGAAGCATTCGTGACTCCTCATTGTATTCGAGGATTGGATCACCCTTTCTCTTTTATGTCTTTCTTTTCATGTTGGACTATTGTATGGTTGTGTCTCAAAATTTTATTCCCTTTTGTTAGATGGTTTGAGACAAGGTTATTAGACTTCCACTCGTTTTCTATTACTTTATGTTGTGATATGCTATGTGGCTTGTATGAGGCCTCTCGGGCTCTTCTACGGCATGTTACATCTAGGGCGTACCTTGGGTCGTGACATACATTGAATGTACCAAGTATGATAGTGATGCATAAGAGTTACATAAATCATGCTAAAAAGTCTTTTCATGACATGCAATGACCAAAGTTAAACCATAAGATAAAAGGTTGGAAAATATAAATCGTGATCATAGTCAAGACACTTTAAATCATCTTTAAAACAAATGTGGGATACTTCTTGAAATAACCTTAGTTCATTTTAGTTTGAAATAGCCATTAACCGACATATAGAACATGTGAGCTATAACATGAAATCCGGTGTCTATCCCAAACCGAAAAGAGATGTGCTTACTTTCTAAGGTAAGAACCATAAACTTCTAGATTGAGTGGATCAAATAGCTAATGTATATCTAAGACAAACCTATGGTGGCACATAGTTATGGGATAGGGAGATTGGTACTAAAAATCCGACATCTACCATGAGAGAGATTCCATCTCAATATCCTTTCGCTGCTAAGCAGAAATCACACGAAAAAGTCATTAGTGTAAGCTCATCTTATTTTCCATGGAAGGACACATCAAGTAGCCAATCCAAGCTAGAGTTCATTTAGAGTAGCTCCAAAATCTTTATTCAAAGTTTAGTTGAGAAAACATTTAAACTCTAATTAAGAATCCTTTATGTGAGAACACCCTTTCACTTTTATCAACAACAACAACATCGATTCTTCACATTTAAAATAAGCTTAAATCATATTAATCAATTTCATACTAAACATGCATATCTTCATAAACTCCTCTTTGTTAGTTGAAAGCTTCATCATATGTCAAAGATCTAGATATCAGAGAATATGCATGGGTTCAAGTGAATTCAACTTTAAAACATGTAATTATCTCAATTCATGCATAAAAATACATAAAAAAAATCTATTGGATCATAATTTAAAGGAACCCATAATATGGAATAAAACCCTAACTTCAATTGTAGATTTGAACTTGTAAAATTTAAGAATTGAAGAACACTATGGAGGAAAGAACTCCATAGGTAAATACTATCATACGTTGGAGTTCAAAGACCAAAAGCTATGGTGGATATTGAGACTTGAATGGAACCCGAACTCTTCTTCTTCTTCCTTACTAAGAGAAATATTTGGGAGGATGAACTGGATTTGTAGGAATTTAGGAGAGTCAATTAAATTGGGTGA
Organism: Solanum stenotomum; assembly: GCF_019186545.1. Taxonomy (NCBI): domain Eukaryota; kingdom Viridiplantae; phylum Streptophyta; class Magnoliopsida; order Solanales; family Solanaceae; genus Solanum; species Solanum stenotomum. The sequence goes on from NC_064287.1 coordinate 24,106,101, forward strand.
TTTGGTGTTAAAAATAATTATATAGGGCATAGGGTAGAAGGCAAAATGACATTTATATAGGATTAAAATAATTACGGAAAAGACAAAAAAGTCCTTAACAAAATAACTGTCAAACCTCCACCAATGGTTGGACTTACTGTTCGTAGGTTGAACTACGAACCATTATGTCCAATAATCTATGGGGTTGTGGTCCCATAATTTTGGAACCCCAAAAGAGGTTGCAGTGTACGGTCTGTTGGTCCTTATTCAGACCTTTCATGAAAACCGTAGGTTCTAATTTGACCCTTAAAATTTCACGAAGTCCGGGACTCACCTATGAGACCTACCTATGACTCGTACATTGAATTATTGACCATCCTAGTGAACTGTAAAAAGGGTACTGGAACATGACATCTTAAAATTTTTGGACTTGCCACCTACAGTTCCAATCTACGGTCTGTAAGTTACCCTACGGTCCGTCGATGGTTCTGTCGGTGTAGACACCAGTTTCTAGAAACCTAAATTTCCTTTTTTGTCGAATCTGAGGAGTTACAAATCTCTATCCCTTGGGAAAATTTGTCCTCGAACTGAATTTAAGACATCATAAGTAGAGTAGGAATCGTATCTAATAGCCCATCATGAATGACAATCACATAAATGCACATATCCAAAGAGGAAACATCAACTCCAAGCTAAAGCATTTTCAAAGCATCATTTCATAAGTTCTACAGGCAACTCATACTCACATGTGAATAAACATGTTCTCAAAATACAAGCTTTTCATGAATATGCATAAATGGGGAATCATGGGAATATCTAAGACACATGATACCAAAAGACTAAACCATGGGGAACTGAATAACCTCAATATTGAATAAAAACGTAGGGATAGGGAAAAGGATAACGGGACATCATATCGGCCTCAACCTCCCAATTAGCACCCTCAACTAATTCATTTCTCCAAAGACCCTTTACAGAAGCAACTTCCTTATTTCTCAACTTCCAAACTTTCTGGTTAAAAATCTCAACCAGAACATCTCCATAAGAAAGGTTATCCTTTATACAAAGACTGTCAAATGGTATAATAGATGTCAGATCACCAATACAATTCTTTAACAAGGAACATAAAAAACTGGATGTACCGATGCAAAATCGTTAGGCAAATCAAGTTCATATGCAGTTTTACCAATATGTCTCAAAATCTGATATGTGCCCATATAATGGGGACTAAGTATCCCTTTCTTTCAAAATATCATCACGCCCTTCATGGGTGAAATTTTCAAATAGACCCAATCATCCACATCAAAATCAAGATCTTTTCTTCTAACATCACCTTAGGACTTTTGTTTAGTTTGAACCGTTTTCAACCTTTCTCCATTAAGCGGAACTTTCTCGATAGCATTCTGTACCAAGTCGAGACCTATCAAGGCAGCTTCACCCAATTCAAACCAACCTAGATAAGATCTACACTCCCTACCATATTGAGCCTTAAATGGAGCCATACCAATGCTTGAGTGATAGCTATTATTATACGCAAACTCAATCAAAGGCAAATGATCATCACAATTACACTTGAAGTCTATTACACAAGCTCACAACATAAATTCCAAATTTTTGATAGTATCTTGCCCACCGGTTTGCGGATGAAAGGATTTACTAAGATTAACACAAGTAATAAGCCCCTTTTGGGAAGATTTTCAACACTAAGAAGTGAATTGGCTACCACGATAATATATGATTGATAAAGGCACTCCATGCAATACAATCATTTCTTTCAAGTACAACTTAGCATTGTTGTTTCTCGCCTAATAAGAAACCTTGACAGGGATGAACTGAGCTGATATCATCATACGATCAACTATACCCAAATCGAGTCAAATAGTTGTCGCATGCGAGGTTGACCAACAATGAAGGCCATATTCAAATCTCCCACTTCCAAGTAGGAATGCTAATATCTTGGGAAAACATCCAAGATTTTGATGCTAAACATTAACTTGTTAACAATTAGGACACTTAGCTACAAATTCAGCAATGTCCTTCTTCATCCTATTCCACCAATAGACCTCCCAAAAGTCATGATACATCTTGGTGGCTCTGGCATGAATGGAAAATTGAAAACTACGGGCTTCTTATAAAATTTCCCCTCAGAAGTCATCTACATTGGGATCAAACATACGGCCTTAATGTGGAAGTACTCCATCCCCCCTAGGGAGAAAGCCTCTACACACTTATTATATATCTTTTCCTTCAATTCAACCAAATTTTGATCAAGACACTGTTTTGCTTTAACTTTGACACAAGATTATTCGGAACCATTATGAACCATAACAACATCTTTGGAGGAATCAAATAATTGAACATCTAAACCTAGTAACCTATGAACATCTTGAACCAAATCCTTCTTACCATCCTTAATATGAGCAACATTAGCAATTGATAATCGACTAAGTGCATCAGCCACCACATTCTCTTTGTTGGGGTGATAGAGAACACTCATTTCATAATCCATTAGTAATTCAAGGAACATTCTTTGGCGTATATTTAGGTCATTCTTTTTAAACAAATATTGAAAATTTTGTTGAATGGTAAAGACATCAACATGAATACTATAGAAGTTATGCAACAAAATATTTAAGGCAAATACAATTGCCGCTAGTTCTAAGTCATAGGTAGGATAGTTCTTTTCATGCAGTTTATGTTTCCTTGAAGCACAGGCAATGACTTTCCCATTTTTTATTAGGAAACATCTTATGAGTCCACAAATTGGACTTATTTAGGGCTTTATTTTAATATAAATAGTGTCCTTGAATTCTTATTTTATCTCAATACTTGATTAAAATGCTGAAGTTTCAGGTATTTGAAGTTTTAGTGGAAGCATAGACACTAAGGCACAAAACGGAGCAAATAGGGCTGAAAAAAAATGGAATCCTACGGATCGCCGAGTTCAACTTGATGAGTCACCGAAACGACATGAAATGTCTTTCGTTCCAGTACGCGAAGCCTTGAAGGAAGTTGATAAAAAGGCGAGGAAAGAAGCAGTCGCCGAGTCACCGATCAGTTCCGCGAATCAGTACTGTACCGCCCAATGATCCAGAATGTGAGGATTCTAAAGGCAAGACACTGAAGGCAATGAGCTGACCGAAAGACGGATCACCGAGTTTCGACCAATCCTCTGCAGCACAATCTGTGAAAACTATAAATACAAGTTAGAATTGTAGTCTTAGTGTGGAGTAATTATTATTATTATTTTCACTTTAGAACATACTTTAGTTGATATTTTTTCTCAAGTTTGGAGAGGGTTTTGTGGAGATTTGAAGAAAAGAGTTCTTCTTCCCTAAGTTGGAAGTGGGTCTTCTCTATTCATTTTTCATTGCTTAATTTAAGGTTTAATTTCTTATACCCAGTTGATTTCATTATCATGTTAGGTATAATTTCTTATTTCTTGATGAGTGGCTAAAAAGCCCCATTCTTAGGGTGTGATTTAACAAATATTGGTTGATATTCTTATTGGGTCTTGCTTGCTGATAGGTTAAATGTATTTTAATGGTGATTTCACCTACTGGTTGTGGTTTAATGTAAAGGGTTTGTAGTTGCAAATGCAAAGCCACCTATGTGTTTTCGGCTTGCCCGAGAGGGAGGTCGTGAAACCAAAACCACTAGATTGATGATCTAAGGAATGGGTCGACATGAGGTTCAGCCCGCGAGGGTGAGCCCTAGTCCGATATCCTATCACTCAGCTAGAGAGAGTGAGTGGGGTAAGGCGTAGGCTGGTCTTCATACGGTAAATGGGTGTCCGAGAGGAACGCATTTGAAACGGGGTAAGTTGCCTGAGAGGGAACTTATTTCCATTTAAAGCTTAGCCTATTCACTACTATTTTGCAAATTTCCTATCGAAAGCATGTACCCAACAATTTACCTGAACTTATATTGCGGTCACATCCCAAGAACCTTTCCCCATACTTGATTTTCTTGTTTATTTTTTGTTGTTTTAGTACTTGTTACAAAACCCCCCTTTGAGAGTGTCTTTGGACTAACACCAAAGTTTACTGATATATATGGAGTTACAAAGGATAGAGTAGCCCATGGATCTAACAATGCATAAAATCTAAATGGAAGACTCGTAAAGTACCAGTGACCATATCAGGAGAGCCTCCTTACTCCTAGCGAGCCTGAAGAGCATAAAACCTATTTTGGTGCTGACCACCACCTGTACTAGACGAAGAACTGTGCTTAGTTGGGTGACCTGTTGGTGATGTTGGATCTATGGACTGAGCCCTATTGTTATTACCTTATTTCCCTTTCATGGCAGAAGGGCAATCTTTCAAGGTATGGCTAGACTGACCATACCCAAAGCACCATTTCTTTGTGTGCAAGACACTCGCTTGTATGGTTCTTACCACACTTTGGACAAGTTGGGAATGTCTTGTTACCTAAAGTACTCATCTGAGACTTAGAGTCTGATGCCCTACCTTTTTGATCCTGTCAAAACCTGGGGGATAGAGCACTAGCTGATGACGATGCTGGGTCTGTAGACCTTTGCTAGAATTGTTAGCGATTCCGACCTCGCGACTTTTGCTCGGAGCATTCATAATTTCCTTTTTCGGCCTATTTTTTTATCATTAGCCATTTCCCTAAGATTGTCTCTATCAACCTGCTGAGCATGAGTCATTATTCTAGAGATATCCATATCCCTTAAAAGAATATAATTTTTGCACTCAGTCTTCACCAGCTCGGATACCCCAAATAAGAACTTAATTATTTGTACCCTTGGATCGGCAACCATGTGTGGAGCATATTTTGAGAGGTGGTGAACTCTATTCCATACTCTTGGACCGACATTAAACCTAATTCAAGTTAATAAGCTCTTGTACCTTAGATACTCTCAACTCCCTTGGGAAGAACCTATACAGAAAAGCTCTAGTAAAACAATCTCAAGACACAAAAGTTGTATCCACACCGCTGTTGTATTTCCACAGAGTGAACCATATATGAGCCACATCCTTAAGTTGGTAGGATGCCATCTCCATCCTATCATTTCCAGTCACTTGCATCACCTCTAGGATCTTCTTGACTTCATCAATGAAGTTTTGTAGGTCGTCACCAACCTGCAACCTAAAACTCATACATATTCATTCGAACAAACTCTCGAACCCCAGTTACAGCCACTCCACTATTAATGTTTGCAGAAATTGTGGCCTGCTAATTGTTATGATTGGCTAGACTCTGAGACAAAAGCTAGATCACATTACAAAATTCTACATTTGTAGCTCGATGGTTCTGGGACTCGAGAAACTGCGTTAGCATTGTGTGTAGTAGCATTCCAGGAGTTAGATCTATGATGAGGTATGATCTGAAGAGCATAACGACATATTAGAGATTAGAAGTTGAATCATACCTCACACAAGATAAGAATAGCGAAGAAAGCGAAGTTTTCTTAAACCACTTCATAGCCTCCCTCTCATAGGGTTGGCACTATTCACCTTGATGAAAGGGACTATACATAGTGCAGCTCTCAGGCATCATAGGACTCTTGAACCTAATTCTCTAATACAATATTTCTCATACCCCGAGGCTACCCCCTTGACATAGCACGGGACCTAGGATCATAAGTGACCCCAAGCTAACCCTGATTATGGCATATCATAAGCATACTGAAAATAACTCTTGTACCTTAGATATTCTCAACTCCCTTGGGAAGAACCTATCCAGAAATGCTCTAGTAAAATAATCCCAAGACACAGAACCTGCATCCGCACCTCTGTTCTCTTTCAACAAAGTGAACCATTTATCAGCCACATCCTTAAGTTGGTAGGATGCCATCTCTACCCTATCATTTCCAGTCACTTACATCACCTCTAGGATCTTCTTGACTTCATCAATGAAGTTTTGTGGGCCGTCATCAACCTGCAACCTAAAAACTCATGCAGATTCATTCGAACAAACTCTCGAACCCCAGTTACAGTCGCTCCACTATTAATGTTTGCAGGAATTGTGGCCTGTTGATTGTTATGATTGGCTACACACTGAGCCAAAAGCTAGATCACATTACAAAATTCTACATTTATAGCCTGATGGTTCTAGGACTCAAGGAACTGCGTTAGCATTGTGTGTATTAGACTTCAAAGAGTTAGATCTATGAGGAGGTATGATCTGAAGCACATAACGATATATTAGAGAGGAGAAGTTGAATCATACCACACATGATAAGAATAGCAAAGAAAGAGAAGTTTTCTTAAACCACTTCATAGCCTCCCCCTTATAGGATTGGCGCTATTCACACTAATGAAAGGGACTCTACTCACTGCAGCTCTCAGGCACCATAGGACTCCTGAACCTAATTCGCTGATACAATGTTCCTCATACCCCGAGGCTACCCCCATGACGTAACACGAGACCTAGGATCATGAGTGACCCCAAGCTAACCCTTATTATGACATATCATAAGCATACTGAAAATAACTAAGTAAACATGAATTATGCGGAAGCTAAATAAATTGATATCTGAAGAAGAACAAGCCCACTACTCTGAATGTAAATAAAACATAAAATTAGTGTTTTAGTGAAGACTTAAACAACACTTAACAACTACCACGATGAATCTACTACTATGTCTAAAAAGCCTCTACTAAGTTGAGTTTCTAGGACATGCCCCCAGCTAACTCTAACAAACTGAAAACTGAATGTAAACATGAAACGGAAAACAAGTCTATTGTCCTCGAAATATGAGGACTCACAAGTCAAGCATCTGAATGTGGACTGAGTATCGATCGATGCGTGATATGGATGCTGAGTTCTTGAACCTACATCATGAAATAAGGTAGCCCAAATTATGCGTTAGTATATGAAATGTATTGAGCATGCAGGTTATAGATAGTAGGATGATCAAATTACATAGGATGAACAATACATAACTGAGTAATGATAGAATCTAAACAGAAATATAAATATATACTGAAGTATAACTGCAAAGAACTAATTGAGTCCAATGACCAAGTGTTAATTATGAAAGTACATGTTGAACTGAATACTCAAATATATATACATAAAGCCTGGTCAATGCACCAATAGTCTGACTGTGTGAGCTATTATTAACCGACATAAAGCACGAGAGTTAAACGTGAAGTCCAATGTATACGCCCTATCAAGAGGACCCAATATATCTTGATAGGGCTATAGAGGCAGGATTGTAGTGTGATAACTTAATATGATGCCTAACTGAGGGGACTTATAAACCTACGCAAGCATATAATTCTGGGACTTTGAGGGTGCGTTGAACCCTAGTTGAAATCGATGCTAACTCTCATCCTCTCAGAATACATATGAAGCTAAAATGAACTAAATGCTGATTAGCTCAAAATACTAACATGCTAACTGACAAAGAAACATTTATATACTGAGAATGTGACGTTCAAAATCTGGAGCATGATTTTTAAGTTTAATTGACCTAGAAAGTATAATTCATGAACTAAGACAATTCACACAAACTAGGGTTTTGAGTTTATACAAGGAATTATGCAACATTTCCAAGAAAACTTGTTATTAAGACTATGGATTTTATAGCAGTTGAAATCACAAAAAAATCCCAAGATTTTACAAACCATAAGTCTAGACAAGCTAGGTAGAATCAACGAACTTACTGAATTTTATGGGCCTAATGGATTAAAAGAACCCACTAGTTAAATCCAACATACCTGGTGACTAAATCTAAGGAGATATCCCTTGGATTTCAAGGCTGAACTTCGAAGAACACTGCTACTAGTTCTTGGGAGGTTTTGTCGACTTTTCCTATTCTTTTGCTCTAATTTGGGTGGTTTTAGCAGAATGAGGGTTTTGAGTAGATTATGACTAAGTAATTAGGCTTAGACTGAATATAAAAATGTAGTTTAGGCATCAAACGACGTAGTTTAAGTGCCGAAAGCACATGGGAAAAAACTAAACTAATCCTGAGTAAAAATGACAAAGTTCCATGTACTACGAAATTGATGGACCATCGTTTGAACAACCGGTCCTCGTCTGGGTCGTGATTCATACTTTTCCCAATAGGGCTTCACTAAAATAAGCATAACATTTTACTTTGAAATTTGAATTAAGCAAACTTAGTGGCATTGGAAAGGGAATTTAATTATCTTTAATTTGATAGGTCCTACACAACCTTATTCATTCTGTGCTAAAATATATGAATGCTTGAACTTGACCCAGAAGCCATTTTCCTCTAAATAGTTGTTGACACGGACCATGCTGATCTGATGTGGGTGGGATTATAGATCCCTAAGTCAGGAACGCAATGATAGAACCCCACCTACGGTGTCTGTACTGACACACGGTCTGGCGGTGGCTTTTGTTGGTTCTGACACCGGATCTTGGAAAGTTGTATTTTTCCATCTTCTTGAATTAGAGGTGTTACAAACATGTGTCCTTCTGTATATATGTCAGTTAGTCTCTTGCCTTTGAAACAACTTGTTGTGGTCTACCTTTTGGACTTTCATTCTGTTCATACTAGATTGCTCTCTATTCATGACTTCTAGGTTCTCGGAGGGTTTCCATTCTATATAGTTTTTGTTTTTCTTATATTTATGTCTTTTCTACTCGTTGGTGTTATTTTCTATTAAGTTATATCATTGAAGTCAATACTTATCATACTAGGTACGAGTTGGCTTACCTACTGGTGGATTATAGTAAGTGCCATAATGACTCGGAAAGTCGTGTAATGACAATTTAGTATTAGATCCCCAGGTTCACCGGCCTCACTTGTACAGAGGTAATACATAATAGAGTCCTACAAATTGATGTGGAGATATCTGTGACTTTTCTTTGCAAGGCTACAATCAGTCATTAAGAATTCCTCTCTTTTTGAATTGTTTTAGTGAAGTGTGTGTGTTATTGGTTTGTTGAGATCTCACGTCTTTTAGTCTTTTCACGGGATTGCTCATATACACTGCACATAGGTCCGGGTGAGAGGTATACCATCCTTAGATTGAGAGTAGGGTTTGGATAAAACAGTGGACCCTCCAACACCACATGTTCTTGAACAGCCGGTGGGGCCAAGACCTATACAGCCACCATCCAGAATGGCTATGGCTGGACACCTTCAAGAAGCCATTCCTCAACTTTTGACTGTGCTTGGAGGAATTTAGTAGGCCATAACACTATAACCAACACATGCAATAGTACCGACACTTGTTCCAAGTTAGTAGGATCAGCCTGTAATAGATCCACCTCAGGCCTTGGTACCATTCGAGGTACCCAACCTCTGATTGTGGACAGCGGTATGCCTCTAAAGAATATGCTCGAAGTGTTCTTAAGAATTTCACCTCTACGGTTTTTGTCATGACCCACGAGTACCCCCTAGACGTAACATGGCGTACTTGACCCCAAAAGGGTCTCGTACAATACCTTAGCATATCATGACATAAGAACATAGGGAAAAATGAGGAAAATTATAGATTTTTCTTTACACTCAAAGTCTTTTATAAAATGAGAGAGTCTATACACTATGTCTCAACCCATCTTTAACATTTGGATTAAAAACTCTTGAATATAATCCTAGGGACACCGCCCTTACAAAAAGTCTAAAACATCGAAGAAACACATAAAAGACCTATGGTCGAGTCCTCGAATACTATGAGGACTTACCAATCTTCTTTTTCTCGATCTACGATAGTCCTAGCCACGAGGATGGAATCCAATATCTTCAAACCCTACACTTATAGAAAATGTAGAAATATGGGGTTAACACAAAACGAACTAAGTATGGAAGCCATGCATAAATATCTTTAAAACATGCATCAAAAGGGACATTTTATTTGACACCATGCTATATGCCACTTTTCAACATCATATTTCAAATAGTTGGAGAATTTAACTCATAAGACAAATCACGTACAATTCATCATATCATAAGAGATATCATCATAACTGCAAGCTTAGTCTCTAACATAAGCATAATACATATCCCAATCTTCACAAGACATAGTTCATACACATAGTCAAATACAAAGATCATTTCATCATAATAGAACCATCACATAAGTAACCTTAAGCTATACTTGTGCAATGCATAGATAAGACCCCATAATCCTGTATATATTGAGTATCACTTCTAGGCTACCATGATCATGTATAACATACCTTAACCTTATCCATAACAAACTACAATATACAAGGAGTCATTAATGTTCATATCTTGTAGTAAGTAAGGTCACTCATATCAATAATCTATATCATGCATACATAAGTTCATATATCTTCCTAGCATAAGGAACTCATACCATAATCCCTTTACGAGTCTTTTTGTGCAGAGTATAAGTGAAGTCCCATACCCCCACACACTAAGTAAAACTCATAAAGAAGTCATTAGTATAGTTCATGTTCATAATTCATATAAAGTATGCATTTAACTTATGATCATCATATTATAAATGAGACATGTCATGTCCACTCTCAAAGCCTACTTGTGTAACGCATGAATGAAGTCACATAGCCCCATTCATACTTAAGTAGAACCTCTTGAGGAACCATAGTACATACTAATGTTATTTTCATAATTCATATTCTTATCATATAGGGAAATTCAACCTTAACTGACATAGACCATGTGAGCTACATGGAATCTGGTGTTCTACCTCTACACTAAAAAGAGGTGTCCTACTTGCCTAAGGTAGAACGTACATTTTAGGTTTTAGGTGCATCCACATGCTAAAGACTTATGTGGTAACATGGTTATGGGATACAAAGATTGCTACTAGAAACCCTAACTACTAACATGTAGGTTTCAATCTGATGAGATAACTGTACGGGGAACCCAACTACTAGCGTGAATGAACCCATCTCATACTCATATCCACTAGGTGCTAAGCATAATTCCCTTTAAAAGTCATATTAAGTCTTTAGATAAATTCATGTTCATGTAAGAATGCACTAGGCACTCAAACCAACATAATATCATAATAGCTCAAAGATTCATTAAGTGAGAATGTCCTTTCAACTTTAGAATCATCAACATGCGATTACACCTTTCACATTATATTTATAGTGGGTTCATGAGCATAGCCTTTAAATCAACACAACTACATAATCATAGTCCTAGACAATTCAAGCATCAACATATGTAATGGTAAGAGGTGAATGACCTTCCAATAGTTACCTCAATTAAACAATAGTCATAAGATCTTCACTTTCTAAGTGAATCATGAGTTTATACACAATTCTCATGAAGATGTACACACCCTAATAACTTTGCCCTTCAAGGGCTATGAACCACAAGCAACACCTTAGTCACGTCATAATCATATTCATGCATGGGGTGTGTGTGTGATTATCCTTCCAACGACACAACAACAACATTATCATAATACACTTTATCCTCAATGTATTCATAAACATGCATAGACCTCATATCGTACATTCAAGGGTCATATTGGGTCAACACATCTAGCATTCAATACATGAAACATAGGTACAACCATAACTCAAGTAATCCATTCCTGTCATGCATACACTCATAAGATCAGATTATGGGCCATGTGGGTGAAGTCCTTTCACAATAATATCATATACAATTCAACACACCTACTAGCTTCCTTCTTAAATCCTTAACATCCTTAGCTTATTCATTTTAGCTCTTTACCCTTAAGCCCTATGAGTTATCTCCATACTATAAGCCTTACTCTCAAGCAATGCCTCATATGATAATCTTGTATACCTAATTATGAAGGTGACCTAACCACATGCCACATTCTTGATCAAATATAGTCATATAGAAAACATATAAACTCAATCTCAATTTTACAGAACCATGATCTATCATAAGAGACCTGATCAATTAGTTTATGTCCCCAAGATTTACTCATAACCAATTGATGTCTAGGTGATCTAATCTAAAGCAATTCATCTAGAAGTTCATCAATCTTAGAAGGTCACATCTAAACTCTCAATTTGCCTCTTTCGTGACATAACCGTAGACTATATCAATTTCATTATAGGATCTTATATTAATCAAGTATACATGTAGAATTAAACTAAAATCATGCAATCTCATCATAATTTAATAACATCCAATCAATTGGATGAACTTGCGACAATATTCATAATGTGATAAAGAAGCAAAACTAGGATTGGTGGACTCGTGGAATCTTTGAATAATTCTAGTTAAAATCATATCAAATCAGTTATCCATTCATAAACAATCAAAATTCAACATTTAGAAGAAACTTTAAAAGGAATCCATGGGGTTGAGTTGAAACCCTAGCTATTTGGGTTTCTAGATTTGAGATAAAAGCTTTTGAAGGGACTCCTTGGGTGATAGCTACCCAAGAATGAGAACTTCCATACCTGAGGTGTAGAATCCAACCAAATTCGTATGAAAATGACCCCTTCTTCAAGCTCTAACTTGGTCCTCTTCCTTGTTGTTCAATGGAGGTTGTAGAGAGAAATATTGGGAGGGAGAAGAACTTTTAATTTGATTTGGGTTTTGGAGAATAAAGGAGTAAATGAAGTGTTTTAAGACTTTAATATTTATATATGTGATATAAAACAATTAAAAATGACCCCACACAATAATTTATTAAAAGGAAATTACCTAATAGCCCTTAACTTGGGTAGCACCCCGTCAGGACCTACGACCAACTAAATGATCCTTCAAGTGGACCATGGCCCATGGTGCTGTCCGTGGCCCCTTGACCAGTAGCTTCCCTTTGCAAGCCAACCTCCCAGCATGCTAAGGCATGACCATGAACCTTCCCTTGCATCGTGGTCATGACCACGGGTCGTGAAGTGGCTCATGGTCCCTTAGGCAGTAGTTAGGCTCCAAGAAATGACCTCCCAATAGACCAAATGGTCTCCATGGACCCCTTCACGGACCGTGGTCAAGACCAATGGTCGTGAACCCTTGCAGTGCTTGGTCAAGGGTTGGGTAGGCTTGGCTTTTGGCTAGGCTTTGCCCCCCTTCCCTTGGCACATGTCCTTGAAACCCTATAGCAAACCCTAAAAGGTCCTTCAACTACGTAGTCTAATGCGTACCTTGACGTTGACCCTCACGTTCTAGGTCATTACAATTTTCTTGAGTTGTGGGTGAGGATGCCCACAAGCTTTTGACAACTTTCTTGGAGTGACTTCTTAAATTAGGTCTACTGAAGTCCAGAGGAACCGACTTCATTACATATCAGTTTGATGGTCCAGCCATTTAATGGTGGTGTACCGTTACTGAGACCAAGCTAATTGAGCCTTCTCCGGTCACCTAGATCGAAATTTTTAAGTCTTTCTTTGCAAGGTTCATCCCTCATAGTGGCAGAGTTCATCTCAAGGATTAGTTCTCTATATTAAACCTTATTTGTTTACTGTGTATTAGTATGAGGCAAGATTTCATGAGCTCTCTTGCCATGCTACTTTGATTCTACCTACTGAGCAGGCGAGAGTTTGATACTTTATTTGTGGGTTAAGACTACAGTTACAAATTGAGACTCAGCCCATGGTATCTATGGCTCACATATTTTTAAGATGTTGTTGACAACTCCTGCACTATTTAGCAGCTCCATCGTGAGGCCAAATGGGGCAATGACAAGAGAGGTAGATATGGTGGTAGATATAGTTTGTCCTATTCCAAGGCTAGAGATGCACATGATAGGACTCAACAACTCTTGTAGCCATGTCTTCCCAATCGATCTGTTCATGCCCCATTAAAAAGTTCAGAGGTTGACTGGTATAGCCAGAGAAACAGTGGTTATAGTAAGAGTCATGAGCCCCAGTCTAATCGTTTAGGCTGTGGTGGTTATCTTGGGAGAAGATCATCATCGGGTAGTTTTGATTGTGCGGATGGGCCAGATATTGCCCTTTGCATAGATGAATTGCTATAGCTCAAAATACAACTCTACCAGCTCCACTAGCACCACCTCTAGTGTCACGAGCCGAGAGCACCCCCTAGTTATAACATGGCATACTCGACCCCGAAGGGGTCTTATACCAGCCACATAGTGATTCATTGCATTCAATAATGAAAATAGTGTAGAATTAAAAACTTATTTAAATCCAAAACATCAAAATACTCATTTAAACATCTTTCAAAGACACAACGGAAGACTAAGTCTCACATGGCCATCTTAACAATGTACTTGAAAACTAAAGTAGGGACACGGTCCATAACAATCAAAAACACTTGAATTGTCTATTACTTCAATAAAAAAGACACTTGTCCTCGGGAAATGAGGACATACCACTCTTAGCATTGGAGAAGACTCAATCCAAGCTCTTCAGTTTAGATGGAAGCAATCACTTGCCAGAACCTACACTTGTAGTTAAAAAGTTAGAAATATGGGTTAGTACAGATAAATATTCTATTAGAAACCATGCACTATGCCACTTTTTAGAAACATCATGTACAATAGCCCCAAAGACATACAAGACAAGTAACAATATCATACAAGTCATAATATCACACCTTGACAATATCAACATGGAAACATTTACCTTCACCTCAGACCTTAACTTTTAAATGACCCTTATGATATGCCTTGTGCAAATGCATGGATGTCGTCCCATACCACCATCCACCCCAAGGCACCGCATTAAGGCCACCAATAGTGAACTTACCATTCCTTCATTTTCACCTTTGCACAATATCCATATAAAAGAGACATATCATATCATAAGGCATGACAATGGAAAATAACTGATACTATAACTAAAGTATAGCATACATATCATATTAAGCATTTCAGAGCCCACATTCTTTAATAACTTCATTTAGGACACGTTCATGTCATAGCCATTAGGATTTAGAGAAAATCACTATGACCCTCTCAAATCCTACTCGTGCAATGTATAGGTAGCATCCCATAGTACTACCTACACTTTGTAGAACTTATCAAGGAACCACAATGAAATCTCACATGATGGGAAGTAAGCGTTAACCAACAGAGACCATTATAGCTTCTTATAGAATCCGGTGTCATAAGTTCCCACACCGTAAAGAGGTGGTCTACTTGCCTAAGGAAGAACAATTCATATAGCTTAGGTGGATCTACTAGCTACACCTATGCAGGCACATAGTATATTGGATAAGGTAGACGATCCTTGAAACTCATGCCGAACTTTGGGGAATTTTCCATCTAAGCAAATCCACTCGATGCTTAGCCTACATTCCGATACAATAGTTCATTACTTTGACATTATCACATATCAGAGGTTCCATTGGCCTACCGACTCTAATTCATTCATTAACACATGAAAGGGTGACTTAAGCCTACAGATTCAAGCTACATTTAGGAAAGCTCATTAACTCCTCTTGAAAGGGTGTCATAGGCCTACCGGTTCAAGGCTCATCGTTAACCTTCATTAGTGGAAGGATGCCCTAGGCCTACCATTCCCAAGGTTCATTATTAACAGGTGTGGAAGGGTGCTACTAGCCTACCGATCCAAGGATTCAACAATCAACAATACACTCATTTATACAAGAAGATGATGCATAAACTCTACCAATTCGAGATATACCATATATTGAATAACCCTTCATATTTTATCATCAACATTCATAAGTATCACATTTCAAAAATAGCCTTTCAATAATAGCACATTTACATTCAATAGATGATCAAAATAGCTTCGTTGAACTCCCACTCAACATACATTATCACGATTACACTTCAACTTATCATACTATTCCTTCAAGGACATGATCACAATGTAGATAATAAGAAAAAACCTCCACCTTTCAAGTGCATCAATATACAAGGCAAGTAAACATCTCCCTTTTCAATTAGATCAACAATTCATAAACAATTCTACTTTAACTTGTAATTAGGTCACAACTTGCCCCTTTCAAGGATATGATTACAAATTATCAATACACAAACAATTTACCATAGTTAAGATATATATAATGATACAATCCAATAACCCAAAACAATTAAGGTATATTTCAATCATAAGCTTTCATAATCATCAAACCCACTTCATAAAAGCATAATTTAGGAATTTAGATTAATAATGGGTTCATGGAGTATCTTCACCATAAATCATCAATTAAATACAAATATAATCAATATATGACATTAGAAACCATTTGAAATCATTTGGAAGAAGAACCCATGAGATTGAGTAAAACCCTTGGTTTTCATGAATTTGAAAATCTTTGAGAACTTCTTTCAAATTGACTCTTGGGTGAAGACTAACCCTGGAAAAAGGATCACCATACCTTTTACAAATATTTACCCAAGAAATTTGATGAAGAAAGCTTTGAATCCAAACCCTATCTCCCACTTCTTCTTCTTCCTTGAGTTTCAGAGAGTAATATAGAGAGAAGAACTTTGGGGAAGGGGGGGGGTTTGATTTTACGTCTTGGAGAAATAAGGAGTAAATGAAGTGTTTTAAGAGTTAAAACTATTTATATTTATGATATAAACCATTTAAAATCAACCCCACATAAATTAACATTAAAACGAAATTACTTTAAAACCCTTAATTTTGACTCCGTCAGGGACCAAGGGAACTTTGACTGTCCGTGACGGAGGACCACGGCTCGTGGTCCTCTAGGCAGTAGCTCCATTTTGTGGCCAAGCCTCCACCAGGCCAAGTAACCTTCACCGCCACTTCTACGGGCCGTGCTCAAGACCACCAGCCGTGAAGTGGTCCGTTGAACTTGGGCAATAGCTTGCCCAAGCTGCCTTGCTTGCCATGCCACCAAGTGACCTTCACGGCCACTTATACGGACCGTGGTCAAGGCCACTGACCGTGAAGTGGTCTGCGGTCATGAGGTAGTGCTTGGCCATGGTTGGGCAGCCTTGGCCTTTGGCATAGGTCTTGTTCCTTTGGCTTGGCACCTCCCCTTACAATCCTTAACCAACATCAAAAGGGGACTTTTAACAATGGAGTCTAACAGGTTCCTTGACTTTCACTCCTAAATCAAAGCTCGGGACAACATTACACCATATCAAACCTCTTTCCAAACTCAAACACACACCCACACATTAGGCTCTAGCTTAACCTATAATTTTCCGAGTCGTTAAATTATCCCCCACTTAGGAACATTCGTCCTCGAATGACAATTTAAATACATAAAGGGGTAACGACTCAAGACTAGCAGCCGAACAATCAAGACATATCAATATAATGCATATACCATAGGAGGAAACATCAAATCCACATCAATAAGCTCAATGCGATACAAAAAAGTAGGAACTACATCTACAAACTCACTATGCATGAAACATTAGCATTTATCATTTCATTTGAGGAACTTCCTTCTCCACATCACATCATGCTCATTACCATAATATAAGGCACTCAATACAACTATTTTCAAGAACACATTTAAGCATGTACAACAAGTCAACTCATGAAGCATTTAGGCAACCCATAGATGCATATCAACATGAGGAATAAAATCATGAAAGCTTATTTTCTCATATGCACTTAAATTTCATCAAAATATGCATAACGTAAGGAGACCATGGAAACTCATTTTCATAAAAACTCTAAAACATGAAACAAGCTACAAGGAACTCTTGGTCTCAAGCTTGAATAGGAATAGGAGGAAAGAGATAAGGATATCAAAACTCACCACAACCTAGTATTCAACATACCATCCCCCACTTAGGAGAACACCCAACTAAGGCTAACACAAAAAACAACATAGGAACCTCATCCAGACATTCATGACCACAAGGAACTATCACTTACCAGTGCTTTCATCCGGATTAGCTTCTTTGTCCTTGTGAGCTTAGAGAGCATAGAAACGGTTCCTCTTTTGAGCATCAAGATCCGGGTCACTAAGAAAAGCCTGCTTGGCCTCCCTTTCTCTAGCCATAAGAGTAGGACAATCTTTCACCTTGTGATCATTTTTCCCACAACGATAGCACCTACTAGTACCGGCTAGGCACTTCCCATGGTGCCTCATGCCACAAGTGGTGCAAGTAGATTTAGAATATTGAGATCCACCACCTTTCTCTTGGTTAAACTTAGGAGCACTTGAAAATTCTTGGTTTGGAGCCCTTTTCTTGAACCTAGGTTGACCTTGCTCATCGTATCTACCTCTCATCAAATCCTTATGCACCCTCTAAAGTTTGGACTCCTCAATGGATTGAGCATAGACCATGAGCCTAGAAATGTTCATGTCATTATGGAGCATTTACATATAGAACTCTTCCTTGACTAGGTCGGATACACCGGTCACAAACCTACTCATCTGATTTCTGTAGTTGAACACCAATGATGGAGCATACTAAGACAATAGGGTAAACTTCAATGAATATCCTTCAACATTTATGCCACCTTGCCTAAGGTTTATAAATTCCTCAACCTTACACTCCCTCTTCTCACGGGGAAAGTACTTACCAAGGAAAGTTCCCTTTAACTCTTCCCATTCTATAGGACCCGCTTCTAAAGGCCTATTGGATTTCCATTGTGTGAACCTCACTTGGGAAACATCCTTGAGTTGAAAGGAAGCCAACTTCTCTTTCTCCCTAGAGGTTACCCTTATAGAATGGACTATCTTATAAACTTCATCTAGAAACTCTTGGGGATCCTCTCCCACTTTAGAGTCAAGAAAAGTGAGAGGACTCATTCTTACAAATTCTCTCAACCTTGAGGCCATGGTACTCTCATTAGCATTCACCCTAGGCCCCACATCACGACTAACTTGAACCGTCATGTCTTGAGCTAGAGTTAGAAAAGCATCCCTAATCTCTTTATTAGCCATGTCTGGGGGAACCACCGAAACTTGATTTCCTTGATTGCCTTGAGGAACTTGGTCAGCTTGAAGACCTTGGGGAGGAACTCCCTCGTTCACAATCTCCTCGTCCATCCTTCTTTGGTTAGCCCTTGTATTCATATTCTATAAACACAAGACAATGGTTAGGAAAAGGACATCTATAAAGGTAAACTCTAAGGCAGGAGTTTAAGAATATGAAAGAAGTGTAACTTTCTAACGTCTTATAGCCTCTCGCTTATAGATGTGTCGCGACTCACACCGATAAACAAGACCCTACTAGATGTGGCTTGTGAGACTTTGATCCTAAACCAATTTACAAAATTTGATGCTCTCATACCATGTTAGTCACGACCCGAGAGCACCCACTAGTCATAACATGGCGTACTCGACCCTGCAGGGGTCTTATAGCATCCACATAGTGATTCATTGCATTCAATAATGAAAATAGTGCGAAATTAAAAACTTATTTAAATCAAAAACAACAAAATAGTCATTTAAACATCTTTCAAAGACACAACGGAAGAATAAGTCTCACATGGCCATCTTAACAATGTACTTGAAAAGTAAAGTAGGGACACGACCCATAACAATCAAAAACACTTGAATTGTCTATTACATGAATAAAAAAGGAAACTTCAAAACAACAGTTGTCCTAGGTCAATGAGGACATACCACTCTTAGCCTTGGAGAAGACTCAATCCAAACTCTTCAATCTAGATGGAAGCAATCAGTTGTGGGAACCTACACTTGTAGTTAAAAAGGTAGAAATATGGGTTAGCAAACAAAAGTGTACTAAGTATAATGACCATCCAAAAACATGCTTTAAAAGGAACATTTTTGGTTAAAAACCATACACTATGCCACTTTTTAGAAAAATCATGTCCAATAGCACAAAAGACATACAAGACAAGTAATAATATCATACAGGTGATAATATCACACCTTGACAATATCAACATGGAAACCCTTACCTTTACCTCAGACCTTCACTTTTAAATGACCCTTATGCTATACCTTGTGCAATGCATGGATGGAATCCCATATCACCATCCACACCAAGGCGCCACGTTAAGGCCACCAAGACTGAACTTACCATTCCATCATTTTAACCTTTGCACAATATCCATACAAAAGAGACATATCATATCATAAGGCATGACAAGGGAAAATAACTCATAATATAACCCAAGTATAGCATACATATCATATAAAGCATTTAAGAGCCCACATTCTTTAATAAATTCAATTAGGACACATTTATGTCATAGCCATTAGGATTTAAAGAAAACTCACTATGACCCTTTCCAAGCCTACTCGTGTAATGTATAGGTAACATCCCATACTACTACATACACTTTGTAGAACCTATCAAGGAACCACAATGAAATCTGACATGATGGGAAGTAAGCGTTAACCGACATAGACCATGAGAGCTTGTCATGGAATCCAGTGTCATAAGTCCTCACACCCTAAAGAGGTGGTATACTTGCCTAAGGAAGACCGGTTCATATAGCTTAGGTGGATCCACTAGCTAGACCCATGCGGGCACATACTTTATTGGATAAGGTAGACGATCATTGAAACTCATGCCTAACTTTGGGGGATATTCCATCTAACAAAATCCACTCGGTGTTTAGCCTAGATTCCCATAGAATAGTTCTTTACTTTGACATTATCACATATGAGAGGTGCCATTGGCCTACTGACTCCAATTAATTAACACATGACATGGTGCCTTAAGTCTACCAATTCAAGGTACATTTAGGAAAGCTCATTAACTCCTCTTGAAAGGGTTCCATAGGACTACCGGTTCAAGGCTCATCATTAACCTTTATTAGTGGAAGGGTACCCTAGGCCTACCATTCCAAGGTTCATTATTGACATGTGTGGAAGGGTGCTACTAGCCTACCGATACAAGGATTCAACAATCAACAATACACTCATTTATACAAGAAGAAGATGCACAAGCTCTACCAATTCGAGATATACCATATACTGAAGAACCCTTCATATTCTATCATCAGCTTTAATAAGTATCACATTGAGAAAATAGGCTTTCAATAATTACACATTTGAATTTAAAACATGACCACAATAGCTTCATTGAACTCTTATTCATACATACAATATCGTGATAACACCTCAACTTATCATACTATGCCTTCAAAGCCATAATCACAATGTACATAATAAGTAAACACCTCTACCTTTCAAGTGGATCAATATACAAGGTAAGTAAACACCTCCACCTTTGAAGTGGATCAACAATTCATAAACAATTCTACTTTAACTTATAATTAGGTCACAACTTTCCCCTTTCAAGGCCATGATTACAAATCCTCAATACACCAACCATTTACCATAATTAATACATATATAATGATACAATCCAATAACCCAAAGCAATTAAGACATATTTCAATCATAAGGTTTCATAATGATCAAACCCACTTCATAAAAGCACAACTTAGGAATTTAGAGTAATCACGGGTTCATGGAGTATCTTCACCACAAATAATCAATCAAATACAAAAACAATCAATAAATGACATTAGAAACCATTTGAAACCATTTGGAAGAAGAACCTATGAGATTGAGTAAAACCCTTGGTTTTCATGAATTTGAAAAGCTTTGAAAACTTGTTTGAAATTGACTCTAGGGTGAAGACTCACCCTAGATGAAGGATCACAATACCTTTTACTAAGATTTCACCAAGAAATTTGATGAAGAAAGCTTTGAATCAAAACCCTAGCTCCCACTTCTTCTTCTTCCTTGAGTTTCAGAGAGAAATATAGAGAGAAGAACTTTGGGGGAGGGGGGTTCATTTTAGGTCTTGGAGAAATAAGGAGTAAATGAAGTGTTTTAAGAGTTAAAACTATTTATATTTATGATATAAACCATTTAAAATCAATCCCACATAAATTAACATTAAAACAAAATTACTTAAAAACCCTTAGTTTTGGTAGTCCCATCAGAGACCAAGGGAACATTGACGGTCCATGAAGGAGGTCCACGGCCCGTGGTCCTCTAAGAAGTATCTCCATTTTGTGGCCAAGCCTCCACCAGGCCAAGAAACCTTCACGGCCACTTCTACGAGCCGTGCTCAAGACCACCGGCCGTGAAGTGGCCCACGTAACTTGGGAAGTAGCTTGCGCAAGCTGCGTTGCTTCCCATGCAACTAAGTGACCTGCACGGCCACTTCTACTGACCGTGGTCTAGGCCACTGACCATGAAGTGGTCCGTGGTCACGAGGCAGTGCTTGGCCATGGTTGGGCAGCCTTGGCCTTTGGCTTAGTTCTTGCTCCCTTGGACTCGGCACCTACCCTAGTATTCCTTAACCAACATCAAAAAGGGTCTTTAAACCACAAAGTCTAACACGTGTCTTAACGTTGACTTTTAAACCAAAGCTCAGGACAACATTACAGCACATCAAACTCCTTTCCAAACTCAAACACGCACACGTTAGGCTCTAGCTTAACCTATCTTTTTCCGAGTCGTTACCTCCAGTTATGGGTCGAGGTTAGGTTTAGTACCGTTGCAGTGGACAACATGGTATTGAAGGTGGTCCCCAGGGAGGAAGGTAACATGGTAGGACTACTGGTTAGGGTAAAGGTTGATATGGACATTTCTAAGAAGCTCTTTCGAAAGCAGATGCAAAGGCATCAAACTATGTGATCACATGTAAAATTATTTTATGCCATAACCCCACCTCAACTTTGTTTGACCCAGGCTCTACCTATTCTGGTGTGTTTGTGTTTAATGCTTCTTATATTGGTATGAGTTCATAATCTGTGGAAGCACTGTTGCATGTGTTAACCCTCATGAGTGAGTCTTTAGCAGTGGATCAAGTGTTTTTATCTTTCTTAGTGGCTAAGATTATATAACAGATAGAGTTAGTGATCCTCTCCGTCATTCAATAACTTAAAAAAAGTACTCTATTCTCTATCATGCCTAAGACCCTAGAATTTCCCTATTGACCAATTGAAATGGCCATCACAGGTGTCAGCCAACCACCTAGTTCTTGTCCAGTAACGCCACTGTCATCCCAAATTTATTTCCCAACTCTTCAACATCCCAACACTCCAAAAAATTTTCCTAATAGTACTAATAATCTAACTTTGAATACCCCTAATGGTTTGCCTAATAATCCTATTTATCCTATTGATGAGTTTGAAAAATTTAAAGAGTGTAGATATGCTTTGTTGCTGAAACCAAATACCCTAAATGCACATTCAAATATAAAAGGCCCTTTTGTTCCAGCAATTTCATTTTAAAACAAGTGTTTACTAATGGTATTCACTGGGTGATACGAACGGAGGATGAAGTAAACTGTATGTCTAAATTACAAATTTTGCAATATGTTGTGATAGGTATGTTCTGTTATAGATGGAAAAAAATAGAAGAATTAAGGAGAACACTACCTAAGCAATTCAATATTAAAGGATGTATTCAAATTGGTTTACTAAGAAACAAACATATTTTGATGTGGCTGGAGCTTTTTGAGGAATCTGTGAATATGATGGAAAAACTATCATACTACATCACTGATGGCGAAGGCTTTTCTTATCTTATGATACCACTAATATATGATGAGAAATTTAGAATTGATGAGGAGACCACACAGGTGATGGCATGGATATCATTCCCAGATCTTTGTCCTAACTTTTTTTTGGAAAGGAATCCCTATTTTCATTAGATTCAGCTATAGGAAAACCTACATGGCAATGATCAACAAGACTAGATCTAGTTCTACCACAGTTAAAATTTCAAGTTAATTAACCAAGTGATTTACCCAAGTTCATGGAGCTAAAAGTGGAGGATACGGTTAAGAACATATCAAGGGTGGAAAAAATAATAGTGGTGTATGATATGCTTCCTAAATACTGCAAGAGGTCTGATTAAAGGGATATTATGTGGATGATTGCACGATACTACAACCAGAGTTGAGAAAGAAAACACGCGAGGAAGCAACATAGGAAAAAGGCATTGAGGTTCCTATGCAACGACAAAGATATCACAGAACAATGACACGCAGTGGAATACTACTAATAAGACGTTCATCAGAAATAATAGTGGTATTGTTGACACATCTCAAATGGACATAGACAGGGAAAATGTGATTACCTCTATTAATTTTAATGCTTTAAGGGAGGAAGAAAAAGAGGGTGGATACATTACTGGCCATAAGGAAGACCGGGTGAACACTAACGAATGGATCACCAATTAATTCTATAATGGAAAAATCAATCACATGATTATGAGTCCAACATGCATGTAGTAAATAATGAGAGGGACAACAAAGGAAGAGAATCACAACTAACATGGTGGTGTAGAGATACAACTTACTAGTGATCAACTTGAGGAGGTGGTAGAGTTTCACTCACCTCTGCAAATAAAGAATGCAGAAGAGACTCAAGAATTAGGGGAAGAAATTTAAAACCAAATGGCTAATGTAGTGGTGCAGAAGAGCCCAAAAGAAGAAAACCAACTTGCCTTGATCGATGTATTACAAGGTCACAATTAAAGGGATTTCTTGCACTAACACGGTCCCCTTAGAGTAATAAAACAAATTTGATAACTGTTGCTATAGAATAACAAGGTAATAAGTGTATTATAAGAACAAATTTAGTCTATGAAACATAAGCAGTGACACCAAGACAAAACTCTTGAAATAATACTTTCCATGAGTTAGTCTCTCATCAAGCACATATAAAAGAGGAATCAGTAGAGGAAAGGAATGAACATAATGTAATTGAAAATATTTAAGATACAGATGAAGATAGGAATGAAGTGGATATGATGAAAAACATAGCACAAGTAGCACATGAGGCTGGGATATCCCCTCGAGGAAAATCGAAGAAGAAAAAAGGGAAAGCCCAAGGAGATAAACCTATGAGGTCAAATCTAGTGAGGAGTTGAAGAACAATATTAAAATGTTGTTTAAAGCCCTAATATGGAACATTAGGTCAGCCATATCTAATCACTCCTTCTATAGAGTACAAATGTTACATAAGTATCACAAATTGGACTATGTGGCAATTATGAAACCATTTATACAGGCTAGGTATATTAAACAACATAAAAGAAGACTAAGGATGGCTTCTGCAAATCACAATGTAAATGGGAAGATATGGGTTTTCTAAGGAAGATATTATGGTGCAGGTGATATCTGAAGAAGAACAACAACTAAATGTTAAATTTGTGTTTCCTAATAGTGACCAAATGAATTGTACTTTGATTTATGCAAACTGTTAACAACAGGAAAAACTTGTTTCATGAGAGGATATCTACTCAATCTCTCACAGTATATCTCTCCACAGGTTTGTGGGTGGTTATTTCAATATCATAATGGATGTTGAAGAAAAGATATGGGGACTACCTATGTACCCAATAAGGTGGAGAACTTTTTTTGTTACATTCATTGTAGTGAGTTGGTGACATTTATTTGAAGGGGTGTCCATTGAACTGGTTGTATGGCATGGCTGATGAGTGGTATCTCTTTCAACGATTGGATAGCATTATGGTCAATCAACTTTTTCTTGGGGTAATGGGACATGTTTAACTAGAAAATATTGACATATCTGGGTTAGATCATGCATTTATGTTACTGTCATGTGGTGTTCGGAATTTCCAATTTCACAAACCATATAAGTTTCTTATCTTCTTGACCGAAATAGAGATTCACAAGTAGATGGTGTTACAAAATTGTGTTGTAGAGAATAATGATGTTTTTATAAGGTTTAAAATGAATTTGCAAAGAACAAAGCAAGCATTATTATGATGGTGTAGGGAATGCTATGGGGATGTTTTAAGCAAATTATTAATAGAGAAGATATTGTGTGAATCAAAGAACTATGTGAGAAATTCCCTACTACTGTGAATTGATCTATCATTAATAGAGCTCATGTTGAATAATACAAGTATTGAATTTATTTTTTAAAGTTTTGGAGAAAGAAAGATGGTATGCAGTGGTTCACGGAAGGAGACAAAAACACCAAATTATTGCACAGTCTTGTGAAGGGGACGAGAAAAAAATTGGAAATTTCTTGGATTCAAAAAACTTATGGTTCTTTTGTTGAGGGTAATGAGGTGCTTGTAAATTGTGTATTTATACAAAAATCAATTTTCAGGTGGTGCTGAGGAAGATGGAACTTCTCTGATTGATCTTATCCCTTCTCTTGTTAAAAAGGTAGACAATTCCATGCTGAATAAGCGCCCTACTTTTTAAGAAGTTAGAAAGGTGGTGTTTGAGTTGAAGGTTGAAAGTTCTAGTGGTCTACATAGCTTTACAGGGGAATTTTGTCAGGTTTGCTGGAATATTATTGGTAAAGACATTATGAGGTGGTGATTGCTTTCTTTTCTAGTATGACTTTACCTAAATCTGTTACTCACACGACTCGGGTCTTAATACCTAAAAATAAAAGGTGATCTTCTTTTTTAATTTAAGAATAATTAGTCTTAATAATTTCATAAATAAAGTCATCTCTAGGATTATTCATGATAGCCTAGAATGACAACTTCCTAAGCTTATCTCTTCTAATTAATCTGGATTTATTAGGGGTAGAAGTTTTACCGAGAATGTCATTATTTCGGAAGAGATCATATTGGATATCAGAAAGAGGAGTAAAACAACAAATGTAGTATTTCAACTTGATATGGCTAAGGCTTAGGACTGGGTATATTAGGGCTTCCTAATGAATTTTTTGGGTAAGATGGGTTTTGAAAACCATGTTGCTGACAAATATGTAGATTGGTTGCAAACAATTAATATTCAATGTTTATTAATGGATAAGCATGTGGAATTTTTCACTCTTTGATGGGTCAGGGATTTCGAGTCATTTAGGGCTTGATATTCGGGAAATTAGTGTCCTCAATCCTTGTTTTTTTTCTCATAAAAAATCTTAAAATGTTAATATGCAGCAATCAAGGCAAAAAAGCAAGGCAGATACACTATAAGGCAAAAAGGAGAGAAAAAACACTGAAGAAGTTAAAGGAAAGAAAAGTTGGGTCTCACCAAAGCCATTCGGTGAGTCGCCGAGTGGAGCTTTAGCTCGTCTAAAGTTCCAACATTCATCACCATGAACAAGACAAACATAGCGAGCAAGATAGCAGTGTGGCGACACGTAGAAGTGATCGGTGATACCGATCAATCACCAGTAGTCAAAGAAAGGAGATGGTAAAAAACCACGCCAAAAAGGTGAGAGAGGGAGCACTCGGCGCATTGCGTATCAGGTCGACGAGCCCGACCTTCTTCGCCGAGTTACTCCGATGCTGAAATTCTGGGAAAGTATAAATGTTAATTTTCAATAGAAGAATAGAGTTTTGAAAAGTTCTAAAACATTCCCCTATTGTTCATTGTTGGGGTTTTTGATCCTTTTACAATTTTTAGCAGGGATTTACAGATTGTGAGACTTTCAGCTTTAATTTGTGCATTTGGAGACTTCTGGATCATTCCCCATTTAAAGGTATTGCAGATAAGCTCATTCGAGGAGGAATCATTCAACGGCCATTTCACATAGAATCTACCCCATTTATGAGATGACAAAACTAACCGTGCATGGTACACGAGAGAAAATTATGTGTCTCCCTTGAATTATATGATGTTAGAGGAGCATTTGGAGAAGAATCAACAGCGAGATGAAAACATGGCCATAATAATGAGCTAAATAGACCTATTAACAAAACATGTCATGGTAAGTGGTACCAAGGATGTGAATGCGGTCGAATTGGCGGAGTTAATCCAGATGGATCACACTTTGAGGCCATATACAATGAAGAAGTGCATTTCTCTGCAAATCAAGCAGGGGTGCTCATCCAAACAGTCAATGGCCGGGCAGAAATCAAGGTTGGAACTGGGATAGCGATGATGGTTGGAGACACTAAGATAGGGAATGGCATGACTGTGTTAAAAATTTGAGGGGTGGGATGGCGACAAAGATCGATATGTGCCTACTCATGAGCATCAAAAGACAAAATAGCCAAGGGCTGATCCTGAAAATTTCTACACAAAAGATATGCTTGCTCGTATCCTCAAAAAAGTTGAAGGGTCGGACAAAGTGCTAAAGGAAATGAAAGATGACGTCTCTTCTCTGAATCAAATAGTTAGTTCACACGCGATGTCTATTAAGCAGTTGGAAACACAGATGGGTAAAATCTCGGCTTATTAAATCACAAGGAAAAAAGGGGGTTTACTGAGTGATACCATATTAACCTAAAGACTAAAGTTTGAAAGAATGTATTTGTCGTGCAATGACATTAAATAAGACGTTTCTAATGAGGCAACCCAAGTTTTAGTTTTTTTTTGGTGTTTGAATAACTGTTGTTGGATGTGCAGTTTGAAAATTTGAAGTTTAGGAGAAATAGGCAATTTGGCGAGCTCAAACCCCATTCAGCGATCCGCCAAGTGGGTCCACGAGCTCGATCTGGATCGCCTTTGTGACCAACCAAAGGGTTGGATTTTAGGTAACTTCGGCGAGCAAAAAGTGCCATTCGGCGTATCGTCGAATTGGTCGGTGGCATAAGTTGATATCACCGATCGATGCATGAACAGAAGGGTCAAAAGGCTTCCAACCATTTTAAAAGCAACTGTTTTTCGTTTTAGATCATATTCCTTGTCAAATATTTTTGTGGGTATCATCGCGTAATTGGATATCGTCGCTTTACTCGCTTTTCCCTTATGCCCACATCATTTAGATGTTTGTTACTAAGGTTGGTGTCCTAAATTTTCTTTCGTTTTTTGCAATACCCTAAGCATGCTCGTATAATTGTTACATCTATTGTATAATCTTGTTTAACTAGTTGATTCTGAATTGTGGGTTGTTGATTGAGCTTGTTAGATTTCATGTTTAGCCTCCTATAGTTCGAATTTTGTGTTTTAATTGCTTAAAGTTGTGGGTGTGTGATTGTAGCTTGTTGGGGTGTGGGTGAAGTCTAAGTAACTAGAGTCGTAATGATCAACTTAATTTATCCAATGATAGATCGAGTGACATCGTTCTTAAGGGAAAAAGACGTTGATTGGAAGATTTTTAATAAATTGGGGGAAGTATGAGTACCTCGGGGTTGGTAATGATATGGGCTATGTGTTAATTCAATAGAACAGGGCTTTAATTTGGTTCTCGCAGTCTAGGCATTGAAAGTTGGGGATTAGGGTAAAAATCTAGCATGAGGGTATATTCGTCGAGCATAGTCGAGCTCACCAATTGATTATGTGGTTCTCCAACTGACCCCTCGCATCGCCCTTTTGCTCTAAAAGTTAGCTATTAGACTCTGTAATATTCAGTGATATGTCATCGCTCACTCGCCGAATGTCCATGTTATCCCCCTTTTGCAACTCAAATTTTTGAAAATCTTTCTGTGAAATTCGGCGAGCTACTTTTTGTCACGACACAGGGGTACACCCTAGATGTAACATGGCGTACTTGACCCAGAAGGAGTCTCATACAAGCCTTTCGCATATCATAACATAAGATAATAGAAAAGTATGGAAAATTTAAAAACTTTTATCCGTACAATCGAAGCCATTGTCATAAAAACAAGCGAAAGACTTTATATACTTTGTCTCAAACATCTAATAAAAGTTTAGAAAAGAACTCTTGGGACACAGCCCATACAATAGTCTCAACATGAAAAAAAAAAGGCATAAAGGAACTAGTGGATTTTTTCCTCGAAGATATGAGGACTCACAAAAATCTTCAACTCCTTTGATCCTTATAAACCCATCTCCAAGAATAGCACTCAAGTCTCCAAACCCTACATTTGATTAGAATGTAGGCAAAGTATGCATTAGTACAAAATGTAGTCAACGTGTTAGCTAGCAGAATCATAAGAGCATAACACAAGGGTTAGTCAATATAAGACATAATCCATATTCATATTAAATACTTTATGAAACATAAACTAGAAGCATAAGAGACAATATCATATAATAAGTAAGGTCTCCAACATAGGCATCATATAAGCTTTACTCAACCTTTAGTCATTCACATCATAAAGGTCTATTCTTAAGTAACCTCAAGGCATACTTGTGCAATGCATGAATAGCATCCCATAATACCATCCAAGCTAAACACCCCTTTTTTGCCATCTTAATCATAGTCTATATGCATGGTCAATCTTAGGCTTTCACTCTATAGGAGTACTATACCCCTATGTAACCTCAAACCACACTTGTGCAATATATGAAGGGCATCCCATAATACCATTCATACTAACATTGACCTTAAAGTCACCATAACCATACCTACCATTCACTTGGTCTTATTCTTAGCTTTCTTGATATAGACAAGGGAACTATCACGCTAAGTCAATCATCTCATGGAAGGAAACTATAACAACAATCCATCAAATATACATCATCAGAGAACACCTTATTGAATAACCTTAAGTCGTACTTGTGCTTTGCATGGATAGCATCCCATAATACTATTCATGCTAAGTACTACTTTTGGGTCCTCAAACTAAGGCTTCTTGTTTTGGAAACTAGTTCCTCTCTTCAACTTTAGAACACTATGAGGCACTCCATTAAGCACAACTTAGTTTGTTACTAGGTTGAACCCTATGAGACACTTCTTTAAGAATGTCTAAGTTCATTATTAACATGGATCCTATGAGATACTTCCTTAAGCATGTCTAAATCCATGTATACCTTAAACAATATGAGATACTCCTTTAAGTATGTCTTAGTTCATTAATAAGATATGTAACGACCTAAGAGCACCCCCTAGCCGTTACATGGGTATTCGACTTCTCGGAGTTCTTATACAAGCCTTATCATTCATTCTTCGCATAGATCATAAAAATCACTAAGAATTTAATACTTTTATTCAATAAAACCATAAGACTTCAAGATTCAACAAAATTTGAAAACATCATTACTGAAGCAGAACAACTAAGTATCTTTAGCCAATCTTAGACAAGAACTTAAAACGTACTAAGGGACAAGGCCCTTTAAAATGTATTACAATGACTAAGAAACTTCTAAACATAGTCCTTGAATACCCAAAACTTTGAAGAGTGAAGCAATCCAAGCAACTCCAAAGCACAATCACCTCCTAGTTACCACAACCTACACTTGTATTAAAATAGAAGAAAGGGGTTAGTACAACACACGTACTAAGTATAAGGATATGCAAAACATGCTAAAACGGACACTTGTTTGGAAGTTACGCTTTCATGCCATTTTGATAAAATCTCATGAACATTAACATAATAGGCACCTTACAAGTCACAACTAACAATACAAAGTCATATGTTTCACAATACCTCATAAACATACATAACCCATTTACCCTTACCTTCCTGCTTTTGACCTCCACCTTAACTAACCCTTAAGCAATACCTTTGTGCAATGTATGGGCAACGTCCCATACCATCACCCACACTAAGGCACCACCTTAAGGTCAGACAAAGTGCACTACCATGCGTACCTCGACCTTCACCAATTGATCACATGAGACATATAAGCACATAATCCAACAAGTCACTTCATAAAGACACTCATCAAATGTCATCCAAAGACTCACCTAAGTAAGACATGGTGAGGCAGCCCATACTACCTCTCCATACCACACCCAAGTGATCCTTAAGGCTACACAAGACAAGCTCCATTCACATCTCAACATAAATCGTTGATTCAACTTAATGCATTTAGACAACTTCATTCGCTAATGACATAAGATCTTAACATACATTCAATTCAACATAACCACTTACATTCAAGTCATTATGACTCACTTTCACATTAGCATACTCAAAGACCAACACTTTCATTAATTAGCCCAAAGAGACTCATTCACTCATTATCATTACTAAGACACACCAAGATCTCCCTTATATGTCTACTTGTGCAATGTCTAAATGATGTCCCATTCCACCACCTATCCAAAGTAGTAAACCCTTCAGAGACCCTAGTTCATTCATTCATTACTGTGGGGGAAGAGCCTTAACCGACATAGACCATGGAGCTTAACATGGAATTCCGGTAGTACCCTTACCGGATAAGGGATCCCCACTTGCCTAAGGTAGGGTCATTCTTTTAGCCTTTACGTGTTAGAGACCACTAGCTAGTCCTATGTGGGCACATAGTTAAGGGATAAAAGGATAGCTTCTAAGTACCCACATCTCAACTAACGAAGGGGCACCTATCTTAAGGGTTGCTACTAAATACTCAAATCTCAACTAGCGAAGGAGTATCCACAATCTTTCATATACTCTCGGTGCTAGACATTACTCCCCCACGGAGTTGGACATTCATTTCATTCATTTATTTAGGGATAAGGATTGCTACTAAGTACCCTCATCTCAACTCACGAAGGATTACCCATCCTAGCCCAACATTCATTCATTTAGGGATAATGATTGCTACTAAGTACTCTCATCTCAACTTACAAAGGAGTACTCATCCTAACCCACATTCATTCATTAAGGAAGCTGTTGGATTCAAAGATGAAAAAACCTTTCATCTAGGAACCCCATTCATTTAAAGAAGTACTTTATGAGACTATCCTTACAATAGACCCAACTTTCATTCATTAGCATTAACTCACATTCTTTTCATTTATTCTCACATTATTTCATTCTTTTCATTCATTCTTCACTAGGTGTGAGAGTAGGTAAACATAGTATATCCTAACCTCACCTTCATTATAAGTCATTCAAAGAAGACAATAATCAAGTATA
The DNA here is from genome assembly GCF_019186545.1 of Solanum stenotomum. Lineage (NCBI taxonomy): Eukaryota > Viridiplantae > Streptophyta > Magnoliopsida > Solanales > Solanaceae > Solanum > Solanum stenotomum. The sequence continues at coordinate 24,138,457 of NC_064287.1, forward strand.
ACACATAAAGTCTCTACACAAGGTTGCCTTTCATGCTCTTAGACCATAAAAAAATTCACATCATATCACATTACCTTCACATAATCAACATTACTCAAAATAACAATCATCCAACTTTGCCTACAAGGCGATGATCACAACATGCTTATAAAGTAAAGACCTCCCCACTTTCAAAGGGATCAAACCTCACAATTCTAATATTTACAACATATATATATATATATATATATATATATCATACTAGAATCAGTAATCTATTCACAATTTCATCATCATAAACCATAGGTCACAATTGCCCATTCAAGGCCAACATCCAATATAACACAATTTACCATCAATTGCTCATAATTCAATTTAGAACAATACATAAATCAATACCCATAACAATATACACATCAATATCACATTATTAGCTCATAAACAATAGACCCACTTTAGACCCAAAATTATGATTTCAAGATATGCAAGGGTTCATGGGTTTTTTTTATCTTAAAACCATCAATATTAACATAAATTATCATTTGAAATACTTTCATGCAAGAACACAAGCTTAGAATTGAAATTGGGGTTTTTGGTGTTTTTGAAAAATATTGAAATCACTTTGATTTGGCTCTTTGATTGAAAGAAGAATCAAAGATAAAATCCCCATACGTTTATGATTAATTTCCTAGGAATTTGAAGGAGAAATCAGTAGGAACCCATCCCCTAGATTGAAGCTTCATCAATGTCTTCCATAGAGTTCTAGAGAAAATTTATTTGAGAGGGAAGGTTCAATTTGGTTAATGAGGTTTAATTCTAGGTTTGGGGGTTTTAACCACTTAAAATACCCTAAAATAAGTAGAATAATAGTTTATAATAATTCCCCAAAGTACCCAAACTACCCCTCACTTAGTTGGACCTTTTAAACAAGTCAAAATTGAGTTTTATTTTCGCAAATTTCGTCTGGAAACAAGTCCGCAACGTGCAGGTCTTCCCACAAGTTTCTGGAAATTATATTTCAAGGTAGAAGAGTCTGCGACACGTCCACGACGCGGACCAAACATTTGGCCCTTGGTGGAGATAGTCCGTGACGCGGACATGCTCCCTCCATGAGCAACTTCAAGCTGCCTTGGCAGCTTGTTTGGCCAAGGGTTGGGGTCCCCACGGGGACTCTTAGGGTGGTCTCGGGGAGTCGTACCTAAACGTTTTGACCCTAAAAACATTTATTCAGACACTAGGGTAACCTCCACTGATTTTAGACACCAAACAACACATAAAAACCTGAAAAACATACTAGAACATATTAACACGTAAAAGACTAGTTTCCGAACGTCTTGGTCGTCCCTTGACGTTTGACTTCCAAACTCTTTAACACTAACTAAAAAGGCTATTCTTCATTATTTTAACAAGCTATTAATGCATAAAACCCATGTGAGGCTCTACTTTATCCTACTTCATTTTGAGGGGCGTTACAAGAATGACCCTATAAGATACTACCTTAAGCATTTTTAAGTCCATTTATGCTCTTGAACACTATGAGATACTTCTTCAGGTCTGTCGTAGTTCATTAATGCTTTTGAACACTATGAGAGGCCTCTTCAAGCATGTCTTAGTTCATGAACATGAAGCAAAACAATGCATATAAGTCATTTCTAACAAGGACTAAGCAGTTTCATAAACATGCAACATATAAGGAAATCATGGAAACACATAAACACACAATAACCTTACTTTTTAGGAACACTATATCCCCCTTGGGAGTAAGCCTATTCAGTCACTTCTTAACATCATTCATGCTAAAGACAACTTTAAGGTCTAACATAACAAGTCACAAAAGACAAGAAAATCTGGAAATTACTAAAGCATAAAATACATACTGAAAACAACATGAGGAGATCACTCTTGATCTTCTCTAGATTGGAGAGCATAAAACCTATCCTTCTTTTGAGCACTCTCATCCGGACCACTAGAGGCAACCTTCTTATCCTTCCTTCCCTTAACCTTATGAACCGGACAATCTCTCATTTTGGGCCCATCCTTCCCACGTCCATAGAAACCATCCATGCCGGCTAGGCACTTACTATAATTAATCCTTCCACACTTGGTGCAAGTAGACGTAGGAAATGGAGACCCACTACCATTTTCTTTTTCAAACCTCGGGATGTTGGAAGGATCTTGGCCGGAATACCTTTGTTTAGATTTAGGCCTACCTTGTCCATCAGACTTAGCATTAGAAAAGTTCACATCACTGGTTCTAACTCTTTTTATCTCCTTATTCATTTTCTTGACCTTTTGCTCCTCAATTTGTTCGGCATGAACCATAAGACTTGAAATATTCATACTTGGGATGTGAATTGCTGAACGACACTCATTCTCTACCAAGTCGGACACTTCCATCACAAATTTATTCATTCCAGCATTTGAGTCTGCCAGTATAGTTGGAGCATACTTAGATAGTTGGGTGAACTTAAGAGCATAATCCTTCACACTCATACCTCCATGACGAAGGTTAATGAATTCTTGCATCTTTCGTTCTCTCAACTCTAGAGGAAAGAACCTATCTAGGAATGCTTCTTTGAAACCTTCCCACTCTATTGGGCCCGCTTCAACCTGCCTATTGTCCTTCCATTGTTCATACCATATTTGTGCGATATTCATCAATTGATAAGCGGCTAGCTCCGCTTTCTCTAGCGAAGTCAATCCCGTGATGGCAAGCACCTTATACACTTTATCTATAAAACCTTGAGGATCTTCCTCCATTTTGGATCCATAAAACTCCCTTATTCTAGAAGCAACCATCCCTCTTATTGGGTTTGCCAGAGCTACAACTTCTCTATTGGCTTGCGTCGTCAAGGCTTGAGCCAACAATTGCATAAAAGCCTTAAACTTTGCTAGAGTGACATTCTCAGCTATAGGGTCATTTGGAACTTGAGGAAGAGCTTAGTGTGGGACTTGGAGAGTAACCTCTTGCTCCACATTGTCTTCCTCATCTTTCCTAGCATTTGCCCTTGTATTAGCCATACCTTGCAAAAACATAGGGCACAGATTAGAAGAAGGACCTACTAGAGCCAAACTCTATGGCACGACTTAGAGAATGAAGAAGTAAGATTTCCTAACCAACAAATAACCTCCTAATAATAAATGTCGCCCGCTTCACATTTATGAAAAAGACTCTACTAGAGGAGGTTTGAGACAATCGTAAAACCATTCTAAATCTTGTGCTCTGATACCAAGTTTGTCACGAACAAGGGGTACCCCCTAAATGTAACATGGTGTACTTGACCCCAAAGGTGTCTCATACAAGCCCTTAGCATATCATGACATAAGATAATAGACAAGAACGGAAAATTTAAAAACTTTTATCCATACAATCGAAGTCATTTTCATAAAAACAAGTGAATGTCTTTCAATACTTTATTTCAAACCATCTAATACAACTTTAGAGTAAAACACTTGATACACAGACCATACAATAGTCTAAACATGAAAATAAAAGGCATTAAGGAACTAGTGGATTTCGTCCTTGAAGCTATGAAGACTCACCAAAATCTTCAACTCCTTTGCTCCTTAGAAACGTATCTCCAAAAATAGCACTCAAGTCTCCAAACCCTACATTTGATTAGAATGTAGGCAAAGTAATGATTAGTACAAAATGTACTAAATATGCAAGGCATAATCATAAGAGCATAAGACAAGGGTTAGTCAACATAACACATAATCCATAATCATATGAAATACTTCATGAAACATAAACTATAAGCATAAGAGACAATATCATAATAATAAGAAAAGTCTCCAGCATAGGCATCATATAAGCTTTACTCAACTCTTAGTCATTCACATCATAAAGGACTATTCTCAAGCAACATCAAGGAATCTTGTGAAATGCATGAATAGCATCCCCTAATACCATCCAAGATAAGCACCCCTTTTTGGCCATCTTAACCATAGTCTATATGCAAGGTCAATCTTAGGCTTTCACTCTATAGCAGTACTATACCCCTAAGTAACCTCAAAGAACACTTGTGCAATGTATGAAGGGAATCCCATAATACCATTCATACTATACATAGCCTTAAAGTCACCATAAACATATCTACCATTCACTTGGTCTTATTATTCGATTTATTCATATAGACAAGGGAACTATCACCGTAACTCAATCATCTCATAGATGGAAACTATAACAACAATCCATCAAACATACAACATGAGACAACACTTTCTTGAATAACCTTAAGTCATACTTCTGCAATGCATGGATAGAATCCCATAATACTATTCATGCTAAGTACTACTTTTAGGTCATCATATTAACGTCCCGAGGCTACCCCATTGACGTAAACACTAGACTTAGGATTCCAAGTGACCCCACGCTAACCCTGAGATGGCATATCAAAAGTGTTGGGTATGTATCAAGAGTTAATGGGAAATTGAGGGAAGATGAAAGAGGAACTTGGAAAAGTTGGGAACTTGAAAAGTTGAGAACTTGAAAAGTCCTCTTATGCTTTATTGAAAAGACATTTGTCCCTCATCGGTGGTGGAAAGAAAAATAGGAGAGTTTAAATATAGAAACACTCGGCTTTGGCTTTGGATTTGGATTTGGATTTGGAAAAATGATCGATCGAGAGATTATTTTTTGGAAAAATTTTGTTTTAATTATTTTACTTAATTAATTAAATTAAATTAAATGGCCTTTCCCGTTTTATTTAAATTTCCCGCAGTGACTGTTCTGAAAGGCTGCAACTTTCAGAAACAGCCATGACCATTCGAAAGGTTGCAAACTTTCATGAATGGTCGTGTGGATTCTGAAAGGATTGCAACCTTTCGGAACCAGTTCCTCTTGCCTATAAATACATTGATTCTTCTGATTTATTCCTTATGAATTTTTCTAATTTCTTCTTCTTCTTCTGCACAAAATTTCTTCGTGTACTTTGATACATATTCTCCAGTAACAAGGATAACGTCAATTAGAATGTTAATAGCACTAGCGGCAGTGCATGATCTTAAAATCCACCAAATGGATGTAAAGACAGCCTTCTTAAATGGAGAGTTGGAGGAAGAAATTTACATGGAACAACCTGAAGGGTTTGTGGTTCCTGGTAAAGAAGAGAAAGTGTGCAGACTTGTGAAGTCGCTTTATGGACTCAAGCAAGCACCCAAACAATGGCATGCTAAATTTGATCAAACAATGTTGACAAATGGATTCAAGATTAACGAGTGTGATAAGTGTGTTTACATTAAAAACGTTCCGAATCATGAAGTCATTGTTTGTTTGTATGTTGATGACATGTTAATAATGAGTAAAGATATTGACAATATAAATGCTACTAAGCGCATGCTGTCCAGCAAGTTCGATATGAAGGACTTAGGAGTTGCTGATTTGATCTTAGGGATCAGGATTCTCAAAACTCCTCAGGGACTAGCATTATCTCAATCTCATTATATTGAAAAAGTATTGGATAAGTTCAAGTACTTGAATTTCAATGTTGTCAAAACTCCAATTGATTTAAGCTTTACATTTCAAAAGAATGTAGGCGAAAGTGACTCTCAAGTGGAATATGCCAGAGTGTTGGGAAGTTTGATGTATATTATGAATTGTACGCGACCAGATATAGCATGTGCTATTAGCAAACTGAGTCGTTTCACTAGTAATCCGAATCAAACTCACTGGATGGCAATGAAACGTGTGTTGGGTTATTTGAAGCATACACAACACTATGCTTTGCATTATAATAAATATCCTGCCGTTATTGAAGGATATAGTGATGCAAATTGGATCACCGGGTCAAATGAAGTAAAATCCACAAGTGGTTATGTGTTTACACTTGGTGGAGGAGCAGTCTCTTGGAAATCATCCAAACAGACATGTATCGCTCGCTCCACAATGGAATCTGAATTCATTGCCTTAGATAAGGCCGGTGAAGAAGCTGAATGGCTCCGGAATTTCTTAGAGGATATTCCATTCTGGCCCAAACCTGTGGGACCTATTTGCATACATTGTGATAGTCAAGCAGCAATAGGTAGGGCAGGGAGCGTTATGTACAACGGGAAGTCTCGTCATATACGACGGAGACATAATACCGTAAGACAACTCCTCTCTAGTGGAATTATCACAGTTGACTATGTGAAGTCAAGCGATAATGTGTCAGATCCACTAACGAAAGGCCTAGTGAGAGAGGCAGTTGAAAGATCATCTAAGGGAATGGGTTTACGGCTTAGGACAAGTCAGCATGGCGGTAACTCTATCTAGCAGACTGGAGATCCCAAGAGCTAGATTCAAGGAGAAAAACAAAGTTGTGACTGACGGTTCGACATTGTCAATCAACTCAATCCATTCTCATGATGAAGACAATGTTCAGGAACAAGGTTAAGACTTTAAGGCTTGTTAATGAGTTAATATAGCTTAAAGTTTTTAATGATTTGCTAAGTTTGGCAGATTTGACCAAATAGTGTATCTACGAGATGACACGGTTAGAAATCACCTATGTGAGTGTGAAGTGTAAGCCGCTTCAAAGAGAATTTTATGTCAAAAGCCTATTCTCTATACACTCATGAAACCAGGAGGTGTTCATGGCTGAAACGAACACAACCGTAAGAACCATAAATGGTAAAGGGTTAATTGTGTGACATATGGTTGTCTAGGTATACACCAAAGCTCGACGGTTCAAAGATATCGCATCTACCGATTGACCGAGTATATTCGACATATGTTCAGTACGGAAAGTCCAAGGGAAAACCTACTTATCCAGATGCAATTGATTCTTGCTTGTAAAGTACACACTCGTCCGTGCATTCCTTATGTTATAACCATTCCCCATTAATGTGGGGGATTGTTGGGTATGTAGCAAGAGTTAATGGGAAATTGAGGGAAGATGAAAGAGGAACTTGGAAAAGTTGGGAACTAGAAAAGTTGAGAACTTGAAAAGTCTTCTTATGCTTTATTGAAAAGACATTGAAAAGACATTTGTCCCTCATCGGTGGTGGAAAGAAAAATAGGAGAGTTTAAATATAGAAACACTCCTATTAATTGTTAAAAGGGTTGGAAAGAGGGACCCCCCTCGCACCATCATCATCGTCGCTTGCTCGGCTAGGCTCGGCTTCGGCTTCGGCTTTGGCTTTGGCTTTGGATTTGGATTTGGATTTGGATTTGGATTTGGAAAAATGATCAATCGAGAGATTATTTTTTGGACAAAGTTTGTTTTAATTATTTTAGTTAATTAATTATTTAATTAATTAAATTGAATTAAATGGCCTTTCCCGTTTTATTTAAATTTCCCGCAGTGACTGTTCTGAAAGGTTGCAACTTTCAGAAACAGCCATGACCGTTTAAAAGGTTGCAAACTTTCATGAATGGTCGTGTGGATTCTGAAAGGATTGCAACCTTTCGGAACCAGTTCCTCTTGCCTATAAATACATTGATTCTTTAGATTTATTCCTTACGATTTTTTCTGATTTCTTCTTCTTCTTCTGCACAAAATTTTTTCGTGTACTTTACTGTTGTTGAGTGGTTCGTTGACACTAGCGTTTTGGGTATCAATACACTGGTAATTGAGATCATTCTATCCTGGGAGGACATATTCCAAATCAAACCTCGGATACTAGAGGGGAATAATTTCCTTAAGGGGTCACTGTGCATTCAGTGGGTTTGATCTTTTTCTGATTCTTTTTTTCCAGATTGTGGTACATTTTTTTTACAGATTTTAGTTTTGTCAATTAATTTCTGTTCATCTATTGTTACTGGTTTATTAAACTTTGGTTACTTCGTGTTTCTGCAAAGTTTATTGAAATCAGTAATTCTGATTTTTTTATACACAGATTGATAACAAAAAGCATACTAGATAAACTGAAGTAAGGATTTCTATGCGGAAGCTTAAATCATGAAATAAACTAAAATGATGGGGGATACCCAATCTACGTCCGAATATATAAACTGTACTAAGATTTCAATAACAACTCAAAGATCAATCTCAAATCTAAAACATAATCTAACTATGTCTGAAATAAGCCTCTAACGGATTAGAGATGCTGGGACATGCCCCAACTAACTCTAGCAAAACTGAAGCCAAAAGAAAAGATTGAATAGAAAAAATGTCAATCGTCCTTGAACAATGAGAACTCACTGATGATACTGCTGAAATGGTGATCAGGAATGATCTATGCGTGATCTGAATGAGAAGGACCTGAGCCTACATCACAAGAAGATGTAACAAAGATTATGCACCAAGACTTGAAAGGTACTGAGCATGCATAATAGTATAAAGTTGAACAATATATACATAACTAAAATAAAACGTGTTGAGCAATGATATAAGATGAACATGATGAATACGCATAACATATGAACATGAACTAAGCTAAATGCAATGACCAAGTACATAACAGCTGAACTGAATAATGAAATATAACTGGTAACCTGGTCAATGCATTAGAATCTTAGTGTGGAAGCTACTAATAACCCACATAAAACCACATGAGCTAAACGTGGAGTCCGATGTATATGCCCCATCGAGAGGACCCAATATACATTGTTAGGGGTACAAGGGCATGACTGGCGTGGTCACTAAATATGATGCCCATAGAGGGAACTTAACCTATGGCGGCACGTAGTTCTGGGACTATGAGGGTAGCTGTAGTCCATTCGGTATTAAGCCTACTCCCAACTAGAATCTATACGATACAACATAATTGAATATAAACTGGATAGGTCAAGATTCTAATATGCTAACTGCAAATGAATAGTAAGTATTGATAATTAAACATTTGGAAACTGATGCATGTATATATGTATAAACTGACCTAGCAAGTGTAATTCGTAAACTAACATAATTTATGCAACTAGAATTCTGAATTTCATGTAGGAATTAAGAAACATAGTTATGAAACCGTAATAATCTGATTAGGATTTATCTAACAACTAAATCACAGCAATAATCTGAAGTTCTAGAAACCCTAAGTCTAAGCATAATGAAGGAAATCAAGAATCTAACTGATTCTAGGGACCTAATGGGTGAAAGGAATCCACTAGTGAAATCCCACATACTTCGTGACAAATTCCACGGAGAAATCTTTCGATTTCGGGGTTGGAACAGAAGGAAACTTGTTGTGTTCTTAAAGAGGGTTTGGTCGATTGTTTCTTCTCCTTATTCCTTGGTTTGATCGATATTTGGGAGAATGAATTATTTAGGGTAAGTTCTAATTAAGTTACTAGACTCAAACGGACCTAAGGAACACAGTTTATACGTTAAACAATGTAGTTTAGTTGTGCAACGCACAGGGAAAATCCCAAATGACCCTGCCTTAAAAGTTATCGGGGCCAATTGACGGAGTTGACCGACTTAGCATTGACTGACCTACGGTCCATCATGGTGAATCTTCGACTGGCTTCAAAGGATGAGTGTTAGGCCCCGAGGCTACCCCATGGACGTGGACACGGGACTTAGGCTCACGAGTGACCCCAAGCTAACCCTGTTGGCATATCATAAGCATTCTTAAGGAGAACTGAATTAAGAAAGTACTATGTGGAAGCTTAAATAATGAGATCAGCTGAAATGATAGGGAATGCCCAAAACTATTTGAATTTAAATAAAACTGAGAAGAATTTAAGATACTAAAATAAAACTTAAACACTAAAGCTAAATATGTGTTTGTCTGAAATAAGCCTCTAATTGACGAGATATACTAGGACATGCCCCAACTAAATCTAGCAAAACCTGAAACTAAAGACTAAATATAGAAGGATAATCATCTCAATAGTCATTGAAAACCGAGGACTCACCACTGATGCTGCTGAGCTAAAGATCGAAAATCGATCTATGCGCGATCTAAATGCTGAGGACTTGAACCTACATCACGAGAAGATGTAGCTCAGAGTATGCGTCAATACTTGAAAGGTAATGAGCATGAGAGATAGAGCAAAGCTGAACAATATACATAACTGAACAAAACATATAACTGAGCAATGATATAAGATGAGCATGATATATACTAAAAAGTATTGAACATGAACTAACTGAAGGGAATGATAAAATCTATAACATGTTGAGACTAAAATGTGACTGTAACTGATACCATGGTCAATACAATAAAATGTGACTGTGGGAACTTCTAATATCCGACATAAAACCATATGAGCTAAATGTTGAGTCTGATGTATACACCCCATCGAGAGGACCCAATATACCCTACCAGAGGTATAGAGGCATGACTGGCGTGATCATTAAACTAATGCCCACAGAGGGGACTTATAACCTACGAGGCCACGTAGTTCTGGGACTTGAGGGTGACTAACCCTAGTCCACTCAGTATTAAGCCTACTCCCAATTGAATATGTAATTAACAAATTATGACTGAATTTCTGTAATACTGGATAGCTCAAAATACTAACATGCTAACTGAAAATGCAACATTTAATTTCTGATAATGAAACATTTGAAAACTGAGGCATATACATCTATTTATCTATCCTAGCTAATATAATTCATGAACTAAATGAACTACGTAACTAGGGTTCTGATTTTATACAAGAATGTACTCAAAACAGTACTAAAATCATGACACTGTGATTAGGAACATTAAAGTAACTAATTCATAATAATCTGCTGAAATTCTTGAAACCCTAGGTCTAGATAATATGGAGGGAATCAAGAATTAGACTGAATTCTAAGGACCTAATGGGAGAATGGAACCGACCAGTTAAATCCCAGATACCTGGTGATAAAATTCACAGAGAAATCTTTCGATTTCGGGGCTGGAATTGATGAAAACTTTGTTGCGTTATCTTATAGGGATGCTCCACTTCTCCTCTAATTTGCTGTAAGTTTCGCTTGATTTTGGTGAATGATTTATTATAGTAAGTTCTAATTAAGTTACTAGGCAAAAACTGACCAAAACAACGTAGTTTAGGGGTCTAACGCAAAAGGAAAAGACCAACCGAACCTTGACTTAAATGTCTATCGAAGCCACCGACAAACTGATAAACGGTCTGTGGACTTACCCACGGTCCATCTTATCAACCGTCGTCTTTGCTTCAGAGACTTGATTTTCGGGGCCTCAATCCACGACCTAGGAGCAGTGCCTGTGGTTTGACCTACAATCCATGGGTTCGGCCCTTAATTGACACTTAGGCGATTTCCAAGGCCGTTTCTAGGGATGGCTTGCACGCACGCCACCACGGTCCGTCGTCAGGACCACAACCCGTGAAGGGTGCCGTGGTATAACGTCTGGGTCTAGTGGACTCCGCCTGGCTTCCACGAGTGCCAGTACATCCCATAAGGTAGTCCATAGCCCGTGGACCCTATCACGGTCAGTGAACCCTGCCGTTGTTCACTAGTTCTAGTGATTTTCCTGCTGCATTTTCTATGTATGAATTCTGAGGTGTTNGGTAGTCCATAGCCCGTGAAGGGTCCCGTGGTCTACCCCTGTTGGAAGGTATTGAGTCCATGTGCAGGTCAACGGACCGTGGACCCTATCACGGTCAGTGAACCCTGCCGTTGTTCACTAGTTCTAGTGATTTTCCTGCTGCATTTTCTATGTATGAATTCTGAGGTGTTACAATGACTCTTGAGGGGTCTAAATCACAGACGTGGACCACGGACCGCAGTCCTACCTACGGTCTATGGTGCTGGCGTGGGTTGACCCTTAGCTAAAAATTTCTAGGTTTCTGGGGAGGGGCTGCACTTGGACAACCACGAACCTCACCTACGATCCGTAGGTCAAGCTACGGTCGATAGGTTGCCCCATTGGTGGCACCTGCAACTTCTAGAATTCTACATTTTTGGTTTTCTAGAGTACGGGGTGTTACTACCCATTTCTTAAAAATCTATAAAAACAAACCAATTTTATTTACATTTTATTTTAGTTAGATTTTCATAAAGTTTTATCTACCAAATCCCTTCATAAACCTTGATTTTTCATACCTTTTTTTGTAATTAAATTTGGTCTCATGGCTCATTTTATTCAATTAAACTCCACACTACAAGACCTAAAATTGGGCCATTATAGCCCAAATCTAAAAAAATGTTTGGATAACCCAAAATAGGTTGATCCACTTTCTATATCAAACCCTACCCTAGATATTTCTTTCCTTGAGCTAATATTTCATAATTCTACCTCTCTAGTTTCTCATACCTCCATCCTTGATTACTTTCTCTTTTTTTTGTTGATTTTAAAATCTTAATGGAGAAAAGTATTTAGGAGAATCCAATAGCTTCACCTAATAATGAAACGCCAAGAACTAAAGAATTTTGAAATCAGAATGTTTATTTTTCATCAGTAAAAAATGAAGTTGAAGAAGAACATAAAGAAAAGGATTCAAATTTGGATGAACCAGTTTCGGGTCACTTGTGTTGATTCAAATTCAATGGGTTGTATTGTTTCTTCTGAATCAAGGGTTATTAGAGCACATCAGTCTCCTAAAAATTCAAAAACACCACAAAGGCTGCAACTAAAGTCAACCCTATTAGAGCTCTTCCCTGTTTCTCCTACCAATTATGTTTCAACTCTTCTATACATATGGAAAGTGGTATCCACATCAGTCCGACATGACCTACCAATCGACCCAAAGATTCCATCCCCATATGAACTTGTGATTAACCTAGATCATCCTTAAATTGAATTGCGATAGACCATGCATGTAGGTTCAAGGGAGTGCTTCTATCTCTCTCATTAAGAATCAGGGACATTACATTCTTTCATTGTTTGGGTGTTTTTCTTTATTTATGTATGATGAGATATTTCTTAAAGCTTATGCCTAGCAAAAGTGGTATAATGGTTTGAATAACAGTGTCATGTTTTAATGTTTTAATATGTGCTTTTTACAGGCTTAATCTTTCAATGTTACTACATTGCTTTTAGTTAGGTTGGTCCTATTTTCCATTATTTTACTACATATCTTGCGACATACGATTCGTTCCGTAGTGGGCCTTTCAATATAAATAATCTTTCAGGGCGTGATTCAATATTGGCAAAGGATAAAAAAAAGATTTTGAAAATAGGGAAAAGGTGAATTCAAAAGCAATCACTTGTCATGAGTCGTACAATTTTCGTATGATTTTTTGATTTACAAGCGGCCGTCATTAACCTTTGTAGTTTCTTAGAACTCATTTGGTTCAATTGAGTTTGAGACTAGATGGAGACCTTGTTGGTTTTTGATTCCATGTGTGTGGAGGTTTTTAAGTATTTTTAGTGTATGAATATAGTCTCGAACATCATCAAAAATGTGATTCAAGGAGAAATCCACGATATATATTTTCTTGGAAAATAAACCTAGTCCCTCTTTGACTATCCTCTTTGACCAAATTTTCCTCGTGCCACCTTAATATTGATTAGAGTCAACTTTATTGAGCATTAAATTATTTCTTTGGTCACCTTGACTACTACTAATATTGCTATTCCCACATTATATAAACATGTGTGATCAATATGTCAATGTCAAGACTCGAGCCTACACCCTAGATGTGGCCGGCACTCGAGAACCATTGCTGACACTCAAGTGAACCCTCATCCTGGCTTACTACAAGGAGAAGACTAACTATAGCATACAAAAGCATCAGATTAAAAGAAACATTTAAAAACAGTTTACTGAATCTCAAAACTTCAATGAATATACTGAGTATGAAACATAAGTTTCAAATAGAATATATGAATCTAAAACAATCTAAAAAATTGTCTATCTATGAAGCCTACTGTATAAAGATGAGTGTCAGGACAAGACTCATGACTAATAAAATATTATTAGTACCAATAACACATAAAACTGGAGTCCTTCGTAAGCAAAGAGACCTCATTCGAAAGTTGACGAACGGATGGAGTGATATCAACATACTCTTGTTGAGGATCCTAAGAACCTGTATCTGCATCATTAATGATGCAGGTCAAATGACATTACTACATTGAATTTACAATTATGTAATATGACTGAATAACAAATAACTGAAATAAAAGACTACAACAGATAACAATGTACTCAAGTTGAATGAAAAAAAAAAGAATTCAATCATTTAAAGCTTTAGGAAATACTTTCTCATCTCTAAACTCAACATAATAAGTGATATATAAATATACACTTCAACTCTATTGGGAGATTGTCTAACCGACAACCATTACTATGAGCTACATGATGATACAACGTCTCGCCCATGCTGCCGAAACTGTCCTATACCTTAATGGGATATAGGACATCTCATGTAAGTGGATCCACTAAGCTATTCTTAAAAATCAATAAGAAGACATCTAAAAAGTATGACTCTTTACCCATGTTGGCATATATGGTTTACGAGGACTTTGAGGTGTTTGAACTCGTCTCCATATCAGTGCTCAATACTACTCCCAATCATATATACTCATGCTCCTATGTTTAAAATTATAAATCTTCCTCTGGTTTGAGATAATTGCTCAAACTACCCTCTTAAAAGAGGTAACTGCTCTTGAATATCTTTTGAACTCATAACTCATTTAGAAATATCAGTTTCTCGTTTATCAATGTAAGAAGTGATACCTCTGGGAATACATAGTCCTCTTATACTCTTACTCTTTTAATACTTGTAAACTCTTTCTCAAAAACATATCATAATCATATTTTAATACGATCATTAATGACTCGAGAAGTAATATTGCATAAACATTGATGGTATATCTAGATGCCATACTGCTCATACATTGATGACATACTCGATTGTCATACTAATAATGTTTTAGAAACTCTTTTCTCAAAACTCATCTTTACTTTCTCAAAACTCAGTTTAAGAACTCAAGTGTTGGCTTTAAAAAGCTTTTGAATTTTATTAACTCAAATCATACGGTTCATGTGGAATTATTGACATGAAGGACTCAACTCAAGGATCGTAATAGCAATAAGGAAACCCAATACTCAGAGCTCAAGAGTAAAGAACTCGAAACACATAAGTCAACGATATTTCCCCCCTAAAAAATACTCAATTCATAGGGTTCATGTTGAAATATAGACATGAACGAATAAACTCAAGAATTTTAATGCATAACATATAACAATTCAATAATTAGGAATAAAATTTTAAAATGAAACAACTCAAAATAAACTCATCTCAAGAATTCTCAAATCTAGGGGTAGAATCTTAGAATTCTCTTTTACTGATCTGAAAGTAGTTTTAGGGCGTGAGGATGAACTAGTCCAACACTATGATAGCATTACATACATAAAGGAACAGGGTTCTTGAAGAATATCGAAGAAGAACTTGATTAGAAGCGTTGAAACCCTAGCTTGAAAGAGAACAATCAAGAAAACCTTTCTTGAGATTCTTGAATTACTTTCTTGAAATCTCTATGTCCAAGAATTATGATTTTCATTAGTGATTCATCATTGTATGAAGGAATTTGAGTTGGAAAGAATGGAATTCTTAGAGATAGACTTACCTTGGAAAAGAGTCTTGAAAAAGATTGAAAGAATCTTGAATGGAGTCTTCTACTTTGATTTTTCCTTAGGGTTTTGCCATAGGGTTTGAGAGAGAAGAGAATGATGTATTAAGAGATGAAAATCTGATAGTTTTGGGTCTTTAATTAGTCAAGATATTGGTTTAGGATTTTCTTAGAGGTAAAAAGACTAAAAGGACCCTTTTTTAATGTTTTCCCGTCGGCTAATTCGTCACTACATTGTATCAGGTTAATAAAATGGTCATAACTTTTTACACAAACCTCAAATTGTTGAGAAATTGGTGGAATTGTAAAAAAGATTCAAATACCTATAATTTGATAGGTTAAGTGCCACATAACTCTTTATATTCTAAGAAATATGGTCATTTAAAGTTGACCCAAGTAAAATCTTATACTAAAACTTAATCGGTAAGGAAACTTTCAACTCAACTTTGTGCTAGGAGTTTCTAGTGACCTTAATTGATATCCAAAATCATTCCTACACTAAAGAATTTACCTTTAGACATATGGGCAATTTAAGAATCATCCGATATGACCCTATAAGTAAATGAAGAATGGCTGGAGTCTTAACTTAGAAACTTTCGGGGTGTTACAATATCTCTCCCTTGAAATCATTCGTCCTCGAATGACAGCTGGTCTGAGAATTGAAAGGGGTTATTCTTATTGTGTTCAAGTCTAACTTAGAATCATAAAGTACTTAACAGAGGGTGATTATTCTAATCGAAATCACAAGATTCAGGTTCTATACATCTGTAGGAAATCTCATCCCAAGAACACTAATCCTTACCACTATATTAAGCTAATCTTGAGCTCAGAAACACCTAATGTATCACACATTGTCAACACGTTGACAATACCACATTCAAGCTTAAAACCTTAACCACTCCATAGACTCCTACTAACCCACTTAGAACTTTTCATCCTTTCATTATCTATACCAACTGAACTTTCATGCATTACCACCAGGAAGCTGATTTAGTACTCATTGCAAAACCTTATCTCCTTCTTCCTACACATTTATAACATTAGATGGAATAAACACACCAACACTATCACATTAAGAAATAACAATCCTCTCCTCCATAATCACATAAATACTATTAACAGCACCCTTTTCCTAAACTAAAAAGGATTACTGAAAGGACTTTAGGGCAAAAGATCATAAGCACGATTCATTCGAGAATTATGATATAAGAATACGCTTGGCATAACATTATGTTGCTAGCCATTGAGAGTAAATAATGAACTTCTGATACGGAACATATTGTGAGACATGATTGCTTATATGAGTAGGTTCATAGCATGAGGTTAATATCCCTAACTTTATGGATTAAGCTTGAGATTAATGGGCTAATGCCTTTACCCATCATTCTGAAAACTGAGCATAGATCTGAATATCTCTGAAGAGTATGAGCATACGTCATAGACACAATTCTGATATAAGAAACATCACCATCATGTTGTAATAATTTGACTTGAGGAATATGCAAGATTATGAACAGATTGATATATCTCCAAAACTCTTTCTGAAGACATCACTATCTCATTCTCAACAATTGACTTGATTTCTCATCTTATCATCTCCCCCGAGGGTCTAAATTTGACACTTGAAAACTATGAATCTATTTCATTATGTCTAAGATGGTCTACATTCCCTTTACTCTAATACTCGAGGAATGGCTTATCTCATGGCTATTGAACTCTCCATAAGTAGGTATTAAGACTCCTTCTAAGATCTCATTCTAAGATACTTCTCTTAACCTCTGCTCATTGGATTATAAGGCAATTTCATCTAACTCTTAAGGAAAAAAATAATGCATACATCAGCCGATTCCACATTGGCAGCTCAAATATACTGTCTAGGCACATATGGAAAATCATTAACTTAATTGGAACCTCATCTGATTACATACAATCTCGGGTACACTTCTTAATATTCTTGTTAATCTTATGACTTAGCCACACTTCACTGCCCTTATCTAAAAGTTAGGATATCTCACTTGTACCACTCATATTCATTGCAGCTAACATCTCAATTCCTCACCTACTCTATGTCAAGTCTGCCAGATCATTTCTTAAGAATAACATCATCACCCTCATGTTGCCATTCTTTTGATCACGACGCTCATGTCAAATTCAAGCTTAATATTTATTACTAAACCCGGATATCAATATGATTGTTCTCTTATTATACTAACTTACAACTACTAGATACACATTAAGAAACACTCTCCCACTAAACCCTCATAACAAGTAGTAAATCTTTATCCCTCATTCTTCATACTTAAAATTTACCGTCACATTCCATTTCACAAATTAAGTTTTATTTACTCATTCACTATACAACATTACATAATTATTTTTGTAACCCTATGAATATTATGGGATCTTCCAAAAATCATAAGTCTGGCTTAGATCTATCACCTCATAAATACTTATGCTCTTCCATTCAACACCTACATTTGGCCGTTACTAACACAATGACACATCATCATAAAATCCTTTCTAGTTAATGTATACTCTAACTCATCCTAACTTGTAACTATTCCTCTACCTCATATCATGAACTCTAAACAAGATTAGTAATCCTTAGTATACTCATAAATGTCTATAGTCCCTTATTTATAGAAGTGGGCCCCTCACAACCATAAACAAGATCCTACTGACATGGTTTCATAGACACCCTAGGACATTTGAATTCTGTGCTCTGATACAAAGTTTGTCACAACCTGAGCCGATACACTAGGTGTGGCCGGCACTCGAGAACCATTGTTGGCTCTCAAGTGAACCCTCATCCTGGCTGACTACAATTGGAAGACTAACTCCAGAATACATAAGCATCAAATTGAAAGACCTGTTTAAAAATAGTTTACTAAATCTCAAAACTTCGTTTAATATACTGAGTATGAAACATAAGATTTAAATAAACTATCTGAATCATAAAGACTCTCTAAAATTGTCTATTTATGAAGCAACTACTATGTAAAGATGAGTGTCGGGACAAGACCCATGGCTACTCAAAATGTTAATAATACCAACAACTCATAAAATTAGAGTCCTATGGAAGCAAGGAGACGTCATTCAAAAGTTGACGAGCGAATGAGGTGATATCAACTGAATCTTATTGAGGATCCTAAGAACATGTAACTGCATCATTAAAAGATGTGGGTCGAATAACATTAGTACATTGAATGTACGAGTATGTAATATAGTTGAATAACAAATAACTGAAAGAAAAGACTGCAATATATAACAATGTACTCAAGCTGAATGAAAAGAAATATAGTAGTTAAATCATTTAATGATTTACAAAAAAACATTGTCATCTCTGAACTCAACATAATAAGTAATATAAAGAATAAATCTAGTGGGACATTCTCTAACCGATAACCTTCACTATAAGCTAGATGATGATATAACGTCTCACCCACGTTGCCAAAATTATCAAATATCTTTTCAGGATATAGGACACCTCAGCTAAGTGGATCCACTAAGCTATACTTAAAAATCAATAAGTAATCATCTAAAAAGTACGACCCTTTACCCAAGTTTGCATACATAGTTTATGAGGACTTTGAGTTGTCTTAAATAGTCTCCATATCAGTGCTCAATAATACTCCCAATAATATGTACTCAAGCTCATATGTTTAAAAACCTAACTCTCCCTTTGGTTTGAGATAATTTCTCAAACTACCCTCTTAAAAGAGGAAACTACTCTTGAAATATCTTTTGAACTCATAACTCATTTAGAAATCTAAGTTTTTCTTCTACCAATGTAAGAAATGATACCTCTTGGAATACTATAATGACCCGGAAAATCATTATTGAAAATTTTCATAAGGTTATCATTTTACCCATACCGATAGTTTTCCCGAGTCATGTTTGATCAGTTTGTGAAGTTAGTTTGGAAATTTTGAACTATTTGAAAACCACGGTTATTTAGTTGGTAAGTATTTATTAAATATTTATTTATTTAGTTGATAATAATGGGTCAAGTCTGAATTTATTTAAAACCCTATACCACTTGGCCCATATATTATAATAACTTAGTAGAATTTAACATATTAGTCCACTATTTGAGAGAGAGGCAAAGAGGCACAACTTGGCGCCACAAGAAAAGCACATTGTGTTTTAGGTAAAACATCAAGATCCATTCTTATTATGCAAAGTAATTGCTAGAATGGATAGTATACAATTTAAATTATTAATATATCTTTAAGAAAACAAATCATTTACGTTGTTGTCTAGAAAGATTCGGCTAGAAATAATGGGCAGCATATTGTATTAATTATAGACAATCATTTAATGAAGCTAGTTATTCTAAGAATGAGTTAATCATTTGAGACTTTCGATTTTTGATAAGTTTTTGGATAATATAGGCATGTTTGTGCATATTGACTCATTACTGAAGGTTAATGTTTGCTTAATTCGTGTTGGGTTGGGGCTTTTCTATAACACCCCAGATTCGGAAAGGATAAGAATTTCAGTTTTAGAAGTTGCAGGTGCCCCTACGAAGGCCACATGTGGACCGTAGGTGGGTTTCGTGGTTTGCCACCTACAACCTACCCAGAAAACATCTTTGTCTCACATGGTCATCTAAAAACATCTTTGAATCAAAAGTAGGATCACGACTCTTTTACAATAGAAGTCTAACAAATGTCTAGTACAATGAAGAAAAGAAACATCAATAAAGCTCTTGTCCTCAAATCCATGAGGACATACCACTAGCCTTGGAAGAACTCAATCCACGACTTTGAACTAGAGAGAATCAACTCACTTGTCGGAACCGACACTTTGTAGAAAAATAGAAGGAATATGGGTTAGCACATTTAATGTATTGTTTATGATAGCCATGCAAAAACCATGCTTACAAAGGACATTTAGCTTAAAAATAAGGCAATATGTCAATTTGATGAAACTTCATGAACATAAGTATAAGAGGCATAAGATACAACATAATCAACATACAAGCCATTTAATCACATTAACATTTCACCTTAAGTAACCCCAAGCTATACTTTGTGCAATGTATGAATAGCATCCTATATCACCATCCACAGTAAGTACCACATTAAGGCAACCAAAAGTGAACTTACCATTCTTCTTGTTCATCTTTAAACAATACACATACATAAGGAACATGAACATTTCCTAAGTCATACCAAGGAAGTAACTCAATATACAATCCAAGTAAAGCATGCATCATTACATTAAGCATTAAAGTCAACATTCTTCATTAGTTCATTAAGAGCACATTCGTTCATTTGACATTAAGACATTAGAGAATCACACCATAACCTCTCAAAGCCTACTCGTGCAATGCATGGATGACATCCCACACTACAACTCACACCTCATAGAACCTCTCAAGTAACCATAGCATGTATCTCACATGATGGGAATACTCATTAACTAACATAGACTATGTGAGCTTAACATGGAATCCGATGTCATAACCCCACACCGTGAAGAGGTGGTCTACTTGCCTAAGGTAGGACCGGTACATTTAGCTTAAGTGGATCCACTAGCTAGGACCTATGTGGGCACATAGTTATGAGGTATGGAAGATCTTCAATGAAACCCAGACTTACATTGGGAGAGCTTTCATCTTACCATATCCTCTCAGTGCTCAACCTCCATTCCCATAGAGTATTTCATTACTTTAACATTATCACACATTAGAGGGTGCCATTGGCCTACCGACTCAAAGTACATTAATTAACACATGAAAGGGTTCCATAAACCTACTGATTCAAGTTACATTGTTAGGATATCTCATTGAATCCTCATGAAAGGGTGCTCTAGGCCTACCGATTCAAGGTTCATCATTAACATTTATGGAAGGGTTCCATAAGCCTACCGATCCCAAAGTTCATTAATATCATTTATGGAAGGGTGCCATAATCCTACCGATCCCAATGTTCATTATTATCATGCATGTAAGGGTGCCATTAGCCTACCGATCCAAGATAATCATTCACATTACTTTTTGTTATACAAGAAGAGGATGCATAAGCCTACCAATTCAAGATATAGGTTACATTAAGGAAACCCTTCAAATTCTATCATCAACATTCATAAGTGCACAATTAAGAATGACCTTTCAATAATGACACAATTACATCATAGTCATACAATCTTCATTATCAACACAAATCTTGAAGCACATACATAATTCTCACATTCATGTACAAATTCTCATAACTTCCCCACCAAGAATCATGAATTACATTCAACCCAACATCCAGAATTTATATATTCTATATAGGTAATAACACAATTCAATGAATTAAATTAATTCTTACAAGTCCCATTTACATGATCATAAATTCAATTATCCCACATTATGATCAGAAATAGCAATGGAGGGGATCCATGGGTTCTTGGAGGAATTTTACCAAAATTCAATGGTAAATCATCAATTCAATCATAACCCAACACAATTCAATCATAAAATCATTTTTAAAGAGAACCCATTTGTTCGAACCAAAACCCTTGATTTGGGGACAATTTGAAGAATGAAAACCATGTTTTGAAATGGCTCTTTGGGTGGAATCTACCCAAACATGAAATATACCATACCTTGAGGATGAATCCTTGAAGAATTTGATGAAAAAAACATGAATTCTTTCAGCCCAAGCTTCAATTTTACTCTTCTTCTTCTTCTTCTTGGGTTTTCAGAGAGAGATATATTGTGAGGAAGATGACCTTTTGATTTTGATTTGGGTCTTTGTGAAAGTGATTTAGTTTGGGTGTTTCATGACTTAAAACACATTATATATTTATTTAAAAACAATATAAAATATACCCATTTAAAAATATAACTTAAAAATAATATTTACAAAAATATCCCTTGCCCACATGGATTGGCCAAATAAAACTAAGGCAAAGTCCAAGGGAGCTTTTAAGGGCCTTGGAGTGGTTTACCAGCCATGGACCGTCCCTTGAACTTCTTCCTTATGCTTTTTAAAGTTAATCTATGTTCACAAGGGTGTACACGGGCAGTGGGCATGTCTACCTGTCGTGGACCCTCAGTTGCACACGTGCACTACCTAGGCGTGCTAAGGCAACCCCCACGCGAGTTGTTCCACGTGCAGTGGGGTCCTTCACGGTCCTTGGCCCCTCATGTGGACTTCCATCTAGCTAAATTTGACAAAGGCAAAGGCCACGAGGGACTTGACCGGGTAGTGGAGGCCTTTCACGGGCCTTGAAGCCTCACATGAACTTGCCTCATTGCCTATACGGCTAAGGCATTGGTTCAAGGAGGGTTCTAAGGGTGGTGAAGGCTTTCACCTTCCTTGAAGCCTCCCTTGAACAATGCCTTTTTCCCATATGGCTAAGGCAAAGTTCAACAGTGCTTCTAAGGGTAGTGAAGCCTTTCACCTTCCTTGAACCCTCTTTTAAATTAATACATAGTCAAATTTTTGGACTATTTCATAACTCCAAATTTTGCTTAAACTTTTAAGATTCAAATATTAGGCTCTACTTTCACCTAACAATTTTCTGGGTGTTACATCAAAGGACAACTACTTGATTTGGATCTGACTTTGTAACATTCCTTCTTTAAAGTGAGCCTTAAACATCAAGGAAGTTATGTTGTCTAACGATTAAACCTATTGGAAGGAGGCTATCAATAGTGAGATTGAATCAATCTTAAGCAATCATATTTGGGAGTTGGTTTATCTTCTTCTAGGAAACAAACCATTGGGTTCGAAATGGATTTTCAAAAGGAGGATGAAAGATGATGGAACTATTGACAAATATAAAGTAAGACTTGTTGTCAAAGGCTTTAGACAGGAAGAAGGTCTTGATTATTTTGACACATACTGGCCAGTGACTAAGATTACATCAATGCGAATGTTTATTGCCCTAGCTACAGTATATGGTCTTGAAATCCATCAAATGGATGTGAAAACCACCTTCTTAAATGGAGAGCTGGAAGAAGAGATTTATATGGAACATCCTGAGGGCTTCGTAGTTCCCAGTAAAGAAAAGAAAGTATGCAAACTTGCTACGTCACTTTATGGTCTAAAACAAGCACCGAAACAATGGTATGCAAAGTTTGATCAGACCATGTTGTCAAATTGATTTAAGACCAATGAATGTGATAAATGTGTCGACGTTAAAGACGCTCCGAATTAGGAGGTCATTGTATGCCTATATGTGGATGACATGCTGATAATGAGCAAGGACATTGCTAATGTAAAAGCTACTAAGTGTATGCTTGCTAGTAAGTCTGATATAAAATATCTAGGAGTTGTCGATTTGATATTGGGAATTAAGATTCATAAAACTCCTAGCAGGCTAGCATTATCTCAATCTCATTATATTTGAAAGGTACTTGAAAAGTTCAAGTATTTGAATTTTAAAAGGGAAAAGACCCACCAATTGATGTTAAGAACAAAGGTGAAAGTTAGTCTGAATTGGATTATGCTAGAGCATTAGGAAGTTTGATGAAATTCATGAACTGTACACAACTAGACATAGCATGTGCTATAAGTAATCCCAATCAAAATCATTGGATGGCAATGAAGAGAGTTTTGGGGAACTTAGATGACACTCAAAACTATGCTTTGCATTACAACAAATATCCAGCAGTTGTTGTCACGACCCGGGTTACCCCCTAGACATAACACGACGTAATTGACCCCGAAGGGGTCGCATACATGCCCTTAGCATGATTATACACATAAAGTGATAAGAATAATGCGGAAAAATTTAAAACTTTTACTATAGAAGTCAAACTTTATTTTTTATAATAGAAAGTAATAGGAATCTAGACTTTGTCTCATACACCATCTAAAACATAGGAATATTGAATTTGTGAATTTAGCCCTTTACATCAATAGAAGTCTCAATATAAGAAGTACTGTAAAGCTATAAGAAATAGAAACTTCTTTTCCTCGATCTTGAGGACTCACCAAGCTTAGGGAATAGTCGACCCAAGATTCAGTTGTCAGAAAAATAGAATGACCAATGGCCGGAACCTACACTCATAGAAAGTAGAGAAAAGAAGGGGTTAGCACAAATATGTATTTAGTATGGAAACATGCATACAATCCTTTAAATATGCTAAAAAGGACATTTTGGTTACAAGTATGCATTTATCAAGTTTGGAAACCAACATGCAATCTCAATGTAAAAGACAAGTTATAAACACACGTGTACTCATAACATAGTAACCTCAATACCTTAGCAACCCACAAGGAACACTTGTGCAATGTATGGTTGGCATCCCATATACCAACCGTACTAAGTACTCCCTTGAAGTTACCTTAGTCATACATAACATCTTTAGACTCCTCATAAACAATAGTCATCAATAACGAAAGAGACATGTACATTACTTGAATATAAGGAAGCCCATTTATAACAACTATCCATTCAACACACATGCATACATTCATATCTCATCATAACATAAAGGAACTATCCCATAACATCCTACTAAGTCCACTCGTGCAATATCGAAGTGAAGTCCCATACCATCACTCCGACTATGTAAAACTCACCAAGAAGTCATAGTATAGTTCATGTCTTATTCATTATATTATCATACATGGAAGATATCATTAACCGACATAGACCATGTGAGCTACAAGAAATTCGGTGTTCTACCCCCACATCGAAAAGAGGGTGTTCTACTTGCCTAAGGTAGAACTATCGTAATAGCTTTTCGGTGGATCCACTAGCCAAAGACCTACGTGGGCACATAGTTATGAGATAAGAAGTTGCTACTAGAAACCCAGAATACTAACGTAAACGGTTTCCATCTCATGAGATATCTTATATTGGGAAGCCGGACTTGCTAAACGTAAAAGATTCATATCTCATTGTTCATATCCACTTGGTGCTAAGCATAATTCCTTTTAAGAGTCATATTAAGCCTTTACTTAGTTTCATGTTTATAAGAGAATGCACCAGGCACTCAACCAACATACATCATAATAGCTCATAGATTCATTGGATGAGAACTAATTTTCAACCTTTGAATCATCATAATCATGTGAGTAAACCTTTCACATTAACATCCATGGAGTTTTCATGAGAACTAACCTTTCAATCAACATACCAATATCATCATCATCTTACAAAAGTCATACGTGAACATGTGGAAAAGGGTAAGGGAGAATTGACCTTTCAACAATACCTCAATTCACACATTCGTCATAGGATCATTACTGTTCAAGTGAATCATAAGTTCACATACCAGTTTCATCAATCATAAACAACCCTTCACAATTTACCCCCTTCAAGGGTCATGAACCAACTCTCACAATCACACTTAGAAATTCTAATTTAAGCATGAATAAAACAAGATTCAGTAACTAGATTAACATAGGCACAATTCATAGTAATCATGTTGCATCAATACACCCATCACAATTCATGAAATTTGGGCCATGGGGGAGTACATGGGTTCATAGGGAATTTAACTATAAAAATCACCATTAAACGTCAAATCATCCATAATATAAGTCAAATAACATAATGAAATCATTTTAAAGAAGAACCCATGGCTAGAATGAAAACCCTAGTTTTTGAACAATATCCAAAATGCGAAATTAGAGTTGAAGGGCTTCATGGAGAAAAGTGTACCATGAATCAAAGTTCCCATACCTTAATTGAAGCCTTGCCCACGAATTGGAGTTGAGAAGTTGGATTCTTGAGCCCTAACTTTCAAGTTCTTTGTGTTCTTCAATGGAGATACCTTAGAGAGAGAAATATTGAGAGGAGATGGGTCTTCTTTTAATTCTTTTAAAAGTAACCAAATTCCAAGTTTTTTGGGTCTAAACATGTTATTTAGTCACTAGGAAAGGAATAAAATAATAAGGCCTAAAATTTGGAAAAGAATTAAGGACCCTTAAAATTTGAACTT
Organism: Solanum stenotomum; assembly: GCF_019186545.1. NCBI lineage: Eukaryota > Viridiplantae > Streptophyta > Magnoliopsida > Solanales > Solanaceae > Solanum > Solanum stenotomum. The sequence goes on from NC_064287.1 coordinate 24,164,723, forward strand.
AAATTTTCCCCCCTTTCGCGAATTTGCTTGCCCAATGGACCCTCTTGTCTCGCAGGCGACTCGCCAAGTGAACCCTTGGCTTGCCCAAATTTACAGTAAGCTCCAAAAATGGGCAGCTCAATAGGCAGACTAGAGGGTTAAGGGGCGACTAGACAAGCTGATTGGTGAGCGAAGGCTTAGTTCGCCCTTTGTTCCAGAACCTTGGCCAAAGGGACAGCCCACATGGCGATCCCAGGTGCACTTTGGTGCATTGCGAAAGTCACTTGGGCGATCAAGTAGTCCCATCGCTAAATGGTCCATCTACGAACAAGGTTCATTTCACTCTATCTTGCTAGCTTAGGCCCTTAGTTGAAGCCTAGGCATCTTCCTTATTCATTTAAGTTCTAAAAACAGCCTAGACATCAAATTAAAGTTACTCTAACTCACACAATGAGGACCTAGATTAACCTATGAATTTCTGGGTCGTTACATTATCTCCCCCTTTGTTACATTCGTCCTCGAATGATACTTTAAACATATTACGAGATTAACGACTCTAGACTAGCTGCCCACCATGCATGCAACATCATAAACAATGCACAAACCATCGGAGGAAACCTCAACTCCATATCAATAAGCTCAATACAATACAAAGAGATAGGAACTACACCTACCAACTAAATATGCATGAAACTCATGATCTCACATAAACATAGGAGGAACTACCTTCTCCTATTCATAGAAGCTTAACACACTAATATAGATCAAACATGTCATCTCATGAACATATTATTAAGCATGTTCATCAATTTACCTCAAGAAGTCAAGAATGCAATCGTCATACAAAAATGCAAACCAGCATGAGGAACATATACACCATGAAAACTCAACACTAGGTAAACATGAATTCTCACAAGAACATGCACATCATAAGGAAAGCTCATACAATATTCATGACGCCCAAAATACTACAAACTCTAGCGAAATGACTTACCTCAAGTTTGAATAGGAGTAGAAGAAAATAGATAAGGATAACGGGACATCATATCAGCCTCGTCCTCCGATGTAGCACCCTTAACTAACTGATTCCTCTATAGAACCTCAACGGAAACTACTTCCTTGTTTCTTAATTTCTTAACTTGCCGGTCCAAAATCTCAATCGGAACCTCTTCATAGGAAAGGTTCTCATCAACTCCTATACCCTCTAAAGGAAGAAAGGATGGATACCGGATCACCAATGCACTTCTTGAGCATGGAGACATGAAACACTGAGTGAACCGGAGCCAACTCACTTGGAAAGTCCACATGATATGCAACTTTCCCAACACGTTGAAAGATTTGGTACGGGCCCACATACCGGGGACTAAGTTCCCCTTCTTGCCAAACCTCATCACACCTTTCATAGGTGAGATTTTCAAGTACACCCAATCACCAACCTCAAATTCAAGATCCCTTCTTCTATTGTCGGCATAGGACTTTTTCCGACTTTGGGCCGTCTTCAACTTCTCCCTAATGAGTCAAACTTTTTCAATGGCATCATAGACTAGTTCTGGACCAATTAGAGCAAACCCACCTACCTTAAACCAACCCACCGGAGATCTACAACTCCTACCATAAAGTACTTCAAACGGAGCCATGGCAATGCTTGAGTGGAAGCTATTGTTATAGGCAAATTCTATCAATGGAAGATGATCGTCCCAATTACCCTTGAAATCAATAACGCACGCCCTTAACATGTCCTCTAAGGTTTGAATGATGCATTCGGCTTGACCATCTGTTTGAGGATGAAAAGTTGTACTAAGTTTAACATTGGTACCAAGCCATTTTTTGAATGCCTTCCAAAAATGTGAAGTAAATTGAGTACCCCTATTTGAAATGGTAGATAAGGGGACCCCATTCAAATATACTATCTCATTGATGTACAACTTGGCATAGTCTTCCGCTGAAAATGAAATATTAATCGAAATTAAATGGGCTGGTTTAGTCATTCTATCAACAATGACCGAAATAAAATCATGTTGCCTTCGAGTACGAGGCAAACCCACCTCAAAGTCCATATTTACATTCTCCCATTTCCAAGTACGAATATCTATATATTGGGACAAACCTCTGGGTTTTTGGTGTTCGGCATTGACTTGTTGAAATTCGGGAACTCAGCCACAAAACCCGCTATATCCTTTTTCAAGCCACTCCACCAATAGACTTCCCGTAGATCACGGTACATCTTTGTGGCTCCCAGATGAATAGAATACTGCGAACCGTGAGCCTCTCCTAAAATTTTCTCCTTGAAGCCAGCAACATCCGGAACACTTAATCGACCTTGGTACCTAAGTACCCAATTTCCCCCTTGGGAGAAAGACTCAATGGACTTGCTGAGAACCGATTCCTTCAATTCCATCAAAATAGGATCAATGTGTTGCTTAAACTTCACATCAACTACCAAGGATGATTCGAAACTATGAAGAACCACAACTCCACCCTTGGTGGAACCCACTAATTGAACACCTAACCAAGCCAACCTAAGCACATCACGAACAAATTCCTTCTTCTCATCTTCAATATGAGCCACACTACCCATGGATTATCTACTTAGGGCATCTACAACTACATTAGCTTTGCCGGGGTGATAAAGGACACTCATGTCATAATCTTTCAAAAGTTGTAACCACCTTCTTTGTCGGAGATTCAAGTCTTATTGGCTAAACACATATTGAAGACTCTTGTGGTCGGTAAACACATCTACATGTACCCCATATAAGTAATGTCTCCATATTTTCAAAGCAAACACCACCGCCGTTAGTTCGAGGTCATGAGTTGGGTAATTCTTCTCATGGAACTTGAGTTGCGTTGAAGCATAAGCGATTAATTTACCATGTTGCATAAGGACACATCCCAAACCAACTCGAGAAGCGTCAAAATATACCACAAACCCATCGGTACCCTCTTGTAGGGTCAACACCGGAGCGGAGGTAAGCCTGTTTTTCAATTCTTGGAAGCTTTTCTCACAAGCTTCCGACCACACAAATTTAGCTTTTTTTTTAGTTAAGGTTGTCAATGGATAAGCGATAGAGGAAAAGACCTCAACAAATCATCGATAATAACGGGCCAAACCCAAAAACTTTGAATATCGATAGGATATGAAGGTCTAGGATAACTCTTGACCGCATCCGTCTTCTTAGGATGAACTTCAATACCCTTGTCCGACACAATATGGCCAAGAAATGCAACTGACCTTAAGCCAGAAATCACACTTACAAAACTTAGCATATAATTGGTGGTCTTTAAGGACTTGCAATACTATCCTCAAATGTTTCATATGATCAACCTCACTCCTTGAATAGATCAAAATATTGTCAATGAAGACGATTACAAATGAATCAAGATATTCCCTAAATACCCTATTCATTAGATCCATGAACGCTGTCGGGGCATTTGTTAGACCAAAGGATATGACTAGGAATTCGTAGTGACCATATCTTGTACAAAAGGCCGTCTTTGGAATGTCAACCTGTCTCATCCTATGTTGGTGATAGCCCGACGTTAGGTCAATATTTGAAAAGTAACTCGCCCCTTGGAGTTGGTCAAACAAATAATCAATTCTAGGGAGAGGGCACTTAATCACTATAGTGACCTTGTTCAATTGGCGGTAATCAATAAACATCCTAAGGGATCCATCTTTATTTTTCAAAAATAATACTGGAGCACCCCATGAAGATATGCTTGGTTGAATAAAACCCTTATATAGAAACTCCTTGAGTTGTGTCTTCAATTCTTTTAATTTGGCCGGAGCCATCCGGTAAGGGGGAATGGATATGGGTTGTGTATCCATCATAAGATCAATGCTGAATTCTATTTCTTTTTCGGGAGGAATACCGGGCAAGTCATCGGGGAAGACTTTCAGATACTCTCTCACTATGGGGACCGACTCCAAAGAAGGAGTCTAGGACTCAAGGTTCACAACCCAAATAATGTGATACATGCATCCCTTTGAGATTATTTTACAAGCTTTTAGACATGAAATGAAACGACCTCTAGGAATAGAGTTTCCCCCCTACATTCTAACGTAGGCTCATTAGGAAATTGAAACTTGACTACCCGAGTTCTACAATCAACGGAAGCAAAACATGCATGTAACCAATCCATCCCCAATATGACATCAAAGTCCAACATATATAAATATACCAAATCAAACAATGTGACTTTATGAGACACTGAAACGGGTCAACCCCTATAAACTCTTTTAGCTACAATGGATTCACCCACCGGGGTAGAAACCGAAAAGGGTTCTTCTAAGACACCAGGGAGTACATCAAATTTCATAGACACAAATGGAGTAACAAAAGATAAAGTGGCACCGGGGTCTAATAATTCATAAACATCAATTGAAAATATTCGTAACATACCTGTAACAACGTTTGGGGATCCCTCTTGATCACTTCGAGATTGGAGAGCATTGAAGCGATTCTTCTTGGGAGCATCAGAATTAGACCCACTTGGAGGGGCTTGATTTCCCCCTTCTCCCTTGAACCTTTAACATAGGACAATCTCTCTTCATATGACCGCTCTTCCCACAACTAAAACAACCATCCATGCCAACTAAATTGAGAGAGTACTCTATCACACTCATTCCCCCTTGACGGAGGTTCATAAATTCCACCAACTTTTGTTCCCTCAATTATAGGGGGAAAAAAACCTATCAAGGAAGGCCGTCTTGAATGATGCCAATCGACTGGGCCCCCTCTCACAGGTCTCTCATCCCTCCATTGATCAAACCATACTTGAGCTACGTCTTTCAGTTGGTAGGTGGCTAGTTCCGCCTTTTGTTGAGAAGATACTCCCATGTTATCCACCACCTTAAACATTGTATCTGTAAAGTCTTGTGAGTCTTCATCCACTTTAGAGCCATACAAGGTAGAGGGATTCATCATTGTGAATCCCTAATTCTTGAAGCGGGTGTACCTGCATTGGGGTTTGCACGAGCTCTAACATCCCTAGTGGCTTGAGCCGTTATAGCTTTGGCTTGGATCGGCATAGCTTAAGTTTTGGCTGTCATGGCTTGGGTTATCATTTGCATAGAGGCCCTAAATTCAGCTTGAGTCACATTGAGCAGATCAACCGGAGCTTGCTCATCTAGAGGAACTTGAGGCCTTTGAGGACCTTGGCGAGGAACTCCATCATCATTAGCAACCTCCTTTTCCACTCTTTTTGTGGCCAATCTTCTTATATTCATTTTCCTATATGCACAATAAACTGGTTAGGAGAAGGACTTCATAGAGTTAAAACTCTGAGGCACGACTAAGGAGTAATCAAAGAAGTGAAAAGTTCCTAAACATCTTATAGCCTCCCATTCATAAGTGTGGCGTGTTTCACACTCATGAAGAAGACTCTACTAGACGTGGTTTATGTGACATTAACCTAAAATTATCCCAAAACCTTATGCTCTGATACCAAGTTTGTCACGACCCGGGGTTACCCCCTAGATGTAACACGGCGTAATTGACCCCGAAGGAGTCGCATACAAGCCCTTAGTATAATCTTACACATAAAGTCATAAGAATAATGTGGAAAAATTTAAAACTTTTACAATAGAAGTCAAACTTCATTTATCATAATAGAACGTAATAGGAATCTAGACTTTGTCTCATACACCATCTAAAACATAAGAATACAGAATTTGGGACTTTAGCCCTTTACGTCAATAGAAGTCTCAATAGAAGAAGTACTATAAAGCTAGAAGAAATGGTAACATCTTATCCTCGATCTTGAGGACTCACCAAGATTAGGGAATAGTCAACCCAAGATTCAGTTGTAAGAAAAATAGAATGATCAACGGCCGGAACCTACACTCATAGAAAGTAGAGAAAAGAAAGGGTTAGCACAAATATGTATTTAGTATGGAAACATGCATACAATCCTTTAAATATGCTAAACAGGACATTTTGGTTACAAGTATGCATTTATCAAGTTTGGAAACCAACATGCAATCTCAATGTAAGAGACAAGCTATAAACACACATGTACTTATAACATAGTAACATCAATGCCTTAGCAACCACTAAGGAATACTTATGCAATGTATGGTTGGCATCCCATAATACCAACCATACTAAGTACTCCCTTGAAGTTACCTTAGTCATACATAACATCTTTAGACCTCCTCATAAACAATAGCCATCAATAAGGAAAGAGCCATGTACATTACTTGAATATAAGGAAGACCATTTATAACAACTATCCATTCAACATACGTGCATATATTCATATCTCATCATAACATAAAGGAACTATCCCATAATATCCTACTAAGTCCACATGTGCAATGTGGATGTGAAGTCCCATACCCCCACTCTTACTAAGTAAAACTCACCAAGAAGTGATAGTATAGTTCATGTCTTATTCATTATCTTATCATATATGGAAGATTGCATTAACTGGCATAGACCAGCTGAGCTACATCTAATCTGGTGTTCTACCCCCACACCAAAAAGAGGGTGTTCTACTTGGGTAAGGTAGAACTATCGTAATAGCTTTTAGGTGGTTCCACTAGCTAAAGACCTATGTGGGAAAATAGTTATGGGATAAGGAGATTGCTACTAGAAATCCGGACTACTAACGTAAAAGGTTTCCATCTCATGAGATATCCTATATTGGGAAGTCATCTTGCTAAACGTAAAAGCTTCCTATCTCAATTTTCGTATCCTCTCGATGCTAAGCATAATTCACTTTAAGAGTCATATTAAGCATTTACTTAGGTTCATGTTTATAAGAGAATGCACTAGGCACTCAAACCAACATACATCATAATAGCTCATAGATTCATTATATGAGAACTAAATTTAAACCTTTGAATCATCATAATCATGTGAGTAAACCTTTCACATTAACATCCATATGGTTTTCATGAGAACTAACCTTTCAATCAACACACCAATATCATCATCATCTTAGACAAGTCATAATTAACATGTGGAAAGGGTAAGGGGAGAATTGACCTTTCAAAAATACCTCAATTCACACATTCTTCATAGGATCATTACCTTTCAAGTGAGTCATAAGTTCACATACAACTTTCATAATTCATAAACAACCCTTCACAATTTACCCCCTTCAAGAGTCATGAACCAAATCTTACAATCACACTTAGAAATTCTACTTTAAGCATGGCTAAAACAAGATTCAATAACTAGATTAACATAGGCACAATTGATAGTAATCATGTTGCATCAATACACCCACCACAATTCATGAAATTGGGGTCATGGGAGTGTACATGGGTTCATGGGGAATTTCACTATAAAAATCACCATTAATCGTCAAATAATCCATAATATAAGTCAAATAACATAATGAAATCATTTATAAGAAGAACCCATGGCTTGAATGAAAACCCTAGTTTTTGAAAAATATCCCAAATTCGAAATTAGAGTTGAAGGGCTTCATGGAGAAAAGTGTTCCATGAACCAAGGTTCCTATACCTTAATTGAAGCCTTGCCCACGAATTGGATTTGAGAAGATGGATTCTTGAGCCCTAACCTTCATGTTCTTGGTGTCCTTCTATGGAGAAACCTTAGAGAGAGAAATATTGAGAGAAGACGGGTCTTCTCTTATTTCTATTAAAAGTAACTAAATTCCAAGGTTTTCAAGTCTAAAAAGGTTATTTAGTAACTAGGAAAGGAATAAATAAGAAGGACTAAACTTTAGAAAAGAATTAAGGACCCTTAAAATTCTAAATTATATTTTCCCCCCTTTTACGAGTTTGCTCGCCCAATGGACCCTCTTGGCTCGCCAAAGGTACTAGGCGACTCGCCAAGTGAACCCTTGGCTCACCCAAATTTCCAGTAATCTCCAAAAATGGGAAGCTCACTAGGCAGTCTAAAGGATCAATGGGTGATTCCCAAATCTAGGTGGAGAGCTAAGGCTTAATTCACCCTTTATTCCAAAACGTTGGCCAAAGGGACAGCCCACAAGGTGACCCCAAGTGCACTTTGGCGCATTGCCGAAGTCACTTGGGCGATCAAGTAGTCCCATCACCAAATGGTCCATCTATGAACAAGGTTCCTTTCGCTCTATCTTGCTAGCTTAGGCCCTTACTTGAACCCTAGGATTCTTCCTTATTCATTTAAGCCCTTTAAGCTCTATAAACAACTTAGACATCAAATTAAAGTTACTCTAACTCACACAATGAGGCTCTAGTTTAACCTACGAATTTTTGGGTCGTTACATTTGTTGAAGGATATATACATGCAAATTGGATTACTGGGTCAACTGAAACGAAATCCACAAACAGATATGTTTTCACTATTGGTGGAGGAGCAATATATTGGAAATCATCCAAACAATCATGTATATCTTGCTCTACGATGGATTCTAAATTTATCGCCTTAGACAAGGTAGGTGAAGAAGTTTATTGGCTCCGGAATGTCTTAGAAGATATTCCGTTTTGGCCCAAACCAATGGCCCTTATATGCATACTTTGCGATAGCCTAACTAGAGAGGGAGTTGAGAGGTCATCAACGGGAATGGGACTATGGCCGAGAATAAGTCATCGTGGCGGTAACGCTACCTAGAAGACTAGAGATCCCAAGATCTAGGTTCAAGGATATCAAACAAAGTCACAGATGACAATTCAACATTGTCAAAAATTATATTATGGTCCATTCTCATGATGAGACAATGTTCAATAACCAGGATAAAGGCATAATGACTTTTTAATGGTTTCTGTGTGTGATAGATGGTATATAAATAGTGTATATATGGGATAAAACATTTAGAAACCACCTATTTAAGTGTGAAGTGTAAGCCGCTTCAAGGATAATCTGGTAAGGCCAGTTCTCTAAGCACTTATTAACCAAGACATGTTCATGGATGAAACAAACAAAACAGTGAGAACCAAAAACAGTTCAAGAGTTGATTGTGTGACTTATGTTATCTAGGTATACACCAAAGCTCGATGGTTCAAAGATGCAAATCTACCGATTGACCAAGTATATCTGATATATCTTCACTACGGAAAGTTCAAAGGGAAACCTATTTATCTAGATCAATTAACCCATACTTACTAGACACACATGTTTTTCATGCATATGTTTTAACAATATCCATTCCCCATTCATGTTGGGGATTGTTGGGTTTTATCAAGGTGTGAATGGGAAATAAGAAGAGAAAATGGAAAATGTGGGGGAAGCAATTTGGAGGGAAAATGAAAAGTCTTTGAATATGAAAATTCATTTCGCCCATATTAGTAGAAGAAAGGAAAATTGTGGTCCTTATATTAGGAGACACTTCCTTTAGTTCTTAAAAGGTTAAGAATAAGGTGCCCCCTCGCTCCGTCGTCGTCGCTCGCTCTACCTCGGCTTCGGCTTCGACTTTGTCTTTGGATTTGGAATTGGATTTGGATTCGGATTTGGCAAATGATGTGATTGATTGATAATAATTTTGGACAAAGTTTATTTAATCAATCTAGTTAATTGATTTTCTTTCTCTTATAAATTAATTCAGAATGTTAATTAAGTAACAAAATAAGTTTGGCATAACAGATTTATATGAAATTCGCGCATAATGGTTAAGTCATTCTAAAGGGACATGTTCCTTCCGAAAAGATGTTATTTTTTCCAAAAGACACGACATTTTAGAAAGACATGTCTGAACAGATGCGTTTACACCATTGTCGAAACAGACGTGTTCCTTGCTATAAATGGCTATAAATAAAGGATCCTTTTTCGTTTTTCAATATTGGAAATTTTTCTCTCTACATAACAAAATTATCGATCGACTGAGTCTATGTGTGCTCTCGTTGATGTTCTTGCATTCACTAAAATTATTGAAGTTTGAGGTACCACTGCTTCTCTAATAGGTTAATCCGTTTCATATAGATGGCTGAAATTTTTCATGGACGTTTGTTAAAACTTTAGCAATGAAGGGAGTTTGTCCCGTGTGGCAAATGAGCGCATTTTCAAGTTCAAACGAGCTACAAAGCAGGTAAACCTAGATTTTCCTGATTAGCGTGTGCTATATTTCATGGAATTTTTGTGATTCAGAATTCCAAAAGAAAATGGCCAAAAATTTTCATGGACATCTGTTATGACCTTATGAATGGAGCGAGTTCATCCCGAGGAGCAAAGGGTGCATTTTCAAATTCAAACGAGCCCCAAAGCAGGTAAATGTAGATTTTGCCTATTTTCGTGTGCTATAGTCCATCGATTATCTGTTAAGATATGACCAATAGAGGGAGTTCGTTCTGATGGGCAAACAAGTTCATTTTTAAGTTCAAACGATCCCCAAAGAATGTAAACCCAGATTTTGTCGATTTTCATGTGCTATAGTCCATATATTTTTTGTGATCCAAAATTCTCCCAAAAAAATGACCGAAATTTTTCATGGATGTCTGTTACGACCTTAGCAATGGAGCAAATTCGTCTCAAGGGGAAAACAAGCACATTTTCAAGTTCAACCGACCCAAAAAGCAGGTAAACCCAGATTTTGCCAATTTTTGTGTGCATAGTCTATGAATTTTTCGTTACTCGGAATTCCTAAAAAAAATTGCCAAAATTTTTCATGGACGACTATTATAAACTTAGCAATGGATCGAGTTCGTCCCGAGGGACAGATGGGTGCATTTTCATGTTCAAACGAACCCCGAAGCAGGTAAACCCAGATTTTGCGATTTTCGTGTGCTAATAATCCATGGATTATTTCTGATTCAGAATTCTCAAAAAAAAATGGCCAAAATTTTTCATGGACTTCTGTTAAGACCTTAGTAATGGAGCGAGTTTGTCTTGAGAGGAAAATGAGCACATTTTACAGTTCAAATAATCCCCAAAGCAGGTAAACCAAGATTTTGTCAATTTCCGTGTGCCATAGTCCATTGATTTTTTGTGATCTTGAATTCCCAAAAGAAAAATGGCCGAAATTTTTTATGGACGTCCATTAAGTCCTTAGCAATGGAGCGAGTTTGTCCCGAGGGGAAAACGGGCACATTTTCAAGTTTAAACGAGCCCTAAAGTAGGTAAACCCAAATTTTCCCAATTTTTGTGTGCTATAGTCCATGGATTTTTTGTGATCAAGAATTCCCAAAAACAATGGCCAAAATTTTTCATGGACATCCGTTTAGACCTTAGAAATGGATTGAGTTCATCCCGAGGGGAAAACGGGTGCATTTTCAAGTTCAAACGAGACCCAAAGTAGGTAAACCCATATTTTGCCATTTTTGTGCTCTATAGTCCATGGATTTTTGAGATTTGAAATTTCCCAAAAAAATGGCCAAAATTTGTCATGGACGTCCACATATACCTTAGCAATGGAGCGAGTTCATCCCGAGAGGCAAACAAGTACATTTTAAAGTCCAACGTAAGAAAACCCAGATTTTGCCGATTTTCGTGTGCTAATAGTCCATGGATTTTTGTGATCCGAAATTCCCAAAAAAATGACCGAAAACTTTTATCGACATTCGTGAAGACCTTAGCAATGGAGAGAATTTATCTTGTGGGGAAAATAGGCACATTTTCAAATTCAAACGAGCCCCAAAGCATGTAAACCCAGATTTTGCCAATTTTGGTGGGCTAAGTCCATGGATTTTTTGTAATCCGAAATTCCCCAAAAAAATGGCTGAAATTTTTCATGGACGTCCGTTAAGACCTTAGCAATGGAGCGATTTCGTCCCTGTCACAACCCAGGGGTACACCGTAGATGTAACATGGCGTACTAGACCCCGAAAAGCCTAAGACAAGCCACTTAGCATATCATAACAGAAACTAAATAGAAATGATGCGGAAATTTTAGAAGTTTTTCCATACAATGGAAGTCTTTTATAACAACAAGCGGAAGTCTATAACACTTTGTCTCAAACCTTCTAAAACAACTTGAACAACTCTTTGGACGCAGCCCACACAAAAGTCTAAAACATAAAGGAAAGACATAAAGAAAATGTGAGTAAATCCTCGATGATATGAGGACTCATCAAGTCTTCAACTCCTTGCTCTACTAGAAACCTAACCACGAGCATCGAACCTGATATCGCCAAACCATGCATTTGATAAGAATGTAGGCACAAGTATGCGTTAGTACAATAATGTACTAAATATGATGACTAACATAATCATCAATATAAGCATATAAGAGGCATTAGTAAACATAAGACATATACCATAATCATAAGAGAGGATAACATGAGTCATAAACATAAGAGACATGATCATAAGATGTAGCCTAAAAACATAAGAGATAACAACATAATTATAAGCATAATCTTCAGCATAGACATACTTTAAGCATTAGTTAGCACAAGGCATAGTCTATGTACATAGTCAATACTTATACCTTCATATCACAAGAGAAACATTCCATAAGTAGATTCAAGTCATACTTGTGTAATGCATGGGTAGGACCCCATAATCTCACCCACACTAAGTACCACCTTAAGCCATCATATATACTTACCATCTTTGACCCCATCCTTATATTATTTCTCATAGACAGGGGGATCTATCACCTTTAGTCAATCATATCATGCAAGGCAACTATAGAAACAATCGATCATATCATAAGCATAAGCCATAAGTATATTCATTACATAGATCATCATACACAAGAAAAACATATCATAGCTACCTTCAAAGCATACTTGTGCAATGCATGAGTAAGACCCCATAAATCTCACTCATGCTAAGTAAAGCTTCTTGAGTGACCATAATTCATAATGCATAGTCTTGTTGTGGTAGTGGGAATTAGCCTTAACCGACATTGACCATGTGTGCTTAACATGGAATCCGGTGTTACCCACAACGGAAAGGGTTGTCTTACTTGCCTAAGGTAAGACCATGGTTTGCTAGCTTTAGGTGGATCCAATATCTAAATAAAGTACGGGGGCACGTAGTTTATGGGATAAGGAGATTGCTACTAGAAACTCGCCCTTTCTGACGGGGGAGCTTCCATCTCAAGAGATTGCTTCAAGGAATCCGCTCTTTCTGATAGGAGAGATTCCTTCTAGAAACCCACCCTTTCTGACGGGGGAGTTTCCATTTTACATCAATATCCACTCGGGCTAAGAATAGTTCCCACGGGGTACTTGTTAAGTCACAACTTGTTTCATTAGAATAGCTCATTAGATCATGCGTGAGAATAACCTTTCACTGTCCATATCTACATGTGGATTCAATAGGTGAGAATAGCCTTTAAACCTTAGAATCATCATATTGTGAGAAAACCTTTCACATCATGTTCATTATGTGTTCATGAGAATAACCTTTCACTAAACACAACAACATTATTATGGTCATGGACATTTCATTCATAGTAATGTGTAAGGGTGTATGTGAGAATAACCTTTCAACAATACCATAATTACATTATAATCATAGACAATTCACTCTCAAAGTATTTCTTAAACCTTTCACATCATGTTCATTATGTGTTCATGAGAATAACCTTTCAATAAACACAACAACATTATCATGGTCATGGACATTTCATTCATAGTCATGTGTGAGGGTGTATGTGAGAATAGCCTTTTAACAATACCATAATTACATCATAATCATAAACACTTTACTCTCAAACTGTTTCTTAAAGCATATACATAAATCTCATAAAACATGCATAATATCATACATTTCCCTTTCAAGGGTCAAGGATCATAATCAATCAACACATCTAGAATTCACTACATTAGACATCGATATAATCACAATTTAAGTAATCAAATCACTCCATGCATAATCTCATATACTCATAATATAGGTCATGTGGGTAAAGTCCTTCCACAATCATACCAAATACAAATCAACATACATAATAGCTTTACTCTCAAAACCTTAACATTCCTAGTTCATTCATATTAGATTTTACCCTTAAAGCCCTAAAATTTACATTCATACTACAAGCCTTACGCTCAAGATATACCTCGCATGGTCATCTTACATGCCTAATTGCCAAGAAAATCTAACCACATGCTTCATTCTTAAGTTATTCTAATCATAATTCATCATATAGCCCCAATCTCAATCAATACCAATCATAGATTCTCATGTATACTTTAACTTCATTCAATTCATATCTATAAGCCCTAACCTCAAGCAATTCATAAAGAAATTCATCAATCTTAGAAGATTATCTCTAAATCCTCAATTTCCCCATTCAAGGCATAAAACCCACTTATTTAAATTTCATCTCTCTAGACATGGGTTTGGCATGTAAACATGTAATTTCATCTTAAAAACACGATATACTGCTAATTCAATCATAATTGATCATTATCCACTCAATTCATACAACAATACCCACAATATATGAAGAAACCCTAATTAGAATTGGGGGTTCATCTTCATAATTAGGGGGTGGGGTGGGGGTGGGGGTGGGGACATGGGGGGATTCATAGATGAATGGAATCAATGAATGAACACACCATCATACCTTGATTATAAATCCCAACAAGCTTGACACAATGGAGTCTTGACTTGGCTTAGCTTGACCCTCTTCTTCTTCTTCTTCTTTGACTTTTCTTGAGAGAGATTTTTTTTGGAGAGAATGAACTTTGGGAATTATTTTGGGTTTGGAATAAATGACTTAATTGGGTGAGTTTTGGGGTTAAAATGACTTATATAGGGGTCCTAAGCTTGGGAGAAACGACATAGCTTTGAGTTAACACAATTGGGAAAAGACCCAAGACCTCCCCTTACTGGAAACTGCCGAAATGGCATGAAGGAGGCCTTCACAGGTCGTCATCATCACCACGGCCCATCAAATGGGTCATGAAGAATTCCAGTCTGACAGTGCTTCACTATTTCAGGCATAACTTTTTACTCTGAGATGGTAATTGGGAAAACTCGGTGGCGTTGGAAAGAAGACTCAGAGACCTTTAATTTTATAGGTCATGGGCCACCTAATTAGTTTTGAGTTAAGAGAAATGTTCAATTGAAGTCGAACCTAAACTCTAGGTCTAGTAAAAAGCCCTTCACGTGAGGCTCCATGAGCCATGGTGCCTACCATGAGCAGTGGTGTCTCTCGTGGTCATGATCCAGTAGCTAGGCAACCTTCCCCTTAACCCCTAAAAGCCAAGTCAACCACACGACCCCTCCCACGGCATGTCAAGGCCTTCACGAGCCGTGAAATGGCTCGTATGAAGGAGGTCAAGTTGGGCAGTCTCGAAGATGCTACTGCCTCATCACCATAAGTGGCACCACGGGGCATGGTTGTCACCACGGGGCGTGGTTGCCACCACGAGCGGTGAAGGCTCACGCTGTTATGGCCAGTGCATTGGGAAGATGGGGCACTTTTGGCCCAAGTCCCTTGGCTCTTGTCCCTTGCCCTTGACCTGTTGTCTTCTAAATTAGACCTAATTAACATACTAATCTATGGGGTGTTACAGTACCGAGGGGCAAACGGGCATATTTTAAATTTCAAACGAGCCCCAAAGAAGGTAAACCCAGATTTTGATGATTTTCGTGTGTGGATTTTTTGTGATCCGAAATTCCTATAAATAATGGCCGATATTTTTCATGGACGCCCATTGAGAGCTTAGCAATGGAGTGAGTTTGTCCCGTGGGGAAACCGGGAGTATTTTCAACTTCAAATGATCCCCAAAGCAGGTATACCCAAATTTTGCAATTTTCGTCTGCTATAGCCCATGGAGATTTTGTGATCCGAAATTCCCAAAAAAATGGCCAAAATTTTTCATGGTTGGCGTCGAATCCCACAAAGTGAAGTACATGTTCCAGATTCAATTAGAAAGTATGAACATGTTCGAATCATTCATAGGAATAAAAGTTATCGAATAAAGACATCATTCAAGTTGAGGGGTGACACGAATGTCAAATTGGGGATTTTGGTTTTAATTTTCAACTACAAACAGTGGCAAGCAATATGTAATAACAATAATAAGTGGGATGTGATCGATTATCGGCTAATATAGACAAATGAGTAATTCAACTATTAGTAAATAGCCGTATATTAGTAAGTAAGCTAGGCTATAGAGGAGATAAACTTTATCTCGAACAATTTACCCCGAATAGAGTTGATTTCTCTTGAACGTCAACAAGCATGCAAAATAAGAACAGCCCACACCTTAGTCCATTCACTCTCTCAATGGAATTGGGTTTAGGATTCAATCTCTTGAGCTGAAACCAGGTCAACCCTATATCCACTAACCTCAACCAATAATTTTAGTACTAAAACCTCTCTCTCGAGCAGGCCAAGAACATAAACATAGAACTGCATTTGCAACTAAACTTCCTAAATTAATCCACAATTAATGATTGAACTCACTTCTAAAGAACATTTAAACTAACAATTAGCAATACCCATAAATTAAATCATCCCATAATCACATAATCACACCCCAAGAATTGGGGTTTTAGCTAGCCGTCATAAAAAAGGTAAAAACCATTACCAAATTGATTATCCATCAACTCGATAAGAGTAGATTCATCCTTACAATGCTCCAATTCGAAGAATCTCAAAGACCCACTTCCAATTTCTCAAAAGTGAAAAACTTCAATTCTTCAAAGATTAGGAAAAACTAGAGAAATTGTCTCATAGTTCAAAACTCACAAAATAGATTAAAAATATATGATCTGAGATACTTAACTAAATGTTCAAAAATGTATTTGTAGTCGCCAAAAATGTGTTGCGAAGAGTCAATCGGCAAAGTAAGTCCGGCTCGCCGAACCACTCGGTGAGCCGCCCTTTTGTCAATTCCATCGTTCTTCTGCCTTGGCATTTAACATCCTCAAGGTCTGTAACTTTGGGCAATCTAGCACTGCATCCCAGAACTACTCGACGATCGGCCGACTGCTCCTTTTCATTGCCAACTTGGTTTTTTCCTTCAGGGCTTGGCACACTGGAACTTTAGGCGGTCAGATGGCCATTCAGCGACTCTCCAAGTGGACTTGACGATCTCTAGGATTTCCTTTCTTCATTCTTTCATCTCGTTCTGTTCCTTTTTGCTTGTTAGTGTCCTTGCTTTGTTCCTCAATCCCTAAACCTGAAAATCAAGGGTTTTACATCAGTTTTTTGCACAAATTAAGCATTTGAGGACACTAATTCTATATAAACAAATCCCTAAATGAGTCCAAATCTCGGACTCATCAACACCCCCAACTTAAACTTTTGCTTGTCCTAATGTAAAACTCAAGTTCAGCAGTTCAAAAAGAATGTCCCAAACAGTGCTACAGAAGACTCAATCATGAATGCACATCACAAGACTCAACTTACTCATGCAATTATTAATTGTGCACTGAAAGAGTCAAGTTGTGATTCACCATTATCAACGATTCTCAAGTTCACAATACTTGCTTCAAATGCGAGTTCAAGCTCAACAAAGGTACTGAAATGCCCTCACAACAAGGATGATTCCATATTCACACACAATTCTTGAACAATTTATAGCTTCGAAATCATATACAACTCTCACACTTACAAAGATGAACACATGCATGACTTCACCCATAGGTTTACCCTTATTTTCGAATAAACAATCGTTTTAGCTCACTCAAGATCAATAAGGTCTTTTCAAGGCTTGTAATGGGGATGAGTGTAAAGCTATGGTCATTTAGGCTCAGTGGTTGCTATCCTCACAAAATGTGGTATGAACATTACTTTCCTTCCTTTTCTTCAGTAATTTTACACATGCTCAAAATTCACCTCATTATTCAACTTCCAATGAAATACCGGACACCCCATTTCTTTTACAACTTTCACAACTTTATTTCACAACTTTTTTTTCATTCTTTTTATTTTGCTTTCTTCTTTTCTTTCTCTCTCTCTCTTTTATGGAGGGGTTCCATATTTTTCAAATCCATGGATCTAGGGGGAACTTCTACACACTTCTTGATTTACCTTCTTGTTTCACCACACCCCCCAACTTACACTTTTGGCGTAAGTTGGCTATTCAAATAAACAACACTTCATGAGGATTATGGATGAATGGATAAAGAGGGGTTACAATTGTATCAAGTTTCTTCCAAGAAAAGGACAAGGCTCAAAGGGGTTCAAGCAAAGTTCACACATCTCACAAGGTTGGCCACAAAAGAGGTATAATGTCAAATTGTTTCACTCTTCAAAATTGTTGCCTCAAATCATTTCAAGAGCTTGCATCACTTAGTCAACTGGACCAATGGAGCAATTTCTAGGTGTCATCACACTAGGTTCACGGTAAGCTAATCACACAAGGCATTGGAACCAATATCAAATGAGACTCTACACGTTTGCCAGTGTGAAATGTTCATCACAAGAGACTCCATTCGATAACCAGCTAGTCACAACGAGATGCAAAAGTCCACATATTGTCAATGCAACTTCATTTGGCCTCATCGTAGCCACACAATCATTGTTGTTCGATTAAGAGCACTATTCAAGTCATCGGTATTGATCATGATCGATAGTCAAATTTGCACAAGAACAACCACGTTCAAACACAATAAGAGGTGGCAAATATTTTTCATAAGGGTTAAGAACCAATGCAAAGGTAAGATCCCATACCAAATGCTAAGTATCACATTTAGGCCACCAACCACATACATATCTTATCTTACCAGTGTCATAGCAACCATACATAAAAGTGAAGACATTCATATTCATAACATTCATACATACCATTTCATACATAGTTCATAAGTCATCATATCATCATAACATAAGAGGACGTTATCACAACCCCTCTTAGAGTCCACATATGCAGTGTATGCGTGAAGTCATATACCCCCACTCACACTAAGTAACACCCTTTAAGAAGTCATAATTAAAGTCCATGTTCTTACCATAATTCATATTCATATCATTTAGGGAAGGTTTGCATTAACTGACATAGACCATGTGAGCTACATGGAATTTGGTGTTCTACCCACACACCGAAAAGAGATGTCCTACTTGCCTAAGGTAGAACGTACGTTTTAGCTATTTAGGTGGATCCACTAGCTAAAACCTATGTGGGCACATAGTTATGGGATATAGAGATTGCTACTAGAAACCTTAACTACTAACATGGAGGTTTCTATCTCATGAGACACCGTATTGGGAACCAAACTACTAGCGTTAAGAAACACATCTCATACTCCTATCCACTCGGTGCTACGCACAACTCCCTTTAATAATCATAATAAGCATTTACTTAAGTTCATAGTCATAAGAGAGTGTATTAGACACTCATGTCAATATACCATCATAACAGCTCATAGGTTCCTTTAAGTGTGAATGCTCCTTTCACTTTAGAAACACTGGCATGTGAGTAAACCTTCCACATTGTAGTCCTATTGTGATTACGAGAATGTACTTCCCATCAACCTAACAAGTTCATCATAAACATATATACATACATACTTCATACATAGCCAAGTGTATAGGGTATAGGGAAGAAGGATCTTACATCAATATCACAACACTAGATATAAGATTATTATTATCCAAGTAATTCACATAGTCATATAGAATCAACATCAACATACACAAACCCTAGCCAATTGCCCTTCAAGGCCGTGAACCAACATCAACCTTAACATTATAGAATTACCACAATAGATAGAGAGATTTCATAATTCAACCATCAATTAAACATAAACATAATCAATTATCAACTTCCATGGCCAATCAAGTCACATCTTAGTTAACAATTTAGGAAGAAAGGGAATACATGGTTCCAAGAGATATTTTCATCAAAAACCATCAATAATCCAACAATCTAACCATAAACCATCATAATTAACCACAATAGATCATAATTGAACAATATAAATCATTTTAGAAGAAGACCCATGTTTAGAGTAAAACCCTAGATTTTGGAAGTCTTCAAAACACACTTTGAAGGGACTTCTTGGGGGATAGCTACCCAAGAATGAAGAGCATCCATACTTAGGTTGAATTCCTCACGAATTTGGAGAAGAAAGGTTGGTTCTTGAACCCCTAGCTTGAGCTTCTTCTTTGTTCTTCAATGGAGTTTAGAGAGAGAATATTTTGAGAGGGAAGTGGGTTTGAGTTTGGGTCTTGTGAGTTGTGAGGAATTAAGTGAAGTTTTATGACTTAAAACTACTTATATGAGTCTATAATAACTTATAATAACCGTCCCCACCCATACCTAATTAATTATGATTTTATTAAAATGTTTGAGCCTTAATTTCCTTGACAGCATCACATGCCTCATCTACGAGTCCCCACCTACGGGGCATAGACTGATCCACGGACCGTTCTGGTCACTCATGGCTTGGGGCTGAGGCTTGTCATTTGGCCTTGGTTCAGGAGTCATCCATGAGCCCCCATCTACAAGGCGTGGTATGGTCTACGGACCGTACTGTCTAGGCGTCAATAGGGCCTGAACCTAGGGAGTTTTGGGGGAGTTTGGTGAAACCAAGTGTTGACTCACGACTCCCATCTATGGGGCGTGAGTCAACCTATGACTCGTAGGTTCAGTCTCGTTGCTACATGCTATTTTTGAAAGCTTTTGCGCAGCCTCCCCCCCCCCCTTAGGTCATCCTCAAGGATCCTTGGGGTGTCCTTGGGGGGGCCAAGCCTTGACGTCTAGGGACTTAAACTTAGTACTAAGTTAGGGAGGTCATTTTACGACTATCATCTTGACATTGACCCTTTTTAGGACACTAGATTACATGTTAGGCTCTAGCTAAGTTCATTAGATTTCCGGGGTGTTACATTATCCCCCCACCCTTGGGAACATTCGTCCCCGAATGACAACTTAGGCATCCAACTAAGTTAGAAACTCTAGACTAGCAGCCCAATATGCATCATACATCAAAAATGAGTAAAACTCATAAATGCACTATTCACCATATGCAATATTCAAAATGAGGAACTTCATCTCCATCACAAGACATAGGCAAAGCAACATATAGAAGTAGGAACTACATCTACCAAAAATCAATATGCATGAAACTCATCATTTCACATAACATAGGAGAAACTACCTTCTCCAACTCAAGCAAGTTCAACACAACAATATTAAGCCCAGATGTTATTTCATTAAAACATAACTAAGCATGTTCATCATTTCCCCTCATGAAGACAAATATGCAATAATCATACTACAATGCAACTCAACAAGAGGGACATATAGACCATGAAAACTCAATCTAAACAATACATGGGTTCTCATACGAACATGCAACACATAAGGGAATCATGGATAACTCATTCAATATACATGACTCCCACCCAAAACACTAAAAACTCAAGAGGAATGACTTAACTCAAGTTTGAATAGGAGTAGAAGGAAAAAGATGAGGATAACGGGACATCATATCGCCTCGGCCTCCCATGTAGCACCCTCAACTAAGTCATTCCTCTGTAGAACCTTAACAGAAGACACTTCTTTGTTCCTTAACCTCTTAACTTGTCGGTTCAAAATCTCAATCGGGACTTCTTCATATGAAAGGTTCTCATCAACTCCTAAACCCTCTAAAGGAAGGATGGACACCGGATCACCAATGCACTTCTTAAGCATGGACACATGAAACACCGGGTGAACCGGAGCCAACTCATTTGGTAAGTCTAACTCATATGCCACTTTCCCAACACGTTTCAAGACTTGATATGGGCCCACATACCGGGGGCTAAGCTTCCTCTTTCTACCAAACCTCATCACACCATTCATAGGTGAGATTTTAAGTACACCCAATCACCAATTTCAAACTTTAGATCCCTCCTCCTATTGTCGGCATAAGACTTTTGCCGACTATGGGCCGTTTTCAACCTATCTCTAATAAGTCACACTTTTTCAATGGCATAATAAATTAATTCGGGACCAATTAGAGCAAAATCACCTACCTCAAACCACCCAACTGGAGATCTACGCCTTCTCCCATAAAGTCTTCAAACGGAGCCATGGCAATGCTAGAGTTGTAACTATTGTTGTAGGCAAATTAAATCAAAGGAAGATGGTCATCCCAACTACCTTTAATATCATTCACACACACTCTCAACATGTCCTCCAAGGTTTGAATGGTCCTTTCAACTTGAACATCCATTTGAGGGTGAAAAGTGGTACTAATTTTAACATTGGTACCAAGCCTTTGTTGGAATGCCTTCCAAAAGTGTGAAGTAAATTGGGCACCCAGATCCGATATGATAGATAAGGGAACCCCATGCAACTTCAGTATCTCATTGATGTACAACTTGGCATATTCTTCCACCGAGAATGAAGTCTTAACCGGAATGAAGTGGGATGATTTAGTCATCCTATCAATAATGACCCAAATGGAATCATGTTGCCTTCGAGTACGGGGCAAACCCACTACAAAGTCCATGTTCACATCCTCCCATTTCCAAGTAGCAATATCTATATATTGGGACAATCCTCCGGGGTTTTGGTGTTCGGCTTTGACTTGTTGACAATTCAGGCACTTGGCTTCAAAACCCGCTATATCCCTTTTCAAGCCACTCCACCAGTAGACTTCCCGTAGATCACGGTACATCTTGGTGGCTCCCGGATGAATAGAATATCGCAAACCATGAGCCTCTTCTAGAATTTGCTCCCTTAAACCATCAACATCCAGAACACATAATCTACATTGTTACCTAAGCACCACATCTCCCCCTTGGGAGAAAGCCTCAACATACTTATTGAGAAACGATTCTTTCAACTCCATTAAAATATGATCCAGGTGTTTCTTAGACTTCACATCAACAACAAAGGGCGATTCGGAACTATGATGAACCATAAACCCACCCTTGGTGGAATCCACTAGTTGGACACCTAACCGGGCCAACCTATGTATATCACGAGCCAATTCCTTCTTCACATCTTCTACATGAGCCACACTACCCATGGACAATCTACTTAGGGCATCTACAACCGCATTAGCTTTGTCAGGGTGGTAAGGACACTCATGTCATAATCCTACAAAAGGTCTAACCACCTTCTTTGTTGGAGATTCATGTCTTTTTGGCTAAAAACATATTGAAGACTCTTGTGGTCGGTAAACACATCTACGTGCACCCCATAGAGATAGTGTCTCCATATTTTTAAGGTAAAAAACACCGCCGCTAGTTCGAGGTCATGGGTCGGGTAATTTTTTTTAGGAGTCTTAAGTTGCCTTGAAGCATAGTTGATTACCTTACTATGTTGCATGAGAACACACCCCAACCCTATTCTCATAGCATCACAATATACTACAAATCCGTCAGTACCCTCCGGTAAAGTCAATACCGGAGCGGAGGTGAGTCTATCCTTCAATTCTTGGAAGATCTTTTCACAAGCCTCCGACCACTCAAATTTGGACTTCTCTTGGGTCAAGGCTATTAATGGAGAAGCAATAGATGAGAAGCCCTCAACAAATCTCCTGTAATACCTGGCCAAAGCCAAAAAGCTTCAAATATCGGTGGGGCTTGGGGGTCTAGGCCAACTCTTAACCGCATCCATTTTCTTTGGATCAACCTTTAAACCCACACTCGACACAATGTGACCAAGGAAAGCAATTGACCTTACCCAAAACATGCACTTTCTAAATTTAGCATAAAGTTGGTGGTCCTTGAGGACTTGCAATACTAACCACAAAAGCTTCATATAATCACCCTCACTCCTCAAATAGATCAAAATATCATCAATAAAGACGATCACAAATAAATCAACAAATTGCCTAAAAACCCTATTCATAAGATCCATGAACACCGGCGGGGCATTTGTTAGACCAAAAGACATAACTAAGAATTCATAGTGACCATATCTTGTACCGAAGTCCGTTTTAGGAATGTCAACCCCTCTCACACTAAGTTGGTGATAACCCGACCTTAAGTCAATCTTCGAAAAGTTACTCGCCCCTTGGAGTTGGTCAAACAAATATTCAATTTAGGAAGAGAATATTTAATCTTTATAGTGACCTTGTTCAATTGGCGGTAGTCCATACACATCCTAAGTGACCCATCTTTCTTCTTCACAAACAATACCGGGGCACCCCATGGAGATATGCTTTGTTGAATAAAACCCTTATCTAGGAAATTCTTGAGTTGTTCCTTCAATTCCTTCAATTCAGCCGGAGCCATATGGTAAGGGGAATTGATATGGGTTGTGTATCCGGCAAAAGATCAATGTCAAAGTCTATTTCCCGTTCGGGAGAGATTTTGGGCAAGTCATTGAGAAAGACCTCCGGAAATTCCCTTACTATGGGGACTGACTCTAAATGTGGAGTCTCAGACTCAAAGTCCTTAACTATCACAATATGATAGATACACCCCTTAGAAACCCTTTTTCCTAGCTTTTAGGTATGAAACGAAATGACCTCTTGGAATAGAGTTTCCCCCCTTCCATTCTAAAATGGGCTCATTTGGAAATTGAAACTTTACTACTCGAGGTCTACAATCAATGGAAGCAAAACAAGCATGCAAGCAATCCATCCCTAATATGACATCAAAGTCCAACATATATAGTTCTACCAAATCAACCAAAGTGACTCTAGAGACAAGGAAATAGGACAATCCCTATAAACCCTTCTAGCAACAACCGAGTCGCCTATTGGGGTAGAAACCAAAAACGGTTCCTCTAACTTTATGGGGAGTATATCAAATTTCATAGCCACTAAAGGGGTAACAAAAGACAAAGTGGCACCGGGGTCTAATAATGCATAAACATTAATGGAAAATACTTCTAACATACGAGTGACAACATCCGGAGACCCCTCTTGATCACATCTAGATTGGACAGCATAGAAGCGATTATTCCTGGGAGCATCGGAATTTGAGCCACTAGGAGGGACTTGCTTGCTCTCTCTTCCTTGATCCCTTAGCATGGGACAATCCCTCTTCATGGGCCCACTTTTCCCACAACTAAAACACTCATCTTTTTACTTAGGCTTATACCTGAATATTCTATGATATGTATAAATTTTTCTAAAAACTTATATGTTCTAACAACAAAACATAAAATAACAGCAAAAAATAAAATAGATAAAATAAAAATAGAAGATCCCTTTGAATGAATAGTTACAGTGGTAGATAAAAACGATTATGGTTATAATGAAATTGATATAGAAGAAGATTTAGAAATAGTAAAAGAAATACTAAGCATAACGAAAAGAATAAACAATGAGATATCCCAAATATCATAAAAAATGAGTACCTCAAGGAGAATAGATAAAACCCCACAAAAATCAATGGAAGAAGATATAAAACCACATCATTACTACATAACGGGAATAATGGAACAACGAAAATATTTAATATTAATAGATACAGGACGAGAAGAAACTATATTACAAGAGAATCAGTGACGGAAGATGAAATAATAACTATTGAACAATCATGCCCCGAACTACCAAAAACATTAATATATACCGAAGAAACTACAGAAAAGAAAATAATCATTGGAGGAGTACCAATAGTGATAAAATTCAAAATATATCAAGGAAATGAAAATATCATTTTAGGAATAAAATGGCTAGAAGAAGTAAAACCATACAATCTAGAAGACAAACAGTTAATAATAAATTATGAAAATAAAAGAGTAATAATAAAATGGACTTTAGTATAATAAAAATATGAAAATATATATACTTGCAAAGATAATAATAGAAGGATATTACAACCGATATTATACACCAATGATAGATACGAGCGCAGAAGCTAATATATGTAAATACAATTGTTTACCAGAAGATAAGTGGGAAAAATTAAAAACACCGATAGTAGTAACAGGATTTAATAATGAAGGAAGCATGACTACTTATAAGGCAAAAAATATAAAAATACAAATATGGGATAAGATATTAACTATAGCAGAAATATATAACTTTGAATTAACTACAAAACATATGCTATTAGGAATGCCATTTTTAGAAAAATTATACCCACATATAATAAAAAAAACACACTGGTGGTTCACGACACCGTGTAAACAAAAAATATGAGCAAAAAGAGTAAATAATAAAAAATGAAAAACAACAGAATGGATAAAAGGAAGTGAAAAAATTACACAAAAATTAGAAAATATAAAAGAAGAAGACCCTAAAATTGAATTAATTATATTCTCTATAGATAAAGTAAAAATAATTCAAGATAAGTTAGAATTATTATATAGTGAAAATCCTCTACAAGGATGGGAGAAACATAAAACAAAAGTAAAAATTGAGTTAATTGATAATAATAGTATAATAACCCAAAAACCATTAAAGTATAATTTTAATGATTTAACCGAATTTAAGATACATATAGATGAATTACTAGAAAAGGGATATATACAAGAAAGCAATAGTAAGCATACAAGCCCGACATTTATCGTAAATAAACATAGTGAACAAAAAAGAGG
>NC_064287.1:24193614-24199301 GCF_019186545.1 Solanum stenotomum
CATAATAAAGAACATGACTACATACATGCATGATGAAATGATAAAAAACTACGAAACTTTAATCTTATATGTACTTAAAAATATAGAAATAATCGAATTAAGAAGAATAATATGGGAAAAAATATTTAATGATTACGAATCAGAAGATATATTAAATCAAGAATGGTATGAAATAGACCTACATGATTTAGACTTCGAAAGAATAGAATGGTATGATTTAGAAATAAATTCAGATTAAAATGAACTACTAATATTTACAATATTGGATAAAATCTATGGAAGATATAAAACTATTAGAACAATTAATGGAGGAAAATTTATATATGTACCAAAGAACCAAAGATATGTTATATCTAGAATATATCATAAATAATATTAAAGAAATATTCAGATTAAAACAACTATCGGAAGAATATTACAATAAATATTACTCCCTCCGTTTCACAAAGAATGACCTCCTTTCCTTTTTAGTCAGTTTCAAAAAAATGACCTCTTTCCTTTTTTGGTAACATTTTACTTTTTGCTTTCCACGTGGCATGTTTAAGACCACAAGATTAAGGGCAATTTTGTACATTTGACATAACTTTAATTTAGGACCACACGATCCAAAAGTCTTCTTTAATTTCTTAAACTTTGTGCCAAGTCAAACCAGACCAATCTTTTTGAAACGGAGGGAGTATTACATTTTACCATGAATTTCACACTACCAAAAAATAACATTAAAGAGATATCAAGATTAAGACACTTAACAAAAAATATTATAATAAAATCTTTAAAATAAAATACTCACCTACCACACTACCACCTACCACACTACCACTTTTATGAATTCCTCAGTTACCAATTTCGTACCGAAAAATGCCATACTTTGCACAAGTAGGTCTATCAACATAAGAACCACCTCCACTACCACCTTGTGGCTTTGGAGTAGGCACCCTCTCTTTGTTGTCTTAGGAGAGCTATAAGTGCTTTGATTAGAAAACCTTTTATTAAACCTTGGTGTGCCTTGAGCCTCAAACCTACCCTTAGACGAAATGCCATCCTCGGCCCTAGGTCTCTTGACATCCCTATTCATCTTCTTGGGTTTTGTCTCCTCATTTTGTTGAGTGTATACCATGAGCCTTGAGATAGTCATGTCATGAATGAGCATTGCCGTCCGGCATTCTTCTTCAACCAAACTGAATACCCTTATCACAAACTTATTCATTCTAGCCCTTGGATTGGCTACCAATGTTAGAGCATGCTTGGATAGTTGAGTGAACTTGAGAGAGTGCTCCATCACACTCATTCCCCCTTAACGAAGGATCATGAATTCCACCAACTTTTGTTCCCTCAATTCTAGGGGGAAAACCTATATAGGAAGGCCGTCTTGAATTATCCCCAATCAACCGAGCCCGCTCTAACATGTCTCTCTTCTCTCCATTGCTCAAACCATACTTGAGCTACGTCTTTCAATTGGTAGGCGACTAGTTCCAGCTTTTCTTGAGAAGATGCCCACATGGCATCCACCACCTTAAGCACTTCATCTATAAAGTCTTGTGGGTCCTTATCCACTTTAGAGCCATAGAAGGTAGGGGGATTCATCCTTGTGAAATCTATAATTCTTGAGGCGGGAGTACTTGCAATGGGGTTCACTCGAACTCTAGGATCCCTAGTGATTTGAGCCATCATAGCTTTGGCTTGGGTGGCCATAGCTTGAGTTTGGGACGTCATGGCTTGGGTTATCATTTGCATAGAGGCCCTTAACTCGACTTAAGTCACATTTGCTGGGTTTACAGGAGCTTGCTCACCTAGAGGAACTTGAGGCCCTTGATGACCTTCGGGAGGAACTCCCTAGTCATTAGCAATCTCCTCTTCCATTCTTCTTGCGTCCTCTCTTCTTGTATTCATATTCCTATATGCACAAGAAAAGGGTTAGGAGAAAGAATTCATAGGGTAAAAACTCTAAGGCACGACTAACGAGTAATAAAAGACGTGAAAACTTCCTAAGCATCTTATAGCCTCTCATTCATAAGTGTGGCGCACTTCACACTTATGAACAAGACTCTACTAGATGTGGTTCATGAGACATCACCCTAGAATCTTTCTAAACCGGGGGTCCCTATTTTCCCTATTTTATGGGTTAATTCGTTCATAATACATTTTTTCTAAAGGTATTAATCTTATAATTTCTTTTACGTTTTCTAATATATATATTCTATATATTGTATGTTGTGAGTTTGTTGGAATGTTTCTATGTTTTCTTTTATTAAATCACTTAATAAAGTAATATCTATTATAGTTTGTTGCCACTATTCTAAGTATTCTTGATTTATCATTAATCTGAATATTGAATTTCTAGATCACTTAAATTAAATTCTAAGATTTCATTATTTATCTTATCTATCTCATCTATTTCATACCATATCTGGTTCATTAATTCTTCTTCTTCTTCTTCAAATATCTTTTTCCATATTATCCTTCTTAGATCCATGACTTCTATATTTTTAAGTATATACAGGATTAATGTTTTATATGTTAATATCATTTCATCATGTAAATAAGACATAACGATTTTAATACAATTCCCTCATATCATAGTCTTGAGAATATTATTCATATGAGATTAGTATAAACTAGATTATCTCCAACCATGTTTTCCTGTCACTATTAACATCGTACTTTCAAAGGTACTTTCTTCCTAACAGCGCCTCAACTTCGTTTACTCCCCTCATGGCTTCTCATGCCTATGGTTTCAACTCTAGGATGGCATAGTCTGGAAGTTTTTCCTTTTTTCCTCATGTTAACAAACTAGAAAATATGCTGGTAATAATTCTAGTATATAATAACTAATATAAACTTATTCTATCAATTCTATGATATTCAGGAATTAATATATTTAACTATGCATAATCATGAATATATGTACCTGTGTAGTATCTGCAATATTTTGATCCATAGCTTAGCTTGAAATTTATTTATTGAGAGAATATTTTGTATATAAGAGGCTTTGCTTTCCGTCGAGAAAGCCTTGCCTTATCTTGCCTTCTAGCTCTACTATATATACAAATATAAGTAACTCTACTATAGTTACTTTAATCTATACTATAGTTACGTTACATAAACTATAGTTACTTTACATTCTAGTGATGTACACGTTACTTACACGTTACTTATTACTTTACATAAAGCCTTCCACTAACTTTACTTTTATAATAGGACAAATAACTTTTCTTTTGCTACTTTTATCTTGTTTCTTTATCTTGTCGGTCTTCTTTATTCTAGATTGACAGCTGGAATTACATTATCTTCGCCATAACATTTTGAGCATTGATGGTCTGGGTCTTTGTGTCCAATAGTTCTGCAATAATTTTTCATTATCTCTGGTGAAATAAAACTTCGTCGTATAACTCTTGTAGTTGGTTGTTGTTCTGGTTTTAGTAGACTTAATATCCACTGACGTATTTCTTCCATATCTGCTTCTTTGGTTTCTATAGAGTTTGAATATATCATGGTTTGTTCTCTGGCGTAATAACTCCATACAGAATTTCCACTTAAATAATTAGTTGATAATTCATTTAATATTGTAGTTATCCCAATAACTCTTTTTCTTGCTTAGAATCCTGGTATCTTTATCTTTTGTAATTCCTCTTGCTCCTCTATCTTTTCTGGTATTATCATCTCTCTTATCAATCCAATCTTTATCACTTGTATAATAGGTTTGATTTCGTCATATAATATCTCGGCTGGGGTTGAATAAAATTTTATATAAAATAGTGTTCCTTTAGTGATTCTTTTATAATGCATAAATGCTTTGTGTAGCTCTGGGATTGTTGATATCTCGTCTCCTGTTACGGTATATACGGTGCTTAGTAATCCATAGTGATAGCAAGTTCCCACTAGGTTGGTGCTGGTTCCTGGTTGTGCAATTAATTTATTATATCCTTGTAGGGTTTGGGTAATATAGTCTTCATTAGGGTTTTTTTGTATTTTTGGATCTGGAATTTAGGTTTAAAAAAGTTTGTATTTTGTAAATATTTTCTATATAGGCTCTGGTTATATGGTTATATGTTTTTTTGTTTTGTCCTAGACTTTCTTTATATGTATTAAGCTGAGGTGGTAGGAATAATTCTTTTTGAGCTTTTGGTAGAAATGGCTTTTCAAATATTTTGTTAATGTTTGTATTGACATATCTAGTTTTGTTTTCTTTCTTTGTTGCAGAGGTGCTTCCTGTAGCTGCATGTAACAAATTATTAGTTTGAGTTTTCCAGTATTTCCCATTGTCACCTTCTAGCTCTGGAATTTTCAAGTCTTTCAATTGACTTAGCTCCACATATTTATTGTCATGCTGCTGAACTTTTATTTGTTGTAGCTCTTGGCTATCTACTTTTGTACAAAGCAATGTCATAGTACTGAGTATCTTTTCAATATTATTTTCTTTGTCTAGATCCGTTTGTGTAGCTTTGTCTTGAAATGTAATCTGCAATGACATTTTTGTTAGTACCTATCACTTCTATTGTAAATGTAAAATTCTGTATATTTAATACTAGTCTTTGTAATTCTTTGGTTGTTACTGAATCTTGTATCGTTCTTGTGATCCACCATTTTACCTGCGTATTATATGTTCTTACAATAAACTTATTATATACGATATATGGTTCAAAAGCTAATAAACATTTATATAGTGCATATAATTCTTTTCTATTTATTTCCAATTTTATTTCAGGATTTGTAAATGTTCCTAAATAATATCTAGAATGATGTTCTATTTTTTCTTTATCATATCTGTATTTTAGTACTCCTCCGTAACTTATTTCACTCGCATATGATTCTACTATGTATATAAATTTTTTATTTTCGTCTGGAAAATATAATTTAGGTAATTTCTTAAATAATAATTTTATTTTTTGTATTTGTTCTTGGTCTTTTTTGTCAAAATAATATTCTACATCTTTCTTTAGTTTTTTAGGCAAAGGCTTAAGTGTCACACCCCAAATCCAGATGTGATGGCACGTGTCCATTTCCCACCGGACACGTCAGCCTAACCCAACCACAACGATAGAGAAGTAGAAATATGAGAATAAAAGATAATAAATAAGCGGAAGACTTTAATTAAGACTCAACACTACCCAGAATTTGGTTATCACATGTACAAACCTCTAAATACAGAATTAACCATGTAGAGCTATAAGTCCTTCCGGTTGGACACTCGTAAGCCACCTACCATAAGCTGAACAATTCAAACCAATTCAAAAACTGCAGAATTTCTCATACATCAACGTTTACCACCAATACCAATACCAAGTATCCAGAAAGTAGATGATAACACATCATACATTTGTGCTGAACTAGTCCACCTTACATTGTCATATCTAACATAAAAGTAGAAATTTACACAATCCTCAACTTCAAACTAAGGATTTACACGTGATGTATTCATTCACATCTCTTAACTTATATCCATCGCGCAAGACTCTTGTTCTTCCCGTAAATCATTTATCATCATAGTTTCTTGGCCAAACATCCACCGCATATTACCTTTTACCTTAAGTCAAACTTCTCAAATGAAACTTCATTGAACTCTTCTACAATCACAAGTATTTAGCTGCTACAACTCAAACCATGCAAAAAGTCCTTCCAATGGCTAAAAAGTTGATACAACCAATCATCTCTTACCTTGCCAACCCACATCTTGACAAAACCAACCC